>NC_142093.1:26032376-26364876 GCF_054644295.1 Miniopterus natalensis
CCATTTGTTTCAACATGAATGGACCTTGAAGGTATTATAGTAAGTGAAATGAGCGAGACAGAGAAAGACAGATAATATTTGAAATTTAAAAAATAAGAAACAAGCAAGGCTCAAAGGCTGGTGGTTTTTAGAGAAGAAGGCAGTTGGACTGTGGGTAAAATGGGTGAACGGGGTCAATTATATGGTGACGGATGGTAACTAGACTTACTGCGATGATCACTTTGTAGTGTATACAAAAAACAAATTACGTTGTACACCTGCAACTAATATGTTATACAACAATTTTACCTCAAATAAAATAATAAAATTTATATTGATTATATGTTGAAATGAAAATATTTTAGATTGAGTTAAAGAAAACATATTGAAAGTTCATTTATCTGAGTTTATTCCCTTTTTTAATGTGACTACTAGAAAATTTAAAATTATATGCATGGGTCACATTATATTTCTATTGGATCGTGCTGACTGAGAGACATTTCTGGAATCTGGTGAGAAATGTTGGGACATAAAGGTAAGCATAGGAAACATGTCAAGTGTTTAATCTGTAATTGTGTAGATGGACATGAGCTCCAGAGACTATGAGATCAGCTTCTGGCGTGGTAAGTTTGAAGAGCACCTGAGACATTCAGGTGGAGATGATGACTGAGCAAGCCCTTGGAAACGCTGGTATGAGGATCAGAGGAAAGTCAGGGCTGGAGATGTGTATTTGTAAGTGAGCAGTCTCATTTGCTAGCTAAAATTCATAGTATTTTAGGAATATTAAGATTAACATATTTCCACAGACCAAAAAGTCCTAATAATTAATTAAATTTTGGCCTTTTACCAAGATCTTTTTTGGTCTGCCAATCTTGTATTTCCATCCCCGTTTGGGCAGGAAGACTCTTAAAGGGTAGGTTCAGGAGGAAGTGTTTGTTTTTTAATAGGAAGAGCCCACAAATAAAACGTCTCCTCAGAAGCCTAACTGCCGTGTGTTCTTCCAGGGCTATGCTTTGTAGGCAGAGAGGTTAAACAGCTCATCCAGCTAGTCTCCAGGAGGGCAGAGGCCTCCTGTCTTGTTGACCTAGGAATCCCCAGGTGCAGCATATTGCCTCCTGTGGGGACCAAGAATGACTCACCCCAAGATAAGCCTCTGTGGTATAGAGATTGTTTTCAGCTAAAGGCAAGTTTAGCTGCAGGCTCAAGAGAAACTTCTAACCCCACTCCTTGATTACCTGGAAGAACATGAATTAGGGGCCTTGTCCCAAATTGGAAATTATCAGAGAGAATCTCTTTTGGCCTATCTACAGGGCAGGACAAACTTCTCTTTACTAAACATCTACTCTTTTTATCACTCTGCAATGACCTTTTGAAGCCCCCCAAGTCACCCTATCTCCCTAGCTCAGAATATCTTACATACCCAGAATTCCCTTTCTGTCTCTGACCCTCTCATGCATGTGGGGTATCTGAGTCACCCATGTATGTGGGGTTCCCATACATATGCGTGTATTCAACTTGGTTTTCTCTTGCTAATCTGTCTCATATCTATTTAATTATTAGACCAGCCAGAAGAAACTTGAGGGTAGGGGAAAGTGTGTTCCTCCCCCATATTCTTAATGTAAGCTCCTAAAGAAAACGCAAATTGCATTTCACAGCTCTGAAAATGTTTGTTTCATCAAAAGAATTTTCTCAGACCCACTAAAAATTATCTCCAGTTATTTGCTCCTGATTTAAAATGTGGATTATTTATGCCTACTTTTAACTTGAGTTTCCCCTTGTATATTCACCCAAGTCATTTCCTTCTTTGTTGAAATGAACGGCCTCTGCCAGGAGTGGCCCGGCGTCAGCTTAGGAGGATGCCAATGCCACAGTGTCCCTTTCATCTCATTTCCTGATCTTTGGCTGACATGTCTGGTATACTGTCGGCATTTTTATCTATTACTGCCATGCACTTTGCTTATGACTTTCAGTATGTTTTATGCAATAAAAAATAGTTTTCCTGATCAGTGTACAAATGACTCCTTTTCAGTATGCATTCCCCAAACTAGTTCCTAATCCTCAAGCAATGTCTCTATTACTCTCATAATCTGTGAGGCTATGCTTCCATTGTTGATCACAATTTCTTCCTAAAACATGCAGACTCTGACTGGATCATAAGAATGAACATATCAGATATGTTCTGACCAGGGAGATCTTAGTCATGTCTCTCCTGGGAATCTCTTAATAACCTAGCTCAGCTGCTTCTGGATTATTGAGCCTTTAGAGATTATGAATGTTTGCTGTTTTAAGCTGCTAAATTGTGGGGAAATTTTTTCACAGAAAAAGACAATTAATAGTGTGAACTGCACTATATGTGATCAATAATAATGTGTTGAGTTGACCAAAGGAGATATTTCTTGAAGGTAGGCTTTTGAAAAATAATAGATAAAATGGTGGTATAATCAGTAGTTAGAAATGATTCAACAAAGTCTCTTGTTTTCATAGCATTGAAAAGAGGATTTGTTATTGCAATCCAATTCTAGATAACTTAAAATTGATATGAAGCTATTCTGTAAAATAGCTTGGGGTCTACCACAAAGCAATGGATCAAGAAGAGTAGTGTTCATATATTGGAGCAGAAGCTAAGATTTTCTCTACCTAAGCAATGCCCTGGGCATTGTTTCAACATCTCTTTCCAAAAGATGCCTGAGTCCTAGATTTCCTTCTGCTAGCTCAAGAGGCCCCAAGCTCCCAGGGCCAACCCCTACTCAATGTTTAAAGAGAGAACAAAATCTAGATAGTGAGAGAGAGTGAGAGGAGACCTCCAAGGCAGAATTAGAAATAGAGAAATTACAAGAGGTTTATTTAAAAAGGAATTAATAAATTTCACTGGATTGGAAAGATAAGTATAGAATTGTGAGAAAATGGACCTGAAAGGGGAAATTCAGATCAGAATGTTGAAGACATGAAATGTTATGCATAAAATATGCCTTTACCTGTACATAATTGGGAAGCATCAATGTGTTTTAACAAAAGAATGCCAGAATCAAAGAAGCATTCTTGCAAATTAACCTAACATAAGTATATAAAATGGATTGGGAAGTATTCAGAATAGAGACAGGAAGATAAGTGCCTAAGCGATAAATACATGAACTGGGAAGATGCAGGTTAGAGATAGTTGTTTTGATCTCTTTCATTTAATTTTGCAGCTACAGAATTTCAAAGAAGGAAATAATTCCTGAGATCTAGAAACCAAATTCAGAGAATTACTGATACAATGAAGGTGAATTAGAAAACGAGAAATGAATCACCTTCCAAGAAAGGAGGAGTTTATATTGATTCACTTGACCTCACCCCTCTCTCAAATAGAAACCGTATCAAGGAACCTGGATAGCACTCAGCTGATAGAAATGTGACCAGCACTTCTCCCATTTTCTCCAAAGATAACTTGCATACTTCATGTTAAGAACTTGAACAAGAATTTTAGGAAACATGGTGACAGTAAGTTATTTTAGTCATTCTTTTAAAATCCTAATCAAAGAGGCCACGGGTTCTCTAGTTCCTGTAAGAATCAAAAAAACAAAATAAAATATCTATTGTATGCGATGTACAGGCTTGGATTTAAAGATGACACAAAGTGGAACTCTTAAAGTATGGAAATCTGTTGGTTAGAAAGAATATTTCTTTGGAACATAATTAAACATCAAGAAAAGCCTACAAGGGAATAACTGGGTTTTATCTTGTTGATATCGGTGTGCACCCATGTATAGATACTGACTTTAAATAAAAAATGTTTCTTAGTTTAATTGTAATACAGAGGTAAGATAAGTAGTGTAAAATGTAGACAGGCACAGAGAGATGAGGAATATTTGACGTGTCGCCAATAAGTTATTTGGGGACATGAAATATTTACTATAAATACACTATGCTTCTAGCCTATACTAAACCTGCTGATCAAAAGGTGTATTTCTAAGTCAAAATCAATTAAGAGCTTGTTGTAAAAATAAGGCTTCCAGCTCAGCAAAGTACAAAGAAGAAACACTTAAGGCAAATATGTCCAACAATTCACTAATCAAATTTGCAATGCTCTTTTATGCTCCCAAGATGAAAGAATTTCACAAAACACTTTTTGACTCATCCTTTCCTCCACCCTCCACAGATTTCCTCTGGTCAGAAGCAAAGCACATGTTAATATTCCTGGCAGCGAGTGAGCACACATCGGCAGTGGTTTTCTTCTGTAAATCAGAGGGGGGTTAAGTAACCTCCAGTTAACATAAACAAGCTGCAGTATAGGAGATGCTTCCTCTAGACTGACAACATTGGACACAGCTTAGAAAATGTGTTTAAAAATTATATAGCTTAGAAAATATGTTTAAACATGAATTTAATGTTTTGGTTTTTGATTTTAAGAAATTATTCAGTGTTGATTAAATAATTCTCAACATTACGAACTTAAATGTACATAATAACA
The DNA here is from genome assembly GCF_054644295.1 of Miniopterus natalensis. NCBI lineage: Eukaryota > Metazoa > Chordata > Mammalia > Chiroptera > Miniopteridae > Miniopterus > Miniopterus natalensis. Next base: position 26,036,806 of record NC_142093.1, read on the forward strand.
CTTTATGGTTTACACTCCTCTTTATATTTTTTATCTTAAAAACCTATCATTTGTCCCTGTTCTTACAAATACTATGCAGATAAGAAAGTTAATAAAGATGTACCACAATGGAGGGATAGTCAAGAAAATTAGCCACTTAGGGACAAAGTACAATGTTTACTGTACATAATCTAAGCAACCTGTTGACCAAGATACCATCTGACTGGTTCATTCATTCATCCAACAAATATTTATTGAAATAAGTACTAAGTAGTGAACTGGTTGATTTTTGTATGCACAGGGCCTGACATAGACTTGGGCCATATTAATTGCTCAGAAAATATTTCTGGACAGCCTTCTAGCATGTACTGAGATAAATAGTAAGAAGCCACATTTCTGTATTATATTATTTTTCTTATTAATAATCGTTATTATAAATTATGTCGTGTGCCATCAGAAAGCTTATTTCTATTTGAAAATAATGGACAGATATGAAATGGGTAGAGAACAATTTATGATAAAAGTGAGTTACAATAATAAATACAGTGATTTTTAAGGAAAGATAATCATTCATCAAAAAAAATTCCTCACCATATACTTTCCTTAAATAATCAAACACCATAATTATTTCTTAAGTAAAGATTCAGCAAACAACTCAATAAAACACGCAACTTTTCAACAATAAAGCTATCGTTACACTTTTTCTGTATTGTAAACAAGAAGTTAGCTGACTTTCTCAAAGGTGTATAGAAATTGTGTAACTTCACTTTGACTACTGAAAAGCTAAGAGCCTATACTGAGCCTAAGCCATAATATTTTGCATATATAATTCATTTATTATTTCAGAAAACATTTATTGAGCACTTGTTTTCTAAGCACTAAGCTAATTGTTCCTCACTTGTGTCCTAATCTTCCCTTAATCCCCTTCTGAAACCCTGCAAATTTCAACAGCAGTATCATATGGCTCTGAGGGAAGCAGTAGCAATATTAATGTGACAAAAATATATTTATATAAACTAGGCCACCTGAGTCAAAAATTATTTTTCATTCCAAGTTATTATATCTTTAGAGTCCAGTTAATCAAAATTTAAATATGATTATATTTTGCAGTAAAATCAAACATCATTTTGGGGAAAAACAGGATGATAAACAATGTGAATGAAATGTTAACATCTCCATGGGCATTCCATGCCAAGCAGACTTTAAAAGCTAACTACCTGAAATGGCGTTACACGTTTTGGCAACATTGGGTCACCTTATAGTGTGTTCTATCAACTTTCCAGCTTATTGGTTAATTCTATTAATTAATGGTGGAAACATCATTTTTAAATAAAGTCAGTACATGGTTTATACTTGGCTGACCTTGAAGGTTTACAGAAATTTTCCTGGAGGTTTCATAGATAACTTAAACTTCTAACTTTTTAATTAAAACACACCATCTATGATATCAATCAGTTTAATTTTTTTTAATCTTCACAAGAGGATATTTTTTCTATCACTTTTTAGAAAGAGTGGAAGGAAGAGAGAGAAAGAGAGAAATATCAATGTGAAAGAGACACACTGATTGGATGGAGCTTGCAACCGAGGTACGTGCCCTTAGCTGGAATCGAACCCAGGACCCTTAGGTCCACAGGCTGACGCTCTAGCCACTAAGCCAAGCTGGCTAGGGCTCAATCAGTTTAATTCATAACACAAAATCAAAGAACAATAATAATCTATACTTGAGGGGTGGGTGGAGGTGGAAGAGGGCATAGAGGGAATAAATGGCGATGGGGAAAATAAAGTAAATAAAATACAATAAATAAGTATGTAAGTAAATAAAAATTTTCAATCTTGAAAAAAGTAAAAGAAATGATTCAGAGAAAATCAGGATAAATTCAAAGGTACCTAAATAATCTCATTGTCTCCATATAAGCAATGTGTTGAGTCATCACTTGTAGGCAAAGAGAGAAAAAGGAGGGAGATAGAAAGTTTTAGTTTGCCAGATTTGGACTAAAACTGGGTACTAGTAGTTGATACAGGAGTAAGTAGGGCTAGCCATCCCGGATGTTTGGTAAGCCAGGAAACCAGTGTCCATTTTCCATTTCCCAGTCAAGGGCATGCTTTTAGATCAAAGGAGAGTTTGGGGAGAGTGAATTCAAGAGGAAGAGCGTGTGGAGGCAAATACTGAGCTCAAAGCGACTGGCTAGGCAAGACCAAGAGAGGAGGTTCAGAAAGAAAGGGGGCAGCAAAGGAGCTGTGGGAGGTCCCGGGCTGGTATGAACACCTAGAAAGTCCACCCTTTATGTATAGAAGGACTTTAAGCCCACATGTGATGAGAATTGGAAAGAAAAATCCATTCTTGTAGACTAGAACTCTTTGACCATAAAATGAACAACAGTGGTTTGAGCAATTTAATAATATGGCCCCTTATGATTTGAGAGTGATCATTGTAAAACCTTTTCACAGGGTAAATGTGTAATTGGTTATAGATCAATAAGTAATTTCTTTCAGGAGGAAAAGCTCTTGTTCTCATTTTTATTTATTTACTTATTTGTTTATTGCAGTAGCGACGCTCTTAAATCAGAATGGAGCAAATGCATTTAGAAAGTTGAGATTACTCTAAACAGCAAGATTCCTTACTGCACTAGTTAAGTTTATCTCAACTGATCATTTATTTATACCACCATAAAAATCCAGATGCTTTCAGTTTTGATTGTTAGACATTTGCTGAAAGGCAGCTGAAATTACTTTCCCAGAGTTCCCATTTTGACAACTGCATTTTGAATGGAAAATTTAAAACGGTTCAATAATGGTCGTGATGAAGTGTGTTTTTTATCTTACCAAGAATAACAATGAATTCCACTTGTGGTCAGAGTAAACCCCCTACTCAGCGTATTTGAAATTCTAGAAATATAATGGAAAACTAAGATTAAGAAAATAAAACAAACTCATAGACACAAAGAACAAACTGATGGTTGCCAAACTGATGGTTGCCAAAGAACAAACTGATGGATTGGGGACTGGGTGAAAAGGTGAAAGGGTTAAGAAGTACAATAAATAAAATGTTGAAAACTAAGGCCCTGCAGAAGCCTGTGATAACATATTTTGGTGTTTGGTGATTTTCCTAATCATTTTAGATGAATGCCCGAAGGTTAGTTTCTAACAGGAAAGAGCATGTTGACCTAATCAAACATCCTTTGAGGCACAGGTACTAGTAAAAGGAGAATTTAGAGGGATAGACAAAAACAAAACAAAACAAATTTACATAATCCCATGAGGCAGAGGGATAAACTATACCTCAAGGATTAAAAGGGAGATGAAGAGTTTTCTATGCTTCTGGAACTTTCCAGAAGATAGACTTTAGAACAGAACTGTAATGATAAGAAACCTCTGCAGTTTTTAAACATGTGACACATTTTCTTATGGTTCTTCCTTTGATATATCAGTAAAATATTAACATCTCTAAACAATGAAAGCCTGCATGTGCTTCTTTGCAAATATTGCAAGGAAGTGACGAGATGAAGAGCTGCAACCATATAAATTGGTAACAACGCAGAGATGTAGGGAAGGGCTGCTAAGCTATAGTCAGTTATGGCAACTTTAAAAGGTAAAGAAAGCTTTTTATTTATAAACTGTTATTTGCTATCTACTACGTACGTGCTGACTAAATTCTTAGGGGAGGCTTAGAGTTTGGAGAAAAAAAGAATAGTCCCAGGATATAAATGGCAAGAATCCATTGTATTTTCTTGATTCTTATGATTCAAAGTGAGTATAAGATGACATGGAGACAATGTTTTTGCCATTTTCTTTCATAGCCCCAAATATCCTTAAAGTTTCCTTTACTCCCATCCATAGCATGTCTGAAAAGACATAAGGGTGCTGGGTCCAGCTCTTTTGATGTCACCAGTATCACAACACTCTGCTTCCAGCCAGATGAAATAGCATCTACAGGGCGATAACTTATTTTACTAATTTGTCAGGTCCGCCTAAAGTCACTAAAAACACAGCAAAAATAAATCTTTGTGAACAGTGAATTGAGAGGAATTTACACTTAAAACAAAAACACAATATTTTCTATTACAAAGAACATTTTTAACAATTGTAGTAATAGATCTTATTACTTCTAGAGTGTATGTATATTTTCTGTACCCAACTACCAGTTGCTGAGGGAAAAAATGTCCAAGAGACCTAATTATAAGTTACTTACAAAAAACGAACAGTAAAAAGCAAAAGCTGAACCTTATTTTAAAAGTACTTACTATATGCAGCTCTAGGTAGTCCCCCAGGCCAGAAGAACTGTCCACTCGCACCAGTACGGCTTCTTTCTGAACAGTGCTAAACCCAATGGCCAGTCTGTCTGCTCGCGTGCTTGGCCGGTCGTTAGGAGGCCACTTATACGTGATTTGTCCACCACCTTTGCTAAAGATATACGTTGTCCCAGCTGGAAAACAAAACAAAACAAATCACAAAACCAATTAGTCCAAATCTGTGAAGTGTGGACTTCCCCTGTCTGTTATGTTGACATATCAGTAAAATGTTAAATTTATACTATGGCCAAATTTTTTAAAAATTGGCAAAGCAAATAACATATTGCAACCACACATTCTCAAGGAAGACAAAAGAGTTGCTTTTTTTTTTTTTTAAGGAAATATCAAAGCAGCTCAGTTTTTAATACACTCATTAAATCTCCCAGCAGGTGTTTCAGGACAAACTGGAGATTCCTGCCTTTTCCATGGAGTTGGACAAGCATAGAATGTAATGGGGTTTTATTTCCTCCTGCCAGTTTTTAAGAAATAGTTTAGTAGGAAACACTGACTTTGGATGCTTCCGAAAGAAGCACAACCATATATCAACTTGTTTTTGAAACAAGGGCCGCATGCAGATGTGGGGGTCACACAGCACAGTGCAGCAAAGCCGCAGCAAAGACACTACAGATCAAATTCATGGGGAACGGGTCTGTTCACATGTGACAGATGGTAACTAATGGATGAACGGCCATCAGCCCCAGCAGTTATGTCAAGAAAATACAGATAATAGATTCCATCCATAGAAGTCAAGTCTTATTTAACAAGCAACTTCTAGGGGCTGTCACAGTACCGAGCATCGTGGAAAGACCCCTTCTTTTCCCCCCAGCGTGAATATAAGTCTCACAGCACTAAGAATAAAGTCATCATCACCTTTGGTAAGTGTTCCAATTTTTGCTTTATGGTGGCGATGTCAGTAAATTATCATCTTACTTTAAAAAGAGTTTTGTTTTCAAACAGGTTCGCTAAGCACCCAATGCATTAAAATATTTTATCATTGCTGCCCTGGGATCTATTTCACTGGGTGCAATAAAATGAATTCTTTCAGCCAGAATATTTGGAAGAGACGTGCAAAGACGGAAATAATGGAGAGGAGATCTTCCTCCACACTGAAGGGGACGACAGAAATATTTATTTAGTTATCACAGGAACAAAATTTAGGGTACAATTGGTAGAGGAGAGTGTGGCCTTCCCAGAACAAAGACTGCAGCTATGTATTTATTGTGTACCTACTATGTGCTGAACACAGTAAGAAAAGCAATGAGTGTTAAAATTTAGCCCACAAAGCATCTTATGTTTATGGAAAAATAGCTTCTACCAAGAGTAAGGCTTATGTGTAAAAGTTGTATGTACAGAGGTATGTTTTCAAGATATCTACCCATCAAATTTCTATGATTACCAAATTTACCACTTAAATGAAGATGACAATACCACATTCATGTACATTTAATTAAATAGCTAATAATGTCAACTTTTTTCCCTTTATTGTATTTTGGAGCCAACTTTCCTCTGTGTTCTGTCTGACCTACAGCATAGACCCTTGAGAAACTCCAAAGCATTTTGCAATATGCATGTTTTTGCCTGATTGCTTTAAAAGGCCTTGGTACCTAGACCTGACCCCAGAAGCGTGTCAGGATAATATTGAATATAAAAGTGATAAAACAGAAATTTGTGAAAATGCAATGGTAGACTGTGCGTGTCTCCATTAAATGTTTTGGATATTAATGAACAAATATAGTTTATCTCTCTCATATGAGAATAGGTAAGTTATATTTCAAAGACACTAGTCCAAGTGCAAAGAAAATTCAAAATATACGGAATTGAGTAGCAGAAACACTGCTCAAGGCCAGAGCCTTCAGGACCATTACTGTTCGGCATCATCGGAAGCTTGTTCATCAGGATATTAATAAGCAAGCACTATTTGATAAATATTTTTCTGCCTGGTAATTTGTGCTGATGATAAAGTATTAAATGTTTCAGTAAAGCCTGCATCAATAAAAATAAAACAAGAACATTTAAACGTGGAAAGTTCTCTAAAACGAACATGCAGTAGTGGCCTCAGTGCTGGTACATAACTTTGTTTTCTTTTTTAAATTAAATTGTTCTCTAATGACTATGTATTTCATGTAAATTAAGAAAAATATTCAAAACCAGAGATACTACTTGACAATATAAAACATATCTGAGAACCTAGATGTTTTCTAGACTCACACAAGTAAGGCAGTGTTGTAAAGCAACAAGTATTTTACATTATGTGGTGATTTTTTAACATTAAAAATCCCTTGCAGCCCGGCCAGGCGTGGCTCAGCGGTTGACCGTCGACCTAGGATCCAGGCGATCGGGGTTCGATTCCTGGTCAGGGCACATGCCCAGGTTGGGGGTTGGCAGCCGATCGGTGACTCTCTCATCATTGATGTTTCTATCTCTCTCTGTCCCTCTCCTTTCCTCTCTCTGAAATCAATAAAGATAAATATTTTTTTTTAAAAATCCCTTTCATAACAATTTTTCATTTCTTCTCTACTTCTGCATGGAAAGTAGGGCAGTGTCACTCCCATGTTATATTTGAGGAACTTTAGTCATAGTATTGACTTGCTACCTATGTTACAAGCTTTGTTACATGGCAAAGCTGGTAGGAAACCTAGTATCCAGGGTCTGACTCCTGTGTGTGTTTTTCTATTACAGAAATGTTTCCGTTATCATAACAAGACAGTAAAAAAAAAAAAAAAAAGTTAATTGGATGTGTCAGTCTGAATTTATTAAGGCCAACTGTTAACATATTCGAATGTCTCATATCCATAAAGTGACATTTGCACCTCATGATCATATACTGTCCTTTCACCTCACAAGACTTTCAGAAAAAGAAAAAATCACATGTAAATGTGAAATGACGGGACATTTAATATATGTAGATTAACATTTGGTTTAGGGTACTCTTCCCAAACTTATGGAACTATGAAAGTTTCTAGCTGCTCAGTTATAGGACTTGAGGATGATAATTTAATGGTTTATATTTTCAACAAGATAAATGTCACAGTACAAATATCATTACTCAGGATTTGATTTCCTCCCATATTTCAACCGTGTCCAGTAAGTGTTACAACTGGGCACCTAGCATGCTATTAGCTAATCTCTCCTCCTTACAATGACTTTCTAATTCTTTCGGTTTCACCCAAACAAAGCAAAAGCAATTGTGATACCATGTGCCAAACAATGCAATTATTTCTAGTGTTCTTTTTCTCCAAATATATCTGAAAAGCAATCCCTCTTCCTTTTCTATTCTGTATGCACAATGATACACTGAACTGTACTCATCCACACAGTTCCATAAAGGCAAAGAAATTAGATGTCCAGCCACGGCACAGTTCTCTTCTACTGACCTCTATAAGCATCTTCTTTTCTTTTTTTTAAAAATCACTTTGCATCAAACTCTACAAAATCTCTATGTCCTTAAAAAGCCCTCCTTCCATCAAGATAGAAAAGTGCCATATATTCTATTTTGGTAACCTTGAGAATACAAGAGCACTACAACAATATAATATAGTGGGTCGGATAACTAAACTTTCCAAATCTGCATCCTATAAATTGCTTTTTTCTGCACCAAGGACGTGATGTACTTACTGAAGCAGAATAATTAAGACATTAAGAATGTAAACTCTGGACTCGGGCATACCTGGGTTCAAATTCCACAGGTATCATTTACTAGCTACATGATCTTGACGGAGCTATTTATTCCCTCTTAAGTCTTCTGTTCCCTATATGAAGAAAATGGGCATAATAACACTATTATCTCCTAGAGTTTCTATCGGGATTAGCTGAGATATCGCACAGTAACACTCTAGTCCCATTCTTGGAGCGTAGTAAATGCCCAGCACATTTTAGAGAAAATAGATGATGTGTTTCTGTGTATGTCTGCGGTGAAAATTAGAAAATAACTAACATTGCAGCACTGTTGCTTTATTTTAATATAAGAACCTTTAGGAAAGTTTAATTCATTTCAAAGTTGTGTTCAAACCAAAGGCCTTTTAAGAACTGACTTTCCTACACCCCAGTTTTTATTAACCTTTTCAGCATTTCATTCCCTGGATTAGCACTTTTTCACATAAACCCATTGTATCATTATTTCCATTCACTACTAGTTGACAAGGGGAAGGGTATTAAATTGCATCAAATGGGAGCTTCCGTGAGAAAAAGAATTTGTTTATCACTATAAAGCACCTAGGATGGGCAGAATTATGGCATGATGCAAGAAACTCACTGTGACCATTAAATAAAGAAGTGAGTCTACACGAAATAAATGGCAATCTAGCTTCATTTTAAAAATTTCATTTTTATAGAGACACGTTTTATTTTATTTTCTAAGTGAACTTGATGTGCAGCAACAGTACATCTTAATCAGTTACAGCATTTTATCGACATGGAGGAACGTGTCACTGTCATTATTTATGCATGTTTCCCTATGGCAAGCACTAACACTTCAGTGCCATGGCTACTAATGGATTTACTGCAAATTAACCTTGACATCCATCACATCACTGAATGTATGGGTGACTCAGAGTTAAAGTGGTTTTCAGCAATCTCCACATCTAAGTAGTGCAGCAAGTCTATTCCTCACTCCAAATTGATTAACAAAGCTGGCTCCATCAAATGCAAACTCAACAGTGTCAACGCACTTTACACTGCAAAAATGTTTGTAAGAAACTACACATGGCCATTTCTTTCTAAGGTGTAAGCTGCCTGTAATGTTATAATAAGAAATATTTTTAGACTTTATTTAACATATATTTACATAAAGGGCTCTTTTCCCGCCTTCTCTTTCTTGCCAACCTCCTCCTCCTGAAATGTGCTCACTTCAGCTTTATATTGCCCCAAATGGATTGAGCCTTTCTGAAAAAAGAAAACCAATAAGCACGTACAGGTATGCTTGATTATTGGTTGCTCTGGATCCTTGCTACATGAACAATAATATAATTAACTTCTGAATAGATTAGCTTCTAACTCATAACATAAGCATATGAATAAAAGGTTCTTTTCTGAAAGCCTATAATTCTTCAAATGCCATTGTGTAGCCAACATGAAACATTTAGGCCATTATGATTCTATTAAGTGTAACAGGGATATAACACCTTTTCCAGTGAAAGTCTGCCCGGCAGTCAGACAGAATTAAAAGTAAAACAATTATAAATAAGGGGAACTATTATTCTTTCTACAACTTTGTCAAGAAGCTGTTGTTAAATTTAAAATTTCTGAACAACTTTTACCCATGTGGAAGTATTCTTTTGAGTAGAGCTCATTAAAAGCGAAAACAATGAGAAGGCCACCTTGTATGTTTTAGACTATGTAAAATGTCTAAGCTAGTGACACTTAAAAAAAAAAGAAGAAATCTTAATCCTATGTGTACACTAGAGCAACAGTTTATTGTCTTTGTCTGTTTCTGTAAAATTTGTGTGAGACCACAAAGTATTATTTCATGAAACTTAGCACAAATTTTCCTAATTTTAAAATTTCACATATGAGCACTAAAAACTCAGGAAAGTGGGCATTTTAAGAGGAGAGATTAATGGAATCAGAGTAATAGGAGTTCCTAAGGCAACCATCAATGGTTACTGTGCTTCTAAGGGTGGAGAAATAGTAGAAAAAAGAAAGGGGGAAAAAAAGACTATATGTGTATCACAATTTAAGACTCCTGACGGAAGATGCAGGCTTGTTGGAATGGACAAATGCATTGCAACGAGCTGCAGGAACTGGAAATGAGACAGGGTTTTCACCCGTCAACTTTGCGAAATAGAGCAGGCAGGTCCTCAACAAAACAAACAGGGCGAGAAGCATGGCATGCCTCTGACATGGCTCAGAAACTGACCCCACAGTGAGACAGACCAGAGGAAAGAAGCTCAGGAAGAGCCGGGATGATTCCCAAATAATGAAAGCCTTATCGAAGTAGCTCAGCATGATATTCATGAAAGAAGGAACAATGGGAGGTTTTCCATTGTTGGCAAGTCGCATGTTAGATCGGAAACCTAGACTCTTAGGAATTAAGAAAATGTAGCAAATTAAAAACAACAACAACAATTTGTTGGTTATTTATAACATTAAATGTAAACTGAGAAAAGTGGGAAATGTCAAAATTAGGGGCCCTCTGTTTCCGTGCACTGGAGTTTCCTGGGAGGGACCCTGTGTAGAGTCCATGCATATGTGCTTTTTATTCTATTAAACACGAACCATGACCTCAGTTCAAGTTCTTTCTTAAAAATTCTTGAACCCCATGCAAATCAGACATGTTAGACTCCCAGGGTCCACGAGGTCTCACTAGGCATGAACAATGAATGTCTCCCAAACCTTCAATGGGATCAAAGGAGGTTGAACCACTCAGTAAACCTGGGAGGCATAGAAGCAGAGAAGTCCTCTCCACTAAGCCAGCCTGTACAAGATCCAGCTCTTTCCCAGCCAAGACACCATTTTAAAATAAAAAAGTGGTGTGTGCTTATTCAATAAGAAATTTTAATTAAAATACAACTATCAAGAAAATGGAACAGCAAAAAGCTATCATGATTCCTATGAAGTCAGGAATCATTTCTCTCAAAGACAATTTCAATAGTAATTATGAACTTCAATGAGAAAGTAAGAAAATTTTGCCTTTGCCTATTGGCCCAAAACTTTTCTCTAGTAAAAATCTTTTTTCTAATAAATATTCTATATTTTTCTAGTGTACGTTCTATAATAAAAAAAAAAAAATCCTACATTTTTATGATTTTGGAAAGAATAATACAGTCATAAATGGATCACGTATATTTTTCATTTTGATATCTGACATTTTCATATTTTGACACTTATGGAAAGAATATGCTACCTGGAAAAAAGTATCAATTATTTTGAAAACAAGTACGCTCCCTTTAATAACTGCACTCATTCTTTAGAAAGTACGTGGAGTCATGGCTAACCAACCTTGTCCCTATCTTGGACATTCGGTCAGGAATACCACAAATAGCACCCAGACTGTGTGGTGTGGGGAGGCTCAAGCTTCTGCTATGACACTTAGCAGAAGTGATTCATTCACATTCTGACATTTTCAGAGTCTCGCCTGAATCTTTCAAAGGTGTGAGGCCTTTGCAGGCATCTGCCGGAGAAGCCATCCATGCCCTTGGCTCATTCTGAGGCTTCGAATTTGCTGAACAGAAGACAGATCTTTATTTTTAACACCACAGTCACTTTTATTCTACACCTCAAAGGCCCTATAACTTTTGGGCAGTGATAGCGCTTCCTGCCCTTAACAGTGGGATGAAATCCTGAACACAAAATTGTACGTGGTTCTTCTGAACTATCTGCATCACATACTTAAAATAAACAAAGGCCACCACACGCAAACAATACAATTCATGATCACTTTAGGTGGAAAGCTGAAGTTTTGCTTACGTTGGCTTTCTGACCTTAGTTCCTTTTATTTAACATCTTCCAGCCTATCTGCTACATTTAAGTCTTTTGCTCCCTGACCAGGCCCCGACTGAAACTATTTGCTGGTGATTTGGGACTGGAACTGGATAGAATATTAGCTTCTGGCTCAGAAGGCACATCCAGCTACGTGAGTCCCGAGGGGAACACACGTTTTCCTCCCTGTGACTCCTGCTCTTGCTGGTTTAGGCTCCTCTGCCGCACACCCGGCTTCCTTCTCAGTCCTTCCCACACTCCTCCCAGCCACCGTGGATTCTCTCCCTCTCTCTCCACAGAACTTCTTTCTAACTTGCAGACTCTTATGTAATATATCAGATGTCTTTTATTGGAATTTCCATCTTAAATGTATGCCTACTGAAGAAAGTAGAAGATTTAAATTTTGGTATCTTCAGGAGACTCATGTGCTTATATTTATTTATTAATCATGAACAAAAGCCTAATATATTCCTTGCATTAAGTCAGGAATATTAATTCAATAATGAATAGCATACGGCTCTTGATTCTCAGACGCGTGTAACAAATTTCATGCCAACATCCATTAGCAAAATGAAATACCTGTCTGTAGTTTTATAAGAAATTTGAAGAATTTCATGAAATACAATGAAAGATGAGGGAAGAGATAGCCTAGAAGACTCGGATCATGAACAGTATTCTCCATTTCATTACATCAGAGGGAAGAACGGCTGTGATGAAGGTCATGAGACTCTCCAAGCAGGTAATAGTGAACATAAGAGTCAGTGCCTATTCCTACAGTTTGCTGGAATAATATACCCCAAAGATATCCATATTTTATAGGGAACAGCAGGATATAGCCTGCTAGTCCTTAGGCTTTAAGAATTTATTAATCATCAGAAAAACCCAGGAGACGGCACTGTAACCAGGTGATCGAAATGAACACCCTCAGAAATGAAACATATCAAATCCAGGTCCTCCAAATGTGATGTGCTGAGAAGGAGGCACAACATCATTTCTGCACTGTTTTTGCCAAAAATGCACAGCCTCAGTCTAATCATAAGAAAATATCCAAGAAACTCAAACTGTGGACATTCTACAAAATAACTGGTAGCATTCTTCAAAAGAGTCAAGATTAAGAACAACAGAAAAAGACTGAAGAACTGTCCCAAATTGGAGGGGACCAAGAAGACATGACAACTAGATGCAATGTGAGATCTTGGTTTAGATCTTGAACCACAGGAAAGACCATTATTGGGACAATTGATTTTTTAAGTGAGGTCTTTAATTAACAACATTGTATCATTGTTTATTTCTGGTTTCAATCATTGTACTATGGTTATATAAGATGTTAACTTTGGCGGAGGTAGCTGAAAGGATAAGGGAAGTCTGTGTTTAACTTCTGCAACATTTTTATAAATCTAAAATGATTTCAAAACAATTTTTCAAAAAGAATGTATCAATCATGAAAAGCAATTTAGAATTTGAATACGATTGTTGATGGTGGGCTTCTATGCAACCAAGGAAGCTTGAAAAATCCCTAGCTCTTGAAATGAAGTGTAGTTGGAGATTTGGTTTGGCTGTGAGAACTGGAGAGCATCTGGAGTAGGTAAAAGACTTAAAGTTTTTTCTGCGTATAAGAAATTTGCTTAAAACATAGCTCATTGTAAGCAAAACATAATTAAGCCTTTAAAGTAAAGATATCTTAAAAGTTCAGATTAAAATAAAAATTGCCTAAGTAGAGCAGTCAAATCTGAGATCAGTTCACTCAGTAGACCAAGTACTCATTCATCCATTTATCCATCCATTTATCAGGGTGGACCATGGCAGAAAACACTGAAATTCTTATGAAATAGTTTCCAGCCCTAAAATCATGTAGGGAAGTAGCCTTGAGATGAAACTCACTTGTCCAACCTTGTGATTTCAACTGACTCAAATTACTGTGAACTAATTCCCTTCATGAGTTTGAAATCTAAAAGGGACACTACTGTCATGGAGAGGCAAAAAAAAAAAAAAAATAGTACAGATGCTAACATATGCTTTTCTAATATATTACTGATATTTGCATGTGTGAAATTTTATATATATGGTTGATGTGATGGAAGAGATGAGTCAAAAGACAGGGAATTGTGGTCATTATAGATGGAAAATTTGTATCTCTTTTAACATAGTAAGAAAAAGAATTCAGTGTGAAATTAAAAGTTTCTTGAAAGATTGAAAACCAGATGGTCTTAGCGAAGTGGTAGGGAAAGATTCTAACTCAAAATAAAGAGCTGGGATTTTTGACAAAAGTAGACAAAACACAATGCTGAGACAATAGCAAAATAATATGGTAAGAGAAAGAGAATTCAAAGGCAGCACAACAGACAGCATCATTCAAGAATAAAAACATCTGTACACTCAATACAAATTAATTAAGCATGTATATGTATAAAGCACCTCACTAGGCCGTAGAGACCACAGAAAGGAACATGTCAGAGGTAGAGAATGTAGCTTTTCAACACAGATCACTACCCATTAATCGAACATCAATTCTTGAGTTTCTGTATTTCCATTCTTATAGCCATTGATCATATTGTATCACCTTCAATTTTAAATGTTGGATTGAACACACATCCCTACTTATCTGATAACTTCCTGTCCCTTCTTAACTTATATCTACCTTACACACTAACATCAGATTGTTTTTTTAAAAGAGTGTTTGTAATCACTCCTCTTATTAAAAACCTTCAATGATTAAACCACTCTCTACCAAATTAAGTGAAAAATCCTTATGGTATCTTTGAATGTCCTCCAAACAAATCAACCCTCTATTTCAGCCAAATTGCAGAACTCACTTTGTCTCCTGAAATATCCCAAACTCTTTTTAATATGGTTCTGGAAAATAAGAGCAGGTGTATTCTGTGGGAAGACTTTTCGTGAGAACAGTCACAGAGGCACAAAATGGGTTCCACAAATAAGAAGTAGATCCACTTATATGAATAAAGAAGCTGATTCATTTTAAGTACCCCTTTTTCTGATCTCTTTGTCTCCTCAATTAAATCTGTAGATAAACACAGACTACAAATCATATAATAGAAAATAGGACAGTTCAAGGCCAGTGTCAAAAGGAGATTAGATCAGTTCCGGTATCTTGGTATATTCATAATTCCATCAAACGCAAATTTCTTTTAACAAAGAGTCATATAACTTCACAAATGTAGAAAAAAATGTGATATTACTGTCATAAGAGAGAAAATGTATTTAATAAGAACTGTTTTGGTGATATTTGCTACTTATCACAAATGTGCTCATTCCCTCTTTCTCAGAGAAGAAACCCCTTCTAATTTCAGTCCTGTTCCAAGCTTAGTAGAAAAAGTAACTTTAACAGCAACCTAAATTCAAATAAAGTATATGTTCCTTTGGTTTGTTTATTTATTCTTTATCTTAGACTCTCTGAAACAGCTTATGAAGATAACAATTAGAAAAAAATGCAGCCAATTGAGAGAAATATCAATCCACATACTTTCACAATAAAAGTTACAAGAAGCAAAATCCTGGGAAGATAGATCACTTACTTTGACAAGCAACTGTGGGATTTGCAAGATTTAAAATCCTAAAATGGAAGGTTGTGTGTGTGTTTCTTTTTAACCCATGAAGATATTTAGCTAATGGAATGCAACAAAGAAATGAATTTTGAAACCGATGGAGAAAAAAGGTGGCTTTCTACAGAGGTCTTTCTATTTCGCCACCCGTGAGAAGGTATATAACCAGGTGTGAGAGTCATTTTTGAAGCTGAAATGA
Source organism: Miniopterus natalensis (assembly GCF_054644295.1). Taxonomy (NCBI): domain Eukaryota; kingdom Metazoa; phylum Chordata; class Mammalia; order Chiroptera; family Miniopteridae; genus Miniopterus; species Miniopterus natalensis. The sequence continues at coordinate 26,052,249 of NC_142093.1, forward strand.
TTGAACGTTGGAGGGTGGGGTAAAGTGCCAAATCAGCCCTGGGGCAGGGAAGTGTCAAGCCTTTCTTCTTTTGTATTTGGTTCCTCAGATTCTATCTTCCTAGACTCAAAGTACAAAGTGGTTCCAATCTGCACCTCAGATCCTTGAGCACTCAGTTCCCTAATTTCAAAAGAACTCTCGGGTTTGAAACACAAGTCTTTGAGCTCTTGGGTCTTCAAGTAGCAGCTCTGAAAATAATTGCAAAAGACCCACAGGACAAAGAGGGAAGAGCGCTATTGAAGGGTGAGGTGGCTTCAAACGTACAAAACACCCAGAACACCCAGATCATCCCTAAAAGTTTAAGTCCTTTTAAATTGTTTATTGTATTCAAATGAACTCGCCTGCCATCTGTCTTTGAAGTCCTTAGAATTAAGTTTTATGATTCTTGTGGGAGAAAGAGGCCATTTCTAACTCAGTATAATCTGCTTACTACTATCAAACACTAATTAGAATTCATTATTAAGCATGTGATTCCTTTTTTTCTAGAATATTCTAAATCATTTATCAAAGAATGGCATGCTTTCTGTTCCTTCTTTGGTGCGTTGAAGTCATAGTCATATAACTTTTGGGTAGACACTCTTGGCGTGATTATTTTAGTCAGATGTATAACAGTAATGCCATCTAAAAGCTACATTTAACCAAGAGAGCAGTGTTTTTGGAACAGCAGGCGGTGTAACAGTGCTTTGTGAATATTAACATATCCTAGCAAATTAGTTTGCACTCATTATCATAAGCAATTACTTACTGTTTAGATGCTGCTTGTATTAAATTGGCAAGCAATTTGCAAGAATTAAAACATAACATAGAGAGCTTTCTGAAAATTCAACAATATACTGAGGCAAATGATGCTACTAGGTTCACAGACCATGTATCGACCATGGGACTCACCCTGGCCGGTTTGGCTCAGTGGTTAGAGCATCCCCACGGACGGAAGGGTCCCGGGTTCGATTCCATCCAAGGGCACATACCTTGGTTACCGGCTCCATCCCTGGCCCCAGCTGGGGCACATGCAGGAGGCAACCAAATCAATGTGTCTCACATCAACGTTTCTCTCTCTTTCTCTCTCTCCTTTCCACTCTCTCTGAAAAGCAACGGAAAAAAATATCCTCGGGTGATGATTAAAACAAACAAAACATGGAACCCATTAAACATATGTAACATTAAAACAATAGTTGATAAGCTACATGGGGGGGCGGGAAGCATATTGTGCTTAAATCTGTATGTCAGCATTTTTTCTCAATGTCTTGAAACGGACTATAATTTAGAAGATACCATCAAAGTGCTATAAATCGAGAGCTCTGAGAAAAAAGATTCGTCAAAAAAATCTAGTTGCTGGGTGTGTTTTTTCTTTTCAAATGTTAACTTTGAAATAAAATAAAAAGTCTTAATTTCCCGTTGCTATCCATACATGTTACTTTGGAGTACATGTAAATGTATATGATTACCTATATACTCAGGAAAGAAAATAAACTGTCATGTTCACTGATCAGAGATGCTGAGCCTTTAGATAACCAATATCACACTGGGGACAGATAAGTTAAAATAACAAAGCAGAACAAATGAAAAACCAAAGAATAGCCCTTCCCTTGATGAATGGCCTAAAATAAGTCTCTTTTGTTGCTGCTCAAATTCAGGCTCTTTCAAAACTAAAATAAGCAGGCTCTAAACAAAGGACATTTCTGGAGCTGGGATTTCATTTATTATTATGCAAATAAACATCTAAAATAATTCTAAAGGACATATTTTAAGGATAGAAACATGAATTTCTCCCCCCCTCAAGATGTTAACTGGTGTTTCAAGCGATGTAAAAATCCTGGTATCAGGAAATGGTCTCGAACTTTTTATTCTTCTGCCATTTTAGTATTTGTATAACCAATAGTTATTTTGATATTCATTTACCAGGTCCTTATCTACTTGGCAAATAGCATATGTCCTCCACATACTCTATTATACGTTTCAAGGTGCAGAATCCCAAAATAACAGAGACAATTTTCCCTTTCCATCCCATTAACGCTATGAAACCATAGAGCCCACAACGCCTGTGCCCGTGAGGAAGACGTGGGGCCCAGGAAAGGGCACTTCCTCCTCTGACTCTAAAGGGCACTCACCAATAAGCTGATCAGATGTTTCTGTGCCCACCTCGAGGTGGCAGCTTGCTGAAATAAGTGCGTAGGGACACGCACAAAACAACCCCTCCCACAAGTAGCCTGATGGCTCACACTGGAGAAACCGGTTACCATACTCTGTACTATCTTCTGCCTACACTCTTCTGAGATAACCCTCAACAGGTCCAACAGGAACGTGCCAAGGAGCACTGGGTTTATCCTAAAGCAAAGGAGACCATGTGCAGGATTTTCACTGGGGATATGACATGATCCGTTTTGAATTTCAGCAGAATTATAAAGGCTTCTATGTGGAAAACGGGATGAGTGACATGGAGCTCGGGCAAGGAGGCCCAGCGGCCGGTTATTTCACAAAAATAAGAATGAACTATAATGACTTATGAAAAGAAGCAGACAGATGTGAGAAGCATACAGGAGGTAATGTTGTAAGAACTTTTGATGACTAAATTTAGAGGAGAAAGAGGAGAAATCACGGGCCACTCCTAGGTGCCTGACCTGGAGCGGGGTGGGGCACTGCCGTTCACACTGAGCGAGGGAGCGTCAGAGGACCCACAGGATGAGTTAGGGATGTGACGGGTTTAAGCGCATGCATTTACCCATCTCCTTCCCTGTGAAAATATGTCATCCCTACAGTCCTGTCGGACTTAGCACACTGACGTGTGCAAGGAAGACATTTCTCAGGATCCTGCTAATGAATCAAACATAAGTTAGAAGGGATGTTCTAATGAAAACCATTGTCTGCACTTTTATTTAAAACAATTTTTGCAAGACACAGCTAACCTGTATCTCCATCTCCTTTAAAATAGTCTCCAATGTAACACGTAGCTGTTAATGAGACCTTTTAAAGTAATTTTTGCAAGACACAGCTAACTTGTAACTCTTCTCCTTTAAAATATTCTCCACCTGTAATCTGTAGCTTTTGATAGGACCTCTCCACGAAGCCCCCCTGAGCTGGCTGCATGTGTCACCTGAGTAGCAGCCGAGCTCCCTTCCTGCCGGTGACGTCCAGGAATTGCCTCCCGGAGAAGGTTTGACTGCGCAGAGCCGCCCAGCATTCCTTCTGCTTCACTGCTGCTTGGTTCTCTGCATGCAGCCGCCTGGTTAGCTCACTGTGCCTAGCTGAATTGCTTCCTCTGCTCATCAAAAATGTATTAACTTTTCTGCATTGAGAGCACTTCAGTAAGTTAGGATGTCTTGGTTTACCGGTTATGCTACACAGATGAGCCATGGGGTCAAATGTTGCAACACAGCTGAGCGTCAGCTTAGCTCCCTGCGTCTGCAGCTGGAGTTAAAGCTGCGTTTCTGGGCACCTTTGAACAGTGAAAGGAGGAGAAGCAGTGATGAAAACCACTACAGAGGAAAGTATGCTCTGCATACATTCTCCAAACTCTGTTGACCTTCATTATAAAATGTTGTAAGGCCTTTCCCTAAAGAACAAGTTTAGTTAGGCGTTCTGCACCATCAACAGAACTTTGAACGACTGGCCCCTTTGTCTCCTGGAGCACAGTGCGCATGGTCCGCACGATGCGTTCAGGTATATTCGGAAAAAAGTAATCAAATCTTCCTGAAACCTCTATTTCCCATTGCTGGGAAATGGTCATAGTATACTCATTTTTGTCAGGACAATCCATTTGCTTGTTATGTCTTAGAAAATTATCATGTTAAACGTGCAGCTGCCTGGGGGTAACAAGGTGAATGGGACCAACTCCACGGGCCTACATCGTGCACAGGCTTACAGGGCGCCCCTTTAGTGAGAAGTAGGAAACGCTAGGGTTCGGTTCAAGAGGAAACATCCGCTCACGTTGGATCTTCCTGTTCTGTGGAATACAACCATGCTGCCCAGGGGGAGAGGGATGCAAGAGACTCAGGAGAGCCATGATTCCCACTTAACCACTTTCTTTCATGCAAACCCTGTGACAAAAGAAATTGCGTCATTTTCTTGGAAAGAAGCACTTTTGCACGGTGGAAATGAGATCAGTCTCCAACTTCACCTGAGGAAATGAAACTCCTGAAAAGAAAAACAACATGAGGGTAGAGCTAATCCTAGATGCACGTAGGACTTGAGCACATCTGCTAACGCCAGATACCTGAAGCAGAGGTTTCGGCCAGACAAAACTGCTACTTGTAAAAGCTAGACAGTCGGGATCCTGGGAGATCGGGCTCTTTTCCTATTCCTCTATGGCTGCTCCAAAGTACAGATTCAATTTTGAGGCAGGTTAAATTGGGGCTCCAACTGGGAATATGTGGTTAATGAATTTTGTACAATCTTCCTTCTTTTCAATTAACAAAAAAGGAAAAAACCCTCAAAAAGGTTTGATGGGCTTTGCTGAGTCTTTTCAACTTTTCCCTCCAGATTGATTTCAGGACGTGGTGGAGACAGCCAGACTGCTAATTAAACTATTAACTCTTTCTTAGAATCTGCAAAGCTGTGAACATTTATATTCCAGAAGCCACCCCTACTCTGAAGCCCCGAAGGATGTAGACTTTCCAAAGGTATCCAGGTAGTTACACATTACTCTAGGCCAAACTTGGCCCTGCAAATGAAGTCATATGCATTAACTCAAAATATTTAATGTCTTTCTCAGGTTTTGCTTAACAACTTTATGTAATAAGGAAAGCCTCCAAAGAACGCCCAGAGAGGTTCATTTTTCCTGCAGTTAAATTGAAAGATGGTAAAAATGAAAGGTCCTCTCTGATGCCTTTGAAAGCGGCAAGATCACTTTCTAGCCAATGGAATGTAAAGTTAATACAGAATAAAATGCTGTTGGAAATGAAGGAAATGTGCTGAAGTCTAGAAGCCTCCACAGACTTGAGTTACAAGACATACACATACTCATGGAACCGTAATGTCTCCTAAGTTATTACTGAAGGGATGCATGTGTTCAATTTTAAAGCAAACAAAAATGCAGCAAATTCAGTCTCAAAACAGATTTTGTTAATTTCGAAAAGACATGTTCACAACATAATTATATGTAAAAATACAATAACTTTTTTTTACATAAATCAGATCTTTATCTCTCTCACTAGAACAATAGCTGCATTCTAAATTCATTAGGAAAGTCTACCTGCTCTATGCTAAAATGAGTGAAAATAAGATTGCAGATGAACATAGTTAAAAAGCCATCGTGTGATGTGGAAACACTCAACCTTGAACGGGGGAAGTGTGGATCTATCCCTAACCCCTTACTCTGTGACACTGCCAAAGTCGTTGAAACTATCCAATAATCCTCATTTTCTTCTTCTGAAAATAAGGAAGTTGTTCCTGGTAATCTCTATAGTCATTTCCAACTCTATTCTCTAAGGTTAAAAAGGCACGCCACTGAAGCTGGCACTAACCTTGAACTTGACCCCAGCATACGCTGAATTGTTAGGCGAACACGAAAGAGGAAGGGGTGCTTATCAGAGAGGCCCTGTAGCAGGTAACATGCAGCAATACTTGCAGTGGACATTTTGTTTCTTTTTCATTTTACTTTAAACAATAATTGTATAGAATGTTTTGTTATATTTTCTGATTGAAAAATGATACAGTAGAGGATATTTTATTTCATGTAGTAATTCTTCCTATGATTATAGAAAATTAAGACATAAATACGGGGGGGGGGGAAACAGAATATTGGCTGAGCATTGTTAACAGTTAACATTTTTATTTCCTAAAGTTATAGAGCCCACATGACTGGTCTAGCAATTCCACCCAAAATCAATACAATACAAAAATCTACAGAAACGACAGTCTAAAATGAGCCCAAGGTTTATGCAAACCTAGTTATGTAATTACTGAGGTCTTCTCAGTCTAAAATCTATAATTACTGCAGTTACTATTAAAAAGGCTGGGTTAAACGCTATTAAGCAAAAACCACCCTGGCTGATCTGTTTTGTGAATACATGTTAAGATAATTCTTACTTACAAAAGCAGAATCATCCCAAGCTGCAATGATGATGAGCCTTGGTAGGTTCTATTGTCACACGTGTGACTCAGACCCAGAAAGGGATTCATTATTCTATTCCAGCAGTCAACTTTCAGTTGTGAAAATACAAGGAAAAGTGAAAGCAGAACTGGTATCATTTTCTCTGGTTGAGAAAGACCAGGATCAACTCAGTAGCCCAAAGCTTATTCATTCTTACCCTAAGGTAATCTTGCACCTGGTAACCAACACCACAGCCCTTCGCTTATTTCTTTGTTTGTATGTGTTCATGTGCTTTTGGCAAAGAATTTAAAGTCCTCTATAGATACCCAGTTAAATCATCACGGTACTCCTGCCCCACTGGATTAATAGCACCATTTGAAATGCCATTAAACCTTTCTCATCAGAGGGTAGAAACCATGCTTCCTGCTGAGTTACATGACAGTACTCTACACACTAACTGAACTTCCTCTATCACGTTGCCTTTTTTCCCCCAAGCACCTGTTGGAGGCTGTTGGGCAAGGTGATGATCATTTCTGCTAAGAAAAGAAAAATCCAACAAATGACCTGTCCTAGGTCATAAAATTGGTGAGCAAGAAGAACACTTGGGGATGCCTTCAGTGATTTATTTCTCAAGTTTTAAAAGTTTGCCCTTCACACAACTGTCACATATTAAATCCATAAAAAATAATACACTTATTGTAATTTGGCATCATTCAAATATTGAATGAATAAATCTAGGGCTATCTCCACTACTGCCCTAATTCAAGGACTCCAAGTGAAACAAATGATTATATACAGATAACTGTTAGTTCTTCAAACACATGCAAACATTTCTGATCAGAACATTCATATGTGTAAGAGGTTTAATGATTACCTCTAATTAAATAATCTGTGTATTTTGCAGAATTATGAAAAGTAAAGGAAGAAAAAAACTTAAAACGAGTGAGAGAAACTTTAAATGACTTGGCTACTGAGAAAGAAAGGAAATGCAGAGAAAAATAAATAAAATAACACAAGCAATAACACTGGACTAAGAAGTCAGAGCATGCATCCTTCTGGAAGTGTCCAAGCTGTCCCTGCCCCCAGTCTGCAAACCCAGTTCAACAGCACAGCTTGTTTAGGGTGAGGGCCATATCCTCAGACATCCACTTAACTTTGCCTCACTCTATTGATTAGATATTTGGCTCGGGACCAGCAGAGACCAGGACTGGTCTAAAGGTTGCTCTCTTGGTTTGGAGACCATTTAGCATGTGACATTGTGTGAAATCAATGCACTGCTACTGCTTTCATCTTTCTCAAGTTCAATATCCTAAGAGTCCTTGAGACTGAATGAACCTGGTCTGTTGAGTAAAGCTTTCAATCTGTTGCATTTCTTCTAATGCGCTGAAATGGCTTGTATGGGGAATGACTACAATGTCACACAGTGGGACAACGGTGACAACTAACATATTTATGAATTAAGGACACTATGGTAGTATGATATAAGAAGCCAGTTTTCAACAATAAGATTTCAGTTCATATCTTTCCTTTAAAGAAAAGGGGTAAAATTACTATGGATTAAAAAAATGAAAAGAAAATCAGCCACAATTAGATGTACACATATATACATAGAGGTAAACAGAACAGATCACATTGCAGAACAGTTACTAGGTCCCTAGAGACCCATTAACATTTCATATCAAAGGAAACTAGCCACTTGTTCTTCATATAAAAATAGCATTTTTAAAGCAAAATCCAAAAACAGATAAATGACAAAGCAATCATTTTGAAAGAATGAAAATTACTGGCAGACAGAGGGAGAAACAGAAAAGAGATATTAGGCATTCCTATCAGCAGTAAGAGGTAACCGACAGAGAAAGGAAACATAAATAATAATAAATCAATGCAAACAGGTCAGTGAGAAAGGTATTATCTTTTACTCTAGTGAAAGGATAATTTCCCTGCATGGTACAGTGAAATGGGAAAACTCCCTCAGAACATTAGAGCACAGTCATATTTCAATTTTCTTAACAGATTTTGAAGGCTCTGTGCACATGATTGGACGAACATCGCAGATGCATTTCAGCAAAGGGTTATCTTTTAAGGCGCTGTCTTTTGGAGACATGAAGTGGGAACAAGGCCCCTCTCATATGAAGACCACACACCTATTTTCTTTGGGCTAATACCATCACCAGAAACAGCAAAAGCTTGTCTAGCTACTTCTAAAATTCAGTCTCGGTACCAGAGCTTCTCAAGAAAATGGGAAAATAAAGAATTATGGTAATTGAGAAATACTAAACAAAGTATTTGTTATATTTATAAGTGTTTTTAGAAGTAATTAAGTTTCCAGGCTTATGCTGTCCCAAATATTGCTTGCAAAGAGACTTTTATTATCCATACTAATTCACTTCTTACAAAAGTGAAACTGTGAAACTTTCAACTCAGTTTATTTTTCCAAATACATTAAATATGGATGGGCTTGATATTGTTATATAAAGAAGTGTAAGAACTGCTCCTTCATTCCTATGGGATTTATCTTAGGAAAAGGGCAACTCACCAGTTCTGGGTCTTCCTCTATTGGGGGTACATTTGCTCTTTGGTAGAAAAGACTTGGGTGAGGAAACAGATAGTGAAAAATAAAGTGTTCCCTGATCTGATTTTGAATTCCTAGAAATAAGCGACTTCCTGCTAACTCATCCAAGTAAGTTCAGAGAATCAAAAAACAGCAGCTACTTTCTATATGAGACTAAACCTCTCTCTCTATATTTTAAGAACAACATGGGAAGAAACTAGTCTAAAGGCTTACTATGCAGAGGAGACTCGGTGGCTGCACTGGGAATTTCTTCCATCCAAAGCACTAGATGATTAAATCGTGACACTGTGAAGTTGTGGAGAATTTCACTGCATTGCAGAATGAGTTTTTGGTTCTTAGAATGTACAGCACACCCTGTTTCTGATACGTTGTGGGAAACTCCTTCCAATAACAATACGCAGAGAATAGAAACAAAAACCAAAAGTAACACAAATTCATTATTCTTAAAGGAAGGACCACGGCCATAACTAACAAGAGCTGGAAACTGTTCAAAGGTGATTTCAAACAGTGCCTCCAAATATCAAGGCGGTACTGTGATTTCCTAATAAAATGCGGAGTAATACTCTCTTCCTATGAAAGGTTCAAGTTTTCACCTCATGAAAACAGAGGTGGTGCCCGGCCGTGCGTGGCTCAGCGGCTGAGCATCGACCTGGGATCCAGGCGATCGGGGTTCGATTCCCGGTCAGGGCACATGCCCGGGTTGCGGGCTCGATCCCCAGTCGGGGGCTGCAGGAGGCAGCCGATCAATGACTCTCATCATTGATGTTTCCATCTCTCTCTCTCCTTTCCTCTCTCTGAAATCCATAAAGTTATATTTTTAAAAAAGAAATTAAATTTAAATTTGGAAAACAGAGATGGTAATAGGACACAAAGCCAGAAGAGGTTATCTTTCCACCACGACATGTCCTCTTCTCCTCACTCGTTTATACTAAAAAACAAAACAAAACAAAAACCCACAAAAAACATTTTTTTCTCAAGGGGCACAGAAGCTGACATTCCTTGTTTAGAAATAATTTATTTGGCTAAGATTGCTTACCCTTACTTTCTTTAATTGCATCAGAGGGGCAAGTTAAAGCTAGGAAAATGGTCACCTAAAGATATCAATTTTGAACTCACTGACTACAGCTTTTCCAAAAATCCTCTGGAACAGACACCGTTAGTTCAATATCACTAAATGAGAGTAGAAATAAACCCTTACGATTAACTCAAAATTAAGTGTAGAGAAAAGAAATGCAAAGTTGGGGCTCTGAGACTTAGATCACCCAGAGTAAAAGGACATTTTCCTGGAAGAACCAAGGCAAGGCCTGCTTTGGGAGCAGCAGCAAGAGTGCGAGGCAACAGAGGGCGAGAGACAAGTTAGTTGTCGATAAAACTGGCCAAGGTCACTTCTGACTGCCTTCTTTCCCACCCTTTTGTCCTTCCCCAGTTCCGCTTTACCTGGCACCCCCCCCCTTGTCATTAGTGAGTCCCCTGTGACAGAGGATTGGCCGTTTCCAGTTGAGACCCAGAAAGCTGCGTTTGGTATTGAAGAGAGCATAAAAAGGGTATAACGTCATTCACTTATGTCAAAATTACTGGGATAAATGAGCAGAGAGAACATTACTTAATCTTTCTTATTTTAGAAAACGGACGGAACACTCAGCTTACTCTCTGCATACGGACAGCACGGCTACCTGGGGGATTAATTACTTGCTTTGTGCACACCTTATGATCATGTCTCTTATAAGAAGTCCCAAAGCAATCCTTTGTACAGGTCCACTGCTATTCTGCTTTTCAGAGGCTAATGTGCTCTGTGAGGTTGTCATTTACAAAAAAAAAAAAAAGTGTTTCTTTGTTTAAATGGAGAAGCAAATGAATAAGGCAGGCAGGGAAGGCACAGGAAAGGACAGTTTAAGTGTAAGTGCACACACCAATTCCTTTGTTTCTGCGTTTTGAAGAAAGTAAATTGTATTCATATGTTTCCTTGAAAAATAAAATATAAATTTCAGAAGAAGAAGAAGGTTTATACTGTACATATTTCCTCAAAGTAAACTACAATAATGCCTTAGTTTTCAATGGAACCATAGACATGCTGGATGTTCCTCAAATTAAAAATAAAAAGCAATAGGAATATTGACCCTTTAACTCCTTCAAATGGATGAAGTTGCTATGGTTTTTATGGAGGGGTCGGTGGTCAACTGTTAGATTGCTTTCCTACCTGAATTGCCACAGCATTGATAGAATCTGGTACTTGATTAATACAATTAATCAAGAAATACTTATCTAACACCACAGCACGTGTGGCATTATAGGAAATATAAAAAAGCTTCTACACTGGATATATAATTGCCATAGGCAGGGCGAGCCAAATTAGGAGTGAACAGTCATATAAATGATACTTAACATTTTAAAAGCACTTTATGATTCTCAATATCTGTTCTGCATTGGTCACTTCACTCAACGGACATTAAATACTGTGAATCCTAAAGAGACGGTGATCCAGAAGTGGATGTGATAGAAAACTTGCACTGGAGCTGGCATTTGAAAGCTGAGTGGGGCTTGAAAAGGAAAGAGAGGAGGACAATTATGACTGAAACCTGCATTGGTCTTAGTTTTCCTAAGCATAAGCCTCACTAATTTCTTAAAGATATAGATAGGTGTTCTTGTCAGCCTAAAGAGCACTGACTGAATTAACCAGTGGGGAGGATTTGTCCTTTTTCGGCGTCTGTCTTCATCGTTAACATAATACTATACAAAACAGCTGGGGAGTTGAGAGCAGAGCCCATGGCTATGGATTATAATTGAGCACACAGACTCCAGGAGTCAATTCTTTCACTTAAGGTTCGTTAGCCCATGTTCCAAGGGTCCCAGGAGGTGATTCCTTCCTACTCTGAATCCCCATAGCACACATCACCCAGACAATGTCTCTAGCTCAGCTTTAGCACTGTAAGTGAAATGGTGTCTGTCAGCTCTTTGTCTTCCAGTTGGTTCGTGTTATCTTCCTCTTACCTCCCAATTAAACCCCAAACCTCCTTGCAGATAGAACTATGTCACTGGGATTTTTTTTTAAATCTAAGACACGCAGCTTCTAGCAAAAGGCTTGACTTAGCATAGATGAATAATCGGTGCTTGCTTGTGCCTCCAAGTTACAAATGCGTATCTTTGTTAAAGAAATGATGCCACTTGCCTGAATTTTACATGGTGGCAACACTGGAGCAGGTGAATGACATCAAGCAGCCTTTGTAAATTCTTATGGTTTCTGGTGATCAGATAAAAGTTGCTTAATTTGGTAGCTGTGGCACTTTAGATATGGAAAAGGCCATTTCATCTGGACTCCTTGTTTTACAGGCTGAGACAGGGGGAGGGCCTTGCTTAAGATCACAGCTAATGTTGTGCAAAAAGGGGAAAAAAGAAACCTAACATTAGTTACGAGCTGAGCGTATATAGGCAATTTTATTTCAACGAATGAAGAGATCCCAGATGAGGGTCACGTGACCTCCCGGGACTTCAGCTGAGAAGTTCTTATTTCTGTAAGAGCCATCGCAGGTATGCAATCAGTCTGCCCCTTTGTTTTCTTTTCGTTGCATAATTTATGCCAGATATCCAGCAAAATATTTGTATTTTTCTGTACAAAAAGGAAAATATGTGCTGGGTACCATGGCCTGCTCTGAATAACTTATAAGGGGGTGTTTGAATTTGCTCTTCATCAGAGATATTCCAAATAAACCTTTCATTAGATTTAATTACTCCTAACATGCAGAAAAGAACGAGCCTGTGCGTCGCCCTCCCTGCAGCTCCTGAGTGAGGAGGCCGAGTTGCCTTCCCCGCCCCGGAGCCACCGGGCACTCACGCGGTCTCCCACGCTCCCCGTCTGCCTGCCCTCCGTCTTTCCCCCTCAAGCTCTTCACACGGACTTACATTTTCTACTTACACTACTGTCCTTCTGAGAACCCCTCCTACTCCTGCTTTCTTTTCTCATCTGGTACTTTGTGTATTACTCGGTTTTTCTAGAAACTTTCTCTTTCCTTATCAGCACAATCTGAAGATTACAATGCTTGACCGAGAACAAGGCAGGGCTTCATTTCTCTCCCCGCGTCTGGCAATACAGACCCATGTGCGCATCAGCCACAGTTTCCTCCTGGGTTTCTCTCTCTGTAAAGTGAGAGATTATTGTTTTCACTAATTTCCATCAAAGGTGTATTTATTTTCATCTTTTTAAAAGAGAGAGAAAATGGTAATTAATCTAGCTGTCAATAAAGAAGAGATCACAATTAAATTGAAATAAAAATGACAAACTACTGTATACTTTACTTTTGAAGTAAATTTTATTTGCTTGACTTTAGAGTCAAAACACAGCATGTAGTGATTATACCAAGGAAGAAAAGAGCATTGTTGGATCCTAGTCCTAACGCGTTAGGTGCCACTGGATTTGAACCTTACTAAAGGACTTCAGGCTTATTAAAATACAGATGCTTTAATGTTCTGGTTTAAATGTCCTTTCCTGACCATTGCTCACCTGATGCAATTGCTAGTTCCAGGGAGTTGGGCCATTTTTAAGCCAGAGTGTTGATGACTGAAGGCAATGTTGACATGCTGAGGGCTCTTGATGGGGCAGAGGGAGCTTCTCCTAAGGCCAGTGGTCTTAATGCCAGTGGTCAGGGGCTGCCAAGATGCAGTCAGTGCAAAATTTGTATAGCCCTTTAATTTGAGTTTTTGTTTTTTATTTGAAAATCCCCTCTAAAAAAATTTATTAAACAAAAAAAAAATGCCCACTCACATAGAGTATAAAAGTAGGTATAAAATGGTATGTACAGACCTCCCAACTTTTTAAATATGTGATTATGTCTGTATATTTGCATGCATTCATTTTCAAAACACTAAAAAGGCATATACCAAAATGATAACAGTGATTATATCTGTCCAATGGAATTATAGGTGATTTTATTTTGATTTTTTATAATTTCACTGCATTTCCTATATAGGCATAAATACATAAACTTACATTCATTTTATAACCAGGGGGAAAATCATGTACATGTATATATTTTTTAAGCAAGACACTCTTTCTACACCTGCCCAATGCCTGCTGTTTTTGTCAATCAGTTCTTAAATTTTCTAATGAGATTTGAATTAGTGCACTTTTAAAACTGTAAATTCGAATTAATTCGAGTGTTTCAAATAATAGCTCTTAGCATGTGGGAACTAGAGGGTCTGCCAAAGTAGAGTTTAACAGTGAGCCTTAAACAGTGGGAAAAGTCCGACTTGGGAAAACACTTTTGTCCATTAAATCTCGCTCCTGCCATTCTTTCTTTTTCTTCCCACACAGAGATTACAGACTATTCCAGATTTTGTTCTTTGGACATATCAGATGTAAAACCTTAAAAATAAAGCCTGGCCGGCATTATGGTAAGAATCTCCTGCTTCCTACTCGCATCTCACAGAGCTCCCCCACTCACACGTGGGGTTCAGATCGCCCTGTGCCAGAGCATGGCCCGTGGCCTATTGAGTACCTAAGTGAAGGAGCTTGAGAAGGCTGCAGGAGCGGGAAGGCCACTGTGACCTCTCCCCTTAGTCCTTCCCTGAAACAGGTCAAAACCCTGGCATGTGAAAAGCACCCTCCCTGTACCAGGAGGAAGACACCTTTATCCCCAGAAATGAAGAATTTGGGACCAGAAAGCTATCCCAATGAACTAGGCTAAACCATCCCTAGTTTTCCTATTACACCTTCACCATTTACTATCCCCAATTCAAATCCCTTTGTCTTGTAATTTTTCACAAATGTATTGTTTCATTATCTAAGAGGCACAAAAGCTTAATGCTCAGTCACACTTCTTTGGGTCTTCATTCTCTTGGGTGAGGGCTCCTGTGGACACGTACAAATTCAATTAAATGTGCATGCTTTTCACTCATTCATCTGTCTTTGTCAAGACCCAGCCAGGGACCCTAAAACTCTTCCCTTCCTTACAACATTAAAGGAAGTTTGCATCTTGAGGTAAAAATAAGATACTTAGAAATCATGTAGGAGAATCCCAGATTTCATATAGATATTAGGTGGGTATGGTGAGAAGAGACAGGAATAAATGAGATGTTTCTTCCTTCTTTTGAATGACTAGACTGTAAGGTACCAATTACAGCATAAGTGGGGGAAAGCAAATGTGATTTGCAGACCTTTTTGTAAACATTTGAAATTTTAATAATTATAGCTGCATACAGTCACTAACTAGACTGAGAAACACTAAGTATTTCTAAAAAAGCCTATCTCTAGAACATACTATTTCAGTGGTGTGACAATTTTCTTACATTTAGTAGTAGTATTGTTTTTATATGGATTCTTCTATTCAACTGTGTTTAAAAATCTGAGATTTTTAGCAATTAAATTGCTCACTAATCCTCTCTCCAGCAAAAGTAAAAGGTATACCTCAATTCACCATAATTTAGAACTATCAAAACTGTGAATTCTAAAATAAACAGATTTTTTTCATTCGCAGTTTATAAACACCATAAAATTGTAACAGACAAACAAATTACATACTTATATGTGTATAGATTTTAAAATCATTCTTTCAAACACTCAGGTCATTTCTGTATATGAACATGGTTATATATACTAATATATATCTAATTGCATACTTACAATGAGATAATGTACATGGTCACAATTCTGAATGCCAAAATGTTTTACACATAAGTTAATAATATAAGAAAGTAGTGTTTAAACTACTGGACAATATGTAGACAAAACACAAAAATATCAATATTTTACAGCTAACTGTTGGGTTACCTAATTTAAATTGCCTTTTAAAACTCCTATGGAACCTAGCCAATATTTCCAGTTGTCAATACTAAAAAGTGTCATGATTAAATTTAAGGATGACAAACTACTATGTACTTTGTCTATGAGGAAAATTTTATTTGCTTGTCTATCTAGAACTATAAGCAAGATTCAGTGGAGAAAAAACTGGTAGTAATTGTTTCATTTCTCTCTTTCACCCCCAAAATTCAAAGTCACTCAGAATGACCTCTTTTTATGTGTAGTATGATCAGAGAATGTTTTAGGAGTGACTATTCCCATAAAATTCTATTTTTTTTCCACCTTGCTTTAAATAGTGCTTTCTGATTCAACCTTTAAGGTGTTAGAATATATTAGGACAAGGTGAAATCCAATGAGAGCAAGTGATACATTGTAACAACATTTTTTAATTTTTAGGTCACCGTTTTGCAAACACAATGGAAGCTATACTTTTTGGCACACAGAGAGATTTCAACAAATATTTATAGATCATTGGAGAAAACTCTTCACAGGTAATGCATTTATTTTTAAAAATGACTATTTGGCATTGCAAAAATATTAAAATTTGGATGTTCTGGTGAAAGATGGTAGAATAATTCCACTTTCCCCCTCAATTTTTCCTCCTAATCAAAAAATTTTTTAAAAGGCAAGAATGAAAAAAATACCTCAATTAAGCCAGAAAACAACCCACTTATGAAGCAGTGCTTCCAACTGCACAGGCTGTTGGACCTCGGTGAGGAATAGAGCCAGCAGGGCAAAGGCGGTTCTGCAGGTAATGGGCAGTGTGGTCTGAGCCCCTCAAAGGCAAGTCACACAACCACGGGGACCAAAGTGCTCGGAGGGGCGAGCTGAGCACGAGGACAAATCGTAGGGGCCGGGGAGGCAAGTCTGACTCAGGAAGCTGCAGGCTCACCCTTTGGCATGGAACAGATTATAGGCTTAGCGATGGGGGGGAAACAGTGGATGACAAAGGCTCTGTCCCGTTCACTTTGATCAGTCAAAGTGAAATAAATAAGGCCACCACAGGTGAGAGCTGTGACATCAGCAGCTCACTGTGCACTGCTGACTACCTGCCACTAGGCAAGGACACTTAGCCACAGGGCCAAGCGTATTGGTGAAGACGAACGAAGAGACGACGCAGGGAGCTAAAGCCGACTATTCCCTAGTTTACCACCCCATAGGCCCCCCCATACTTTTATTCAACAAAACCGAACCCTTAACACAACAGCCCTCACTGGAAATCAGAGATTTAAAAAAATGGTAAATCAATGTGACAAAAATTGGCAAGTGAAAAACGCCAGAAAAAAAATGCCTCCACAGTTTCGTTAAAAACTATGAATACTCAAGTCTTCGTGAAATTGAAAGGAAACGTGGATTCTCTGAAACAAGAGCTAGAAGGTGAAGAGATGAAAATAGAGTAAGGGGGAAACGAGCAAATAAAACTATGACAGGCATCAAATCCTCTTTAACAATTAATTCTTCCTTTCTGTGGGTGGGGAATAGATATTCCCCAACAAATGGACAGGCCATAGTTTCTGCAAAGGAGACGGAACAAACACAAATATTTTAAACACTAAGAATATCAACACATTTTGTTCTGTTCCTTTAAGGTCTTAAATAATTGGAAGTGAAGCCACTGGACAACAGTGTTATCTTTCAGGATGAACTACCAAATGTAAATGCCAGAGTGACAATTGAAGAAAAACAACTGTGTAGAAGTGCACTAAGTCATTTAAAAAAAAAAAATAGGCTTCCGTGCAACAGATTTCCTCTTTGTATGCTTAACTGGGAATAGAAGTGTGGCATGTGTTACAAAATTGGTGCCAAATAGCTCAGAACCCTTCATATGTTTTGAATGACAAGGTATTAACCATGGTTTCTGCAAGACAGACTGAGCAAAACAAAAAGTTTTTTTCAACCTAAAGAATATCATCACTCCATTTGCTCTGTCCCTTTAAAGGTCCTAAATAATTGGAAGTGAAGCTACTGGACAACATTGTTATCTTTTACGATGAGCTACCAAATTTAGATGTCAGAGTGATGGTGGAAGAGAATTGCCCGAATGAAAAATAAATGAACAGCCACAAAGTAAACCCAGTGTACTTGCCTAAGCCTGGTGTTATTAACTAGAAGGATGATTATTGCAGCAAGCAGCAATAGCTTATAAAAATCATCGAAAAATCAATAAAGATTTGAAGACTGTAACTTCAACAAAGATTTGACTTGTCAAATATTAGTCTAACTTGCTTTATTCAGCATATGCTTTGGATTTCTGAAAATATTAAAGGCAAATATTCACATAAACCCAAATGCTTTATTTTTCAAAAAGCTTTTTTTTTTCAATATACAAAATTTCACAAAGTAAATCTATGCATGGCTAGTGGTCCCCTTATAATAGCATTGACAACATTATTGACCCCCTTGCTCTTGGAGTACTGGGTTCCTCACCCAAACTTTGTCTTTCCTTAACATATTCACACTTTATTGTGCCAATTAATTATTTACTCTTTCAGTCCCTTCTACTTCATTTACATGTCTAATCACTATCCATGTGGGTGGAACTCACTTTTCAATTCGTTTACTCCAAATGTAGCTCCTTCAACCTTAAACAAAAACTGGCTAATTCTTGCCTCCTAAAGTTTGAATATCTAGTTATCAAAGAAATATACTAAATATTAGAAATGAATTTGCTGTATAACAGCATCATCAAAAGCCGTGTTTGTTTAACATGTCCTGCATACCACACAATGAATTGCACCAATCACTATGTTTCACGATGACAGTAATGATCGTATTACAGCCCATTATTACTACCTTGGAAAGAAGCACAATTCTGCAATCTTACTGATCAGTTTAAATTAGAAGATTAAACCACAAAATAGAAATATTTAAAGGAAAGTGGCCTATGCATTCAAGCAGTGCTTAATAATAGAAAGGTGAGGCAGTCAAAAAGAACAGAAAGAAAAAGGCTCTTTGATGCCTCTTTGGATTTTGAGGAGGTGGTATGTATCTGCAGCTTCATTTTCATACCCTCTTAGACAATCCTTCACCTTCCGAAAAACATACATCTGATAAATCAATAAGTAAATAAATAAATAAGCCTAACACTTTCATCCAGAAGGTGCATATAAATGAGAAGTCAACATGAGTACTTTCTTCCTTAGAAACATGGGAAGCCCATATTGATTGTCCTATAGAATCCCCCCAAGGATCTGATCTCTCTTTTTTTTGAGCCAGGAGCTAATAAAAATGTAATGTCTAGGTCATATTTGTTTTGAGTACTAAGCTCAAAAGAAAAGTCAACAAATATATTTTAAATATTTTAAAAGGATGTTCTTATGACAGATCGGAGTTGAGTGGATTTTGTAGCACACACAGAAAAGTGCCAAGCGCCTTTAAGATCACAGCGTTGTGTATCTGCTTACACAGCTCCAAAACATGGATTTCCAGGTGCCGGTTCCGGGGGTACCTCCGTCCTTATTTTTCTTTGTTTTTAATGCAACAACTTTCCATTTGTTTCACATTCTTCTATGCAAACTACCATTATCATAAATACTTATTTAACATACTGTTAAGGGAGAAAATAAAAAACCACAAAGTTTTGGATGACAATTAAACACCACTCTTAAGATATTGGTTATTCTATGGAAATCTGCCACGGCGCTCAAAACATCAAATAGTATTGGAATCATACACACTGACCATGGATAGGGCCTCCTGTAAAAATCTCAACATACCACTTCTAATCTGCTAGAAACAACTTAAATTTGGCCCAAAAGGTCATAGAGGGCCACCACAGTTTTTAAATTAAAGCTCTCTATGGGGCTCTTTGTTTACACTTATTAGAAAGCAGATTACTGAAGTATGGTGGCACTGATTTTACCATGTCAGAAAAAGACACCTACAAAAGTATCAAAACTGAAAGATGAAACTGCAACCTTACTTAGCAAAAGAAAACTCAGTGTTCAAAACAGTACAGTAGGGTGGTGTGTGATGGGACCGTGGCAAAATATTTTGAGCAGGTCAAGACAAGCAACAGCATCAAGCTTTGTTGGGATAAGTCCAGTAAGAAATTATTTAAAATACAAAAGAACTTAATGATGGCTCACCAGACTGGTAAATTATTAGAAGAGGCTGGAAGACCCTGTTTTAGTTACAAACAAGATGCACTCTTGAAATAATTAATTCCTAAGATTTAAAAATGTTATGCTTCTCCAGTTATACCACAAATCACTCATTCACCCTTCTTACCAAGTTCATGTTTTCCTGCCCTTATTTTATACTTCAAGATTTTTTTTAAAATATGTGTTCAAAGAAACAACCTGATATCTGTGGCATCATTTGCCAGAGGCTATCAACTAACATGTTCCTGTTCCTACTCTTCAGATCATTGGCCTGCTCAAAATGGAAATAATTGTGCTGGTGTTCTTGACTGTACCTTATCCACAAATGACCCATCCGTTGCTTGTCAAATGACACGCCACCTATAAAACTACACCAAGATACTGGTCACCATCAAGTTTATAATAATATGTCTCAATATTTTACATTTAATGGGAATATGGATCCAATCTAAATACTAATAGTTTAAAAGTTACAAAATGTATCAATATGATATGTATGTAGCCTGATAATTATGCTAGTAAATTTTTTTGATAGTAGTAAAGAAATACACAAAACTGGAGAATAAAGTGCCCAAAACATAGTATGCCTTTGATCCCCTTTTCCACTCAAAGTTAGCTCTTTTTGTTCTTTTTAGTGTCCACCTGAGGATCACAATGGCTATGAAGAATTAGCCTTGCTTGGGTGAGTTATGAATAAATAATAATTCATTAACTAAACTGTTTACAGGAATGGCATCTGACATGACTCTGATGAAGCCTTTTGAATAAGTTAAACTGAAGATGTGTCCTGCTATTTTATTAAAGAGAGCCACAGAGCTTCAAATGGCGCTTGTTCACAGACCAGCTTGAAAGATAAAATATTTACTTTGTAGCTATGATTGTTGACAGCGTGTCAAGAATCATTTTCAAATTAGTAAAGATAATAAAATATTAAGTGGTTCATAAATCACAATAGAAAACAGAGGAAAGTTAAATTGAATATAGTCTGAAACCATCTCAAAAGAGATTAATTTTAAAATCATTTAAAATGGCAGTAACACTAAGCAGCTTACATTTAACTTTAAATGTTAATTTATCTTGAAATTTTCATTCAAGTTTCCCTCCTATTAAGAGAAAGCCCTCTACTAAAAAGCTAAGCTTACAAAGCAGATATATTAGAAGTCAATTATTTACATCACAAAATGCATTATTACTTTACGAAAAGGATACCGAATAAGATTGCATTAAATCAATAGATTTCAAGGTGTAAATCTCCTGAGATTTGCTAGGATGCCACTTTCCAGGAGCACACTAACTGCATGGCCATGTGATGTATATCATGATGAGCCTTAGTCTTTGGAGTCCAACAGCAAAACCTTGTTCTGTCCCTTACGTTGGGAATGTGTACATGCTACACAGAGCCTTGGTGAGTGAAAATGAGCTTCTGTTTAGATTCAAACCCTATATTTTAATAATCATAGTATAGTCACAACTTCTTTTGTGGTACTGTTGAAGATCCAACAAGAAAATAACAGGAAATTATCCAAGAAATTGATAAATATCATATAAATATTACACACTATTATTAATGATAAAATATGTTCCTGGTACCTGTCCTAAAGAAGGAAGTGAAGAGGTCCCATGTCACACACCAAGAGCTTAAAGACAAACTGTTTCCAGTTAACCCAGGAGTTCAGACAAAGATCCAAAAATGAGATCCCGTCAGCTCTTATTCATGGTCTACAAGTTTTAGCATTCAAAAACACAAAGCAAAGTGATTTCTATTGGCAAAAGAAAACCCTAATTCATTCCCAAACTTCTTTTAAACCCTTTGGCCTAAAGAAAAATATTTATTACTATTGAGACATTGATTCCACTTTTATCATAACATTAATTATTCACCTAAAGCAATACTCTATTTCATACCTGAGGCCTGAGGCACTGATAGATTTAATCAAAATGTTTAGAGTTATTACTTTTTTACTTTTATGGTCTTCTCCATCTGTATTATATACTAACATTTTTGGAGCATTAAGTGAAAGTAGGAAGCAGAAGATGTGTCTGGAAAGACAGGCAGGGTCTATGTCATAAAATGCTTTAAATGTCATGCCAAAGATTTTAAAATTTAGGATGTAAGTGAAGGGGATCCACTAGATAGCTGTAAGCCAAGGATAGAAGCAGTTATATTTCATTTTACGTGGATTTCTCAGGTGGTAATGTAGAGTATTTTAAAGGCATTCATTACAGCCTCAAACTAAGATACAATTCAAAGTTTGGCATAGTGGTATAATTTTGGTCATATTGTTGACTTCCTATTTTTATATTATCTCCTTTCATATTGTGTAATCAGATGAATTCTTTGAAAATATGAATCAATTGCAAATAAAATAATAAAATCAAAGTTAACATTTATTCCAAAATTTGATAATTGAAGCAATAAAATAATCTTGAGTAGGTGAGGCAAATAGAGAGATATGAGTTTTGAGTATCTGAAAAATTAACATTACCAATTAGCAACATTATCAACCCTAATCTGAGTTGGAGGTCAAAGGGTAATTAAATCAACATCTTCTCCTGCTTAAGTTAAGCCAAATAGGCCTCTCTTCCTATGGATACATGTTTAAACTCTTTGAGTCATGGATAATTCATCTGTAACATGGAAATAGTGAGATAAGCCTCACCTATCTCCCCTAATTTCTGAGACACGTAAGCTCTGTGAAAGAAGACACAAGCAGTGTGTGCCTTCTTCATGTTCCCCAACAGCCTGCTGGGTTGCCTGGCACACAGTAAGGGTGGGGTGGATGAAAACAGGAAAGAACTGTCAAATGAGATCATGAATGTGAAATTGCTCTGTACACATTAAAGCATGATACAAATGTTAGTTATTATTGGCTTGCTGTTGTTGTTTTTCCTGTTTTCTCTAATTTCTTTTAAAGACCAAGCTATTAGGATGCTCTGAAAAGAAAGAGCTTTTTTTTTGACAAGACAAAAAGCTACCATCCCTCAAGATGCATTTGAGTAATGCATTTTCATGGAAATGTATAAGGAATGAACAGGAGCCCTCAACATTTAGTCTGCTTGTAATGTTGAGCATCTTTCTTGTTTAAAATACAAAATACACACGCTGAAATGAATCAATACCTTCCTTTTCTGATGCAGAACTTTAAGGCTCCAATGTGAACAAAGAAGCTGAACTTCACATCAGATGTCCTTTATGAAGACTGAAGAATGCATTAACACAATGTTTATTTAACTTGTTAGAGTTACTCTTTAAATGGTGTCCTATATATTTGTGGTTATTTTCTTAGCGTATCTAAGTATTTCCTTTTCTGCTACACATAATTGCTACAGATCTGAGTCTGGAACCAGAGCTTATGATTTTACACATGCAGTCCCTTGTGATACCTACAATTTCTGCTTAAATATCATTTGTATCTCAACAGATACCAACAGTGGCCCCTATTAACAGGGCCTGTCTCTACCCATTCTCATCAGAACTCCAGGACCATTATTCTCTAGGCAAATGCCTTTATCTATCTATCTATCATCTATCTATCTATCTATCTATCTATCTATCTATCTATCTATCTATCTATCTATCTATCTATCTATCTATCTATCTATCATCTATCATCATCTATCTATCTACCATCTATCTATCTATCATCTATCATCATCATCTATCATCTATCTACCTACCTACCTATCTATCATCTACCTATCTATCTAATTTATCTAATTCTGTGCCATTTTTCCTAGCCAGAGCAGTTTTTTGAGAGAAGTGCTTCTTTTACTCATCCCTCTCCACACCAACAAAAGCAAAACAGATGCAAAATAAATGGTATTATGGGCATCTGCAGTGCTTAGTTTTCACTGCTGCTATGAGAGTGAGAGGGCTTTCCCTTGGAAATCATGGTGATCATCTGAAATAGCTCTGGTGCGGTGACTTTGAGGATTCTCAGTCAACAGTCATTGATAAAAGGTAACAATAACATTTCATTTCCTTAAAAGTGTTATTTGCTCCCATGCCTCAAGGCCTTTGCCCATGCTGTACCATCAGCATGGAATCTCTTGCCCAGCAACTTTTTCACCCTTTGCCTAACAAACTCCACTTATCTTTGCTGACCTCCCACACTAGATCCATCTCCTACTAGATGATTTTACAGCATTCTGAGTTATGTTTCTAAGAAACTTAAGATAGTTTTGAAATGACTACATATTTTGGATTCTTTTAATAATGGCTGTCTTCACAATGGCTATAAATTCCATGAGGGCAAATACTATATTTTTATTTTATTTTTTCCTCCATTACATCCCTAGCACCTGGGAAAGCGTCTACCACAGAATACACTGTCATCAGTAAATGCTTTTTCTTCATTCAATTCTTACTTGTTAACCCAATTCTAGCCTCCTGTTGCGCTTATCACTTACAATAGAAAAATCTAAGGGGTGAGGCATGAGACTGTTGTACTATTTGATATGTTCAAAACAAGAGAAAGGTAATTTTTGAAAAACACATTTTACTTAAAAAGAAGTCAGGCAGTAATTTAAATGTCTGAAAGTGCAAAAAATATTTCAGAGATAATTTCATTAAATTCTATTTTATAAAATACTTCTATAAACTCAAAGTCTGTTTTACTTGCATGCCACTCACTAAAGCATTATATATATTTAAGTCCCTCAATTAAAGTAAGACCCATATGAAAAGACTTTAGAATACCCGCATAGCTCATCATTCAACAGTCAGTTTGACGTTCTATGAGACTGCATATTTGAGAAAACTTGGAAAAAAAGAGCAATGAATGATAGAATAAGATATTCTCAACTTGCAACTGTTATGAAAAGTAAGAGAAATTTATAATCAGAAGCTACCCCAGAAAGATCTATCTCAGCAAGATTTTGGCAAGGCAGCTAACCTGCAACTTAGCCAAAGAACCTAGTAGGTGAATGTGTCCTAAATGTTCTTCAAAGGTGTAGAAGACAAACTGATAAACCAAAAACACCAACCAAACAACCAACCAAAAAACAAAAAGAAAAAAACCCCAAAAAACCAGAAAAATCTCATATCTTATAGTCATCTATATAGGTACATTAAAAAATCATTAGGAAAAATGATTGCTATATAATTGAAAAAAATACTTCAAAGAGCTCCTATAAATATAGATGAATTTGCATTATCTCAGAAGAAGAATTGAGATAAAATTAGAGTTTGGAATTCAGTGTTCTCTTGATAATTGGGAAATTATTTCTAGCTCCTAAGAAATAGCACAGCCTTGTGTAATAATCTCATTGCTGCTGCTGCTCCTATGTCCACTTCTTCTTACCATCATCATCATCATCATCACGCAATAGAGGCTTAAATTGACTTTGGCACTGAAGAATAAAGGATTGATAAATAGAACTCCTTATGTTTTATTAGGTCGATAGGCACAGGCTTGTAGATTACTTCACTACATCATTTCATTGAGTTTGAGGCTTAATACATTTTAAAGAACAAGTATATGAAAACAAATAAAAACAATCCAGGTGACTAGGTGCTATTGCTCTTCAAATTTAGTGACTGCATGTTTTGTGCACTTACGTCTCATTTTTAATACGATTTCCTGTCATTTCCTGACTTGAAAATTAATCAGACAATGCCTTCTCTTTTTAGGTTGTCCCCCCACAAAATCATAGGGCAAGTATGCTTAATCTTTTCCTATGATTTTTATTTTGTCCTTAGCATCACTAAGCATGAAAAATATTAGGGGGAAGGTAACCACAAATAGATAGAGATTTGTTATTATCCTCCAAAAGGGTGCTTATATAATCTGTATTTGAGATGTTAGCCAGTATTTGAAGGGATGCTTTCTTCTTGACACTGCCCAGGGCTTCCACCGCCCGAATACCAGCGAGTCTTATTTTCCTAAGATGGGAACTGTAACAGAGGGAAGATGACTAAATACAGCATGTCTTCCAAGATAAGTTTGCTTTCTACCATCTGACTCTAAAATATAGTCTTCATTAGGGTACAAATGGGTTATCATGGAATGATCTGATCTGTTTCCATATATTGTGATTCTCATAGTCTGCCGCACGTTAGATAAAACAACACTTCAAACAAATGAAAAGAAATGCTAGTTGCTGATAAGATTTGTTTCTCATGTTGCAACTTGCTTTATTCATTTAAGAAATGATATTCAAAAATATTATTTGCTATGTATTAAATATTTTCCTTTGATAACCTAGAAAGATTTCCAGACTATCATTTTCTGATACACTGATTTATAAATGATTTTTTAATTTGAATTTGGGAGATAAGACACTCTACTGTTGGGAAAAGGAACTTGAACTTGTAGAGGGCAGCGTATAGACACAAAAAAGTGGGGTTACCTGAAGTAAATGTACATATTGTTGGTGTACAACTTACATACATCTTTGAGGCTTTAGTGACCAATCCAAATAAAAATTCAAAGAAATATTTTGTTTGGATGTATAAACAGTAAGTAAGTATGCTGCACCATGTGAATAGTTTCTTGTCAAACATATACCAAATACCTATTTGCTAGCAGTTGCATTTAACAATGGGAGTAAAGCTGCAGCTGCCAACTGGGGGGCAGTTTTGCTCCGAGGGAACACCTGACAATGTCTGGAAACAGTTTTGGTTGTCACAGCTAGGAGAGAAGTGCTGCTGGCAACTAGAGGGGAGAGGCCAGAGATGCTGATAAACATCTCGCAATGCACCGATCAGCCAGGACAACAGAGTTTCCCAGCCCAACATGTCAATAATGCCAAGGAAAGAAACTCTGGAATAAAGACATAAGGATGATTTATGGTACGGAGGCATAAAACTGGAGAAAGAATACCTCTCAGGGAGGTGACTGTACTAATCCTACTGAGAAAAGACAAACCCCAGAACTAAAACAGTTAAAGGTGAAATGGAGAGAGTCAGATGCAGAGATGTTAAGAAAAGACCACATACAAGATACAGCAATTGAACAGCTATGAGAGAAGTAAGCAAGAAAGTGGAGAAATCTAGGATGATTCCCGGATTGCTTTGGTGATTTAATGGTGACTGTCAGCACATTGAGTAAGGGAATGCAGAAGATGAAACATAACTGGACAGAAAGTGAGTTTGTTTTTGAAAATGTTGAGTTAGAGGGAATGGAGTCCATTTAAATAGAGCCACTTGCTAAGAAGTGATAAATGGATAACTCAGCAGAGCCCTAAGGTTGAGAAAAGCCAAGGACTAGTCATCAAATAAATTGAAGGCTTACTCCCTAGATAACACTATTTGTTAGAAAAGGTAACTGTTGGATGCCCTTCTCACAATGCAATCAGGACATCTGAAGTAGGGTAACTTGATTCCCCCCACAGTGGTGAAGTTCTTCTCTAGGACAAATAGGTAATTTGTGGTAGTAAAATTGCCCTCTCCCCTCTCCAATATTACTGTCCACAGATACCTTCACTTATTCACTGTCCGTTTATATAAATGTGTGATATAAATCAAGACTGACAGAAGAGACATCTTATTAGAAACCAGGAACTATCTGAGGTATTTGCCAAATCCTTATATACTACTTGGCTTCTTTCCTGCTGCATAAAGTATATGCCATTTCATGATAATTCTAAACACAATTTAATATTAGCTATGAATTTTCAAGACAGGCTTAATTAATCAAGGCTTTAAATTAATTTGAAATACTGCAAATAGCTGCATTAAAATACATTTATATAATTTATAAATAGCTATGTATATAAATTATTTTTCTATAAAACATACAGTACCTCACTGCTATTGATTTCAAATTGGATCAAGACACTTGAATTCAGTGCACAGGAAGGAAATACGATGTCTGAACTTTCCATAATCAGCTAACCTTTGGCAAATTCATTAATATTTTACAAGAAAAAAGGCAACAGTCAGAATTCTAAACCTTAAATGGTAACGTTTCCTGTGACAACCCAGTTATTGTGAGCACTTATAAGGTAAGAAACAATTAGAAGTTACTTTTTGAAATTGGAATTGGACGGTGATTTTGGAAGACAATTCGGGAAGATAATTAAGTATAATCGTGAGAAATGGCTTTCAGATTTGTTCTGAGTAAACAGCAACAAACATTTTCCCTGCTACACACATACATTAAAAAGCACAATCTCTCAAAGTTTACTTTGAGAGCCAAGAAAGAAAAAGTAACAGGTGAAACTCATTTGTGCAAGATAATTAATGACAAACCAGTAGCACTTATTTAGCCAGAAAGTTCATGTGACGCTTATTTATTTCATTTACCCAGACTTCATCCAAGTTTGAAAGAGCTCTTTATCACCCACTGCTGAGCAAAAGGCCCTTACTCACGCGGGCTTGCATGCATGAGCTGTTCTGTAGCAAGAGACCAAGAAAATAAAGATTTTTAAGGGTCGCACCACCCTCCCTCCAAATATCCTCTTTAAAAGGCCTGGGTAGCTCCTTCGCCCGGTGATCGTCGCAAGAGCAGGCGTGGGCTTTAACGTGATCATTGCAATGGTCCTCTGAACATCTCCTGATTAATGAACTGAGAAAATATGGGCTGCCGGCGCTAAGATTAGCACGGGTTCCCTGGCCTGCCTGGCGCGCAGAGCAAGGGGCCCGGGACGCGGACAGGGCGCAGGCTTCCCACGCCCACCCGACAGCAGGAAGGAGGGGCTGCCCTGGGGGGGCCTCCTCACCTGTGGCTCTGAATCGCTCTGGAGTTAGGAAAGCTGGTCCAGACCAGCAGAGAAGTGGCACTAGGTTTTAGAGAAGTAAGGAGCACCGGCCAAGCCAGCCCCCCCCCCCCCCCCGGGGCCAGGAAACGAGGGGGCCGCGCCCGCCAGTCGGCTGAGTGCCGCGCGCTCGCTCCCCAGGCGGCGCGGGCCCTTCCCGGGGCCGCCCTTCATCTCAGGGCCCCTCTGCCCCAGCGGAGGCGCGATGACCAGCGGCCTGTGGCCGCGACGTGGCCACGCGAGGCCGCGTGTTTCTGTTTCCAGAAGCGCAGAAGCCGGCCCTCCGCGCCACCGCGCGCTGCGGGGGGGGCGCGCGTTCCCATTTCGCTCCCGGCGCCGAACCGCCCAAGTGGAAGGAAAAATAAGGCTCAACGTTAAGGGGAAAGCGGCCTGATGTTAGGGAACATCGGCTCGTGTGCCTTCCCACTCCCGGGAACCGAACAGTTCCCACCGGTAGCCCTGCTTTGCTTCCCAGACACAGGCATCCGTCCGCGCATCGCTCTCCTCCAAGCGCCGGTGTGAAATATTGGAACTAGTTTAAGACGAGGAAGGATTTTAGCTTAAAATTATATCCCCAACCGCTTGCTTGGGCTTCCATTCTGCGCTAGGCATCAGAGGGCGTCTGGCCAGATCCCGGAATTTATTAAAGAGGAGAGAAGCGAGGGTGGCCAGATGCTCCACACCGCCCTCGCAGCCAGCCCATAAACCCGCCTCCAGGGGGGCATTCATCCCGGGAAGCCGGGCGCCCCGACGGCGATCCTCCTACGAGGCGCCCGGGAGCGTCCCCAGTCCAGCTAGAAGTAACTGAACCGCGACAGAGGCCTGCCGAATGTCCAAGAGAGGAGTCTCCTGCTCTCTCACACATACCGTTCTGATATTTCTTCCAGAAGGGCAGAGTCTCTAAATAAATCCAAACTGACTTTTATTTGAAAAGAGCTAGAGTAGTTGGTGTGTCCAGGAACGTAAGTCACAGGAGCAATAAATTCTAGCACCTGTTCCATCTAAACAAAGGGGCCTCCAAAGGACTGTTGGTATTTACAGGGCTGTAGAGCTCCGAGTAAGCGTTTTCGTGCAGCAGTGTAAGGTTCTAAGGCCCAGCATTCCTGCTCCACAGCCAGCTAATTAAACCTTAATGGTTCTTTAAATGCTTGACGCCAGGGCTGCAGATAACTCAGCACAGCCTGGCTCCTGGAAGCAGCCCCAACTCTGCAGCCACCCTGCAGGTTACCACTTTCCACTGGAAATTCCTGAAAGCCGGTTTCCACTTTAAATCAAGGGTCGGCCAGCTAAGGTCGTAGGCCAAATCCCACCCCCTCTCTCTCTTGGTATTGCTAGACATATTTCAGTGTCTATAACAAGCCTTGCATATTGCCTAAGGCTTCTGCACCACCATTGGAGAGTTGAGTAGTTGTGACAGAGATCTATGGTCCACGAGCCTAAAACATTTAGAGAAAATGTTTGCCAATCACCTAATGTAAAGCATGATGGGTCACTGTCACCCTCAAATAGGTTCTGAAATGTGTTATTGTTAATTTAAAGGAGGGCTCCATGTCAGCCTTTCCAGCCCTTGGTCAGAACTGATCATTCACTCAGTCAGGCCTGTTGCCTCCACTTAGGACATGTACTCAAGAGTTCTGGGTGGGCTAGCCAAGAATCAGTCTCAAGATGGTGTCTTTAAAAAGTTCAGGACTGACTTAGTCAACATGCAGCTGAAAAGTAATATGACAGATGGTTTTTCCAATTAAATATATCAGAGCTTACAGATCAAAATGAGTGCTGTCCCCTTTAAGGAGACACTTGGAAATTTGTAGCAAAGAAACTTCCGGTGCTCAAAACACATTTGGAGTACACCTTCGCTGCTGCCTTCAGAACCTCTCTTTTGATTACCTTTTAAATAGTCTCAATGGTGCCAAATTTTGATCCAATGAACGTGGACTTGATTCATATTTTTTATCTTAAGTCATTCAGAACTATAATCAGTGAATAAAAGAGAGAGAAGTACATTGTCTGGAATAGAAGAAAACCTCAATAAAAATCTGTGGAATGACTTGAGCTTGTCGAATACGAAGTGAGGCTAGTGCAACTTAAATGAATAAAACCCAACTAAAGATGCACACATACATCCATTATCTGTGCCCCTAAGTAGACAGACTGTAGGTCTTTCTGTTTCTACACTCATTTGTGTCCCAAATATTTCTAGATTTCTAGACCGCTGAAAGATTTTCTGCCTCTGGACCCAATTCCTCCCATCCCCAAAGCTGCTTCATTGTCCCACATCTAACTTATCTTAGCTCCTACTTGACATCTGGCTGCTCAATCTGGACTTCTAGAGTCACATTTCTCCTCCATCTCTCTGACCAATATGCCCACATGGCTATAAAAAATAATTTATACCAGAGATAGGTCTCCACCCAAAGTACCTTCCGTACTCATACAGCATAGGCCCATGCAGCCTTCCATTGGGAGAAGCAAGGGAGCAGGGGTCTGTGAACCAGGATGGTAGAGAAACTCCATCTGGTTGAACTCTGTACTGAATCCATGTAGAACGTTTCTTGGGGATACAGGATACACTGGTATAAGTAAAGGAGAAATGGAAGGAGGCAACATAGGAAATGAGAAGTCAGCAGAAATAAGTAGACTCATTAGAAAAATTATGCCCTTGAAAATCAGAGGAAAAGGGAGATAAGCCACCAGAAAAGCACTCTCTCTGGGGTAGTGGGAGATGATAAAATGACCAGGTCACTAGGTTTGCTGTCATATCTCAAGTAGTATGACTATGTTCTAGTTCTTTATAACATCTGGTTGTGAGGCTACAAGGAAGGTTTCTTGTGTCTGTTATTATATTCCCAATTCTCACAGTAACCTAAGTGGTTCTCTTCTTTGAAACCTGAAAAAAATCTGTGTTCACGGGAATGTAGCTGAATTCCTATGTATTTAATAACTTGGCTCTGGCATCAGAGGCTACTCAAAATTTTTGAGTAGCATCAGTATCTTTGAAATAAATGTGCATAATCCCAGGTAACTTCCTAAAAGGATAACATTTATGTGGATTCTCTGATAAGATTTTCCAGAATGAGCTTCATAACTTTATAGCCACTTGCACTGAATATGTCATTTTATGGAGTAAAATAAAGAGAAAAACAATTAATTTACTATACTCAGAGTGTGCCAAGACAGTCTCAGTTACCAGCTAGTTACCTATATAAAAAATATACATTACCTCTAATCTTTATTTTCTAGGAAATACTCAATGTTTCCACGATGCTTAAACAACAATAACAAATATATTTATAATATCTAAAAAGAGTAACAACAGAAGCATTTTATAGATATCTCTTATAATACTTAGTATTATAAAAAAATGAGGAAAACTAAGAGATAGCAAATAGTAATTTATTCACTCATATGTTCCTTAAAAAAGCATTCACTTAAGGACTGAAGACAAGTTGGATAAGGTGCTATCCTTGTCTTCATGAAGCTCCCTGTGAAGAAGAAAGACACCTAAATAAATAATACAACCAAGCACCCAGAAGGGGACACCTGGCCCAGCTTGGGTGGGAAGGAGGCAGAGTTCAGGAAAATTTCCTGAAGGGATGGTGCTTGAGCTGAACCAAGAGGATAAGGCATGCCCTGCCTTGATGGGCACGCTGATCTCTGTGATTGGGTGAGTAACAGATGTCGGGACCTCCTGACCAAAAAAGCATCAACACTGATCAATGAAAAGAAGAATTTTGGATAGTGGATCTGTTTCATTTTCAGGGGGTCCTTTTAGTAATATACTAAGTCTCTTAGGAAGATTCAAACTTCAAGCCTTCCCAGGTCAAACCTTACTCCTAGCAATTGATGGAGAAGATGACAAGGAAACTCCAAAGAGGGAATAGGAATGGTTTCTTAGGAATTATGGCTTGGGCCAGCCCTGGCTATGGACATGTGAGAATTTAGATTGGAGAAAATATACTATTAAAATTACTTTGCCTGTGCATTATATGCCTAGAAAAGGTGAATCATGCATATTTTCCACACTCCACATTCCGACTGGGTTCTTGTTCCTATCTTCCATGCCCCAACCTTCCCGCTGCCCTCCATGGAGGACAGTACATGTGGAAACCAATTAATGTGAGGCTTGAATCTCATATTTCTGCTAAACTTTGATCAACACTACAAAGCACACCATTAACTCAGATGGCCGTCTTCTAAATTCATGCTTAGATTATAAGGAGCAAAAGACCTCGGATAGGTCAATAAAAATCCATCCCTACTAGTGGCGGTTCATTTGTCAATATTATTCATGCCAGCTATATTTCCTGTACCTAGTATTAAATGGAAAATTAAAAAAAATGAGAAATAGTATATAGTTGTTTAATATTACTGTTTTGGGAAAAGCCTGTTTACTAACGCAGTTGCATTAACTAGATAGAATATGAGCAATAAAATAAATTTGAACTTGCACTCCCACACTGTTGATTTCAAGCTTGTCTTAGACAACACCTCTCACAAATGTAGGTTCTGAATTTTGTTGTATTGTGTCATTGCTTAATTTACAAAATCCCAGTCTTTTGGGAGATATGCTGACATAATTTCAAAAGACAATCTGACACAAAAATAACTTGAAATTTCAACGAGGAGGAAGAATCGCTCTGTAAAGTGTAAGCAAGTCAGTAGGCATAAGGGAATTTCCCACAAAAGTGCAATGCAGGCCACGTCACAAATAACTGAACAAATCTTAAATTTTTATAGCACTGAAAGACAACTGGGAGAGAGAACAAACCACCACTTCTTTGAAAAAAAAAAAAAAAAAAAGGCTTCACTAGTTTATCCCAGTAATATGCCTGGAATTCTCCATGACGTTATTTGAATACATCTGCTCCTTTAAATCTGACTTAATTCCCAGTATACGTACAACATGGGATGATTGCTTTATGAAAGCCACCACTCCAGATGTTGCGACTAGGTGCATTTCCTCAGCGGGCACAGCATTTCTAGGCAGACTGTGTTAGTAATACTGTGGCTGTATGAAGACGAATGGGACGCTTGGGGTTTGTGCCTGCTTGATATGCAACGATTTTAGATAAATTATAGACTGATTACATTTAATTGTCGAACTACCACACTCATAAAGTATTCCCAGCCTTTGCCACTCCTCCATCTAACTTTCTACACAGGGTAAACCTGGGAGAGTAAATGAGGGAAGAAAGTGCTTCAAAAGTTACAGACTTTATGCATTTTCCACAAGAGGTGCTTAGGTCTTTGATGATGAAGGATCATGAAAAACATCTGAATTGTTGGTTGTCTGTGGATACAAATATGAATTGATGTTCATTGGTTACCTATAATTTTCTTTTAATTCACAGAGCTACCCTATAAAATATATATCACTGTCTCTGTTTTAGAGACATGAGAACTAAATCTCACCAAACTTACAATTTGCACAAAGTAAACATAGGAAGGATCCAAGTTCAAACCTGGGTATGCCTCACTTCAAAGTTTGCATTCTCTTTCCACTCTTCTTCGACATCTCACAATAGAAGCCTCAAGTGTCAAGAATTACGTGGCAGTTTATTCAAGACATGACTAATTCCTGGAACACCTGGGTATACTATAATAGAATAACTGAAACTCTAAAGTGAAATGATTATAATGGTGATATAAACTATCGACATAGGCTCAGAGGAGGCAGGTTAGTTTTTCTTTGCAATGTTGACGAAGTCCTCCCCAAAAGATAACAATTTGAAATGAGTCTTGAAGGGTGAGTAGGAGTTTGACCACATCTAATGGCAAAGTGGGTGGCCTGGGCAAAGGGTTAGAGGAAACCACAACTAGGCACTTGACATGCTTAGGAAATCAAATAGTCCAGTGTCGCTCAGAGGTAGTTTCCTCCTTACTTTTCGTTTTTCTTGATTAGCACATCTCAATGCTTTAGCCTTTTCTAATAAGCCTAATTTTATACTAATATTATAATTGATAGAAATAGGTGATTTCAAAATGAAAACTAATTTAATAATGAAGTTGCCGTGCCTGGCCAGGCGTGGCTCAGCGGTTGAGCGTCGACCTAGGATCCAGGCGATGGGGGTTCGATTCCCGGTCAGGGCACATGCCCAGGTTGTGGGCTTGATCAATGACTCTCTCATCATTGATGTTTCTATCTCTCTCTCTCTCCCTCTCCTTCCCTCTCTCTGAAATCAATAAAGATATATTTAAAATAATAATAATAATAATGAAGTTGCCGTAAGTGCTAAAAGTGCCAAGGAACTCAAACAAAGATTGTGACAAGTCTTTTTGATCCCCTTATTCAGTGTCCTGATGTGTTTACATAATGATAATTTTAAAAATCTTTTTTTAAAGGCACAGATTCTTCAAGAAAAAAAAGAATTAAAAATTAACACAAATGGAATATAAATATAAACAGTTAACTATTTAGACACATACTCTCTTCTTGACGTTCTTATTTTAAGCAACATTATCCTCTAGGCTAACTCCTCAGCTGATGCCCTAATTTTTTTTTTCCCCCTGAACATATGTTGGGAAATCCCTGGAAAATCTTCAGTGAAAAAAACATCTAAAATTTATGTGGAAACCCAGGCTAGTAATCAAGACTCCTGCTAGACTGTTGCAGTACCTCTCTAAATTTATGAAGTTCTTTATAGACCAAGCTAAATCACCAACTTAAAAGTCCATAGAACCTGAAAAATATATTTCATCTGCCACTTCTTTTCTCCCCCAGAGAAAGATTCTACTCTCAATAAGCAAGTACCTTTCTATTGAATGGTTCCTCAGACCTGGTTTCTGAAGTATACTCCTACAATAATTTGTTGCATAACATATTTATAATGCCTTATTCATTGGAAATGAATGCGGCTTAGTTGTTTGTGGATATATTCCTTGTATCTTGCAAAATTCTTACAACTGACTTTTATGATTAAGAGGTATCTTTGCTGCTAACCCCAAGTCACTCAAACTTTCCTTTTGAAATGAACATTTATTTCAGATAATACATGCTTTCTATGGGTAGCCTGTCCACTTTTCAAATGTAATGATCCTGTCTGTAGATATGAAATTTTCAAAAGATATTGGCATAGTGTGGGAGAAAATGCCATCCTTTCATTATGTTTAAAATTGATCTGACCCCAAGCTAGCACTTTGGGGAATTGGGCTACATAATCATGTAGACTCTTTCAGGAAATGCCTTATTTATGGATTTATTTTTTATACACAGAATATTTCACACTTCTGGCTTTATACAATGGCATCTTCTCTTCCTTCTAAACATGTTTCTAAACTAGGAAAACTATATATGGCAGGAGAAGTGAATTTCTACATCAGCTAGAAATCTGTCATCTGCTATATATTGGCTCTAATGATGACGCATTAAGAGTACATTCATTCCATATTCGTATAGAGTTTGCACCAGCAGATTTTTTGCAGTTCTCATTTACTGTTTGAATTAATGCTAAAGATGGTTTCATATCCTGGCCATTGCCCAATGTTAAAAACAAAATAAAACCTGACTTCTAAATTTATTATTTGAAAAATATTTGTTTTCCTAAGAAATTAGTATATTTTGTCCTCTTGGGTAATAAAAGTTTAGTAAGTTTGCCTGTGTTTTTTCCATCACTTAGCTTCCACTTGGTAGTTCACCATTCTTATAGTACAATTTCAGTAAATAAATCATACTAAGTACACAGTATGAATAACAAGCTCTCATTTTGAAGGATAGCTTTCTTATTATTTGGACTTGTTCCCTATTTTTAAAAAGTTGAAGGAATAAATACAGTTAACCTGTACATCCATGTAAAGTAATAAAAAATAGTCAAACTAACTTGCTGATCTTCTTTGCTCTAGTCCCTTTGAAATGGCAATGCTTTAAATAAAACCTATTTCCTTAGGCTAATAAACAATCTATAATCCATTAAGCCTTTATGAACAAATCTAAGGCTTTCAAAATTAGTGCTTAGGGAAGAAAGAGTCAAGTCATGGATTTCTAAGAAATATGAGGATGATTCAAGAAGACCAAAGGTCAACTCCCATCACCATAATGATTCCTAGAACAGAACTTTCCAAACAGCAATTTGGGAAGTTTATATATTACTTAACTCAGAAGCTGAAAGAAGATAGCAGGGAAGAAGGCAAGAAACAAAATTAACTTAGAGGTTGGGTTAGAGCAATGGAAAGAAAGAAAATCAGAGTAGTTATTCTTTGAAAGAAAAAAATAATAGCTTTAATGGATATTTCTAAACTAAAGATAAATCAAGACAATAATATTAACTTAGCTATAATCAACAGTCTGAGTTGTACTTATGTTCATATGTCTGAAAAAATGCAGAAGTACTTTTCTCCATGTATTTGTGTGTACTACGGAAAATCAATACTACAGTCTACCAGCGCTGGGTAGTAAGCCATCTCTGGGCTGACTCCATGTGAGTTTACCTGCGGCAGAGACTGGGAATTTTCCTCCTAATAAACTTTCTCCTCTGCTTCCCTTGTATAGTTAATAGAACTTTGAGCAGAGCACGTGGCCATGCAATATAAAGAAGGATTTTTGCCAGTCTCCCTGAAGCTAAGTGTGGCCATCTGGCTAAGTGCTGGCCAATAATAAATGCACAGAAGTGATGAAGGCAAATTCCAAGTCATGTCCTTTAAGGGGAATCTGGCCTTTTCCTTCCCTTTCTATGAGACTACCTGCCTTTGAAGGAGCAGATGAGGACAACCCCTTAGGATTATTGGAATTAAAAGACAAAATTCTA
Source organism: Miniopterus natalensis (assembly GCF_054644295.1). Classification (NCBI taxonomy): domain Eukaryota; kingdom Metazoa; phylum Chordata; class Mammalia; order Chiroptera; family Miniopteridae; genus Miniopterus; species Miniopterus natalensis. The sequence goes on from NC_142093.1 coordinate 26,089,222, forward strand.
CAAATTCTGCAGAGAGAAGCCACCTACTCAGATTTCATTGCTCAGGGTTCAGATTGTGTTGCTCAGACTCTTATAGGTAAAGAAACTTTTATTTTGCTTAAGCCTTGTTTAATTGAAGCCTCTTTCCCCTGAAGCAGAACCAACACAATGAATAGTAAGTGCACCATAGCATTTACCATGTGCCAGGCAGTATTCTAGGTGCTTTTAATATGTTAATTCATTAAATAATGCAGTAGTCTAAATAGTAACTTATTCTATGCACTTACAGATGTAGAGTTCAAGCCCAGAAAGATCAAGTAAGTAAGAGATAAGGTCTGAATCCAAGCAGTTTGGCTCTAAAGTCTGTGTGGTTGGTCACAACATTTGCCATAATGCTAGACATTTACCAAAGATTCAATAAATATTTGTTTAAACTATCAAGAGGTAATCCATTTGTTTAAAACTATTTAACTGTATTTAGAAATATCAACATGGATGGATTTGTTAATGCAACTCCTGACTTTCCTCTTCTACAAGGGAAACTTGATCACTTTATATGATTGGCACCAAGGAATGAATCCATAAAGATTCTTTTTGCAGACATTTAGGTCGTCAGTGTTTCAATAGTGAAGAGCCACTTTGCTTTAGATAAGCTTAAAGTTTCAGAAGTGAACCAAAAGCCATAGGGTCTTCTGTTATCTTGAAATAATGAAGAATTTAACCAATTAATACATAATAGGGGCAAATGATTAATTGTGGATTCAAGAAACAATTTTGTCAGTCATCTTAATTGACAGTTATAGATGACCAGATCTACCATGCTAAAAGTCAAGAATGACTTGATTGACAATTATTAAGACCACTTCTACTAAGGTGGCTTCTATCTTTCATTTCCCAATTTGGAAAATTCATTGCAGTTATGATTTGTAAACCTGGACATTGCATTAGCATCAACTTTAAGCATGCATATAAACGGGCTATGTTTTAATAAACATTTTTGCTAATTAAAGGAATATTTTATTTCTGCAAATAAGCATCCTGCACATGGTTGAATATGTCTTCCATTATGCCAGTTTCAAGGACAACACTTTATTTTATTGAAGCTTATAGTCTTTAACATGTTTATACTTATCTCTACATTGTGTTAATAGCATTTTAAATGAAAGGGGGATAAGTAACAGTTCAGAATAGGTGTGTTGTTAATTTGAGAAATAAACCTGAATTCACTTATTTGCTACAGTCTGCAAGACCACTTATCTCTATATCCATCCATTCATCTATCCACATATACATATTCATTTTAAATAGTTAGAAATAAAGTTTTATTAGACTAGAGTCCAAAAGTAAAGCTTCTTGACTCGGCCTGTCTAGAACACCATTTATGGATCAAAACATCTAAAAATGCATGAATATAAATTGATCTTCTTTTGATCTCACTTGAGTAAGGAGGAGAGTAATAATCAGTCCACATTTTCCCCTCTAAGCATATGTAACACCAGAGCACGTCCAATTTGCTCATAACCATCTACATCATTAATCAGCAGTTTTTATGTTAACACCACACTTAAATTTTCACATCCCATCCATGAATCGCATACATACATTACAGTGTATAATTTTTGGAAGAAAGACTGGTCCTTAGAATGATCAGTTTCTGGCAAAGCTTTGCCTATTAGTTTTCTCAATACCAAGACATTTTGACTGGTATGGAACTGACAAATTAGTTGAAACTCATGAAAGTTTTATTAATCACATTTCAGGGTGGCCAGCTTTCTCTTCTCCAACTTTCTATTCTTTATATCCAACTGAAGTCACTATCACCCACTAATCATAATGTGTCTGTCATACGTACATACTTCCATGAGTGGTTATTCCTCTGAACAACAGCACTTTGAAATCAAGCCCTAAACATTCTTTCTCATAACTATTCTCTGCAAACTTCTCATATGCATTTCAGTGTAAGTAATGAAGGCTTTTGATGAGCTGACCATGCTACAAAAACTGGCATTTTTATGACTAAGCCAAAGTGTATTGAAAGACATCTTAGCTTTGCTTGTTAAAATTTGAAAAACCCCCCACAAAATCTGCTCACCTCTAGATTCTTTTTAAATACATTTCAGGTATAGAACAATTCCATTTACATTTCAACACATATTATCTGATGACATATACTAGGTAAATATATCCAGCATAATTAACAGAAAGCTTTTGACTTCCTCTCTGTATTTGTAAAATGTGATCCTCCCAAGCATGCCACAGTAGAGTCTTGTGTCACAAACAAATTCATAAGAATTATAATACAGAAAGTCTTTGTCTATGTAGCTTCAGATAAAATAACATTTTATGGATCATAACAGTAATGTAAACATACACAACTTATCCCAATTAGCTGAAACTCCTGACATGTAAGATTACAGCCACAGATCTATTAAGATGCAGTGCAAAAGATACAGCATGTTGAGAAAGCTGGTTACATTCATCATGATTATGAAAACTGGAAAATGTGTTCTCCTGTTATCTACTCTGGACAGAATGCTTTTTATGATCTGGCACACTAAAATAAATTGTCAAACAAAGCCTTGAGAGACAAACCCAAAATGTATCCAGAGCCTTACACATTAAGTAAATTTTTTACAGAAGACAATGGGGATCAAGGACAATGCTGGCTTTTAAATAAACTAAAAAGGGAGAAAGGGCTGAACATTTTCTAGGCCCTCTGGAGACTTGAACTAGCTTTGATTAAGTGGAAGCCAAAAATATTCCAAAGACCAAGGAAAACACAGGTAGCAGCGGTAATGAACTACAGGTACATGTAGGATGTACCCCTTCTCCATGCAGTGAGTCCCGGTCCTCAGGAGCCAACTAAAGCATTTCACCATTGGTGTTCAGGGACTCCACTCTTCGTGGCTCAGTAAGATATAAACAAAAATGCCCCTCTTCTACTTGAACCCCAGAGGCAAGTAATTTTACAGAGATAAAAAGGCACAGCTTATTAAAGTCTATTTTGTGTACCTCTTTAAATTTCCCTCCCTTTATTATGAATGTGCTGTGTTTAGAAGACCATTCTTTTCTGTCAGCTTTATGAAATATGAAGTACTTATTAGTATTCAATGCAGGCTAAATACATATTCATCCTCCATTAATATAAAAGTACTTGTTGATTTTATAGTATTTAGAGTTTAACTTGGTAAAATTAAATTGTATCCATGTGGTGGGCACACAATGCAGTGTGAAGATCATATGTCATAGAGATGTACACTTGAAACCTATATAATTTTATTAACCAATGCCGCACCAATAAATTTAATAGAACAAAAGAACAAAAAAAAGAATGACTGGTATTTTAAAAATCAAACCTAATATCACACAACAGGAAGCCTTTAGATTTCTGTCTTGCAAGATAAGTAAATTAATCACTGAATCAGTAGATTAATCTATTGGGACTTTAAAAAACTGAAAGTAGGGCACCCTGAAAAAATTACTTGGTACGATATAAGAGCCCAACATCACTGAATTCATTGAGTAGTCTGGAACTGCTCTTTAAATCACTGTGGTATTGGACTTTTACTAATAAAGCAGATAATATCTGACTTATTAAAGCAATATTCACACTGATTAATTCAAGATGGTAGCACCCTGTGACCCCTAAGAAAACAACCACATCTTTCAAAAACAGCCTGAAGCTGGTCCTCAGGTGTGCACACAGAGCCTTGTGCCTTCCAGCTCAAAAATAATTTTGTCATTCAGAAGAGAAGCTATTTTATGGGTAAAAGATTATAAATTTCACAGCTGACTTGAGATCTACTAAAGCCAACAACACTGGTCTCTGCTTTGCAAGTAGGATTTGTTCTGTCGATGCAGATTTTTCAGCAAATACTTTTCCCTTTCAAAAGCCACATCAGATTTCAAAGAAACATTTACATGTCTTAATATACATCAAGTCACCGATTACATTAGCTCAAATTCAAAATCCGTGCACTCTTCATGCTCCTCCTACTACACTTCAGTTAAAATAAAAACAAGCTTGGTTTCTAACTTTTAGTAATGACATTTTTGAGTATAATTAAAACCCAGAAGCATTGTCTTCGATGGAGTTCTAAACTGAGGAAAAAGTTAAAACCTGAAGTTGCTGTTTGTTGTCGTGTTATTATGTCTTTTTAATAACCAGCCCTTTAGCTTCCTGAATAACGTAATATTGATGCCATATATTAGATAAATGCATGAAAAAAACTGAGGCACTGCCTACACTAATTTGTGCATTTATTTTCTTCCTTTTATTTGATTTCTGGATTATCATTATTATATGTTTTGAAAGCTTAAGGACATGTCAGATTAGGCAAAGATCAAGAAAAAGCTTAACTTTTTGATTGGGGGATGCCTCTAATTGTGAACATCTTTTAGCCTGAAAGGCAATTTAATTAGTCACTAAGTGAGGAGACTATTTAAAAAGGGGCTCTAATTGGCAATATTCCTGGTCATCTGAGTATAACACAGAAAGGTTGCAAATGAAGTGGCACCAGATTTACTTGCTCATTCTGAATATTCATAAAAGACCGAGACCTTGCCTCAGACCCAGTTTAGACTCCAAACAATTTCATCGTTCATTATAATTGGTGATCGGGCCCAACGTCCTGAAACTGTATGTATGTAAAAACCCCACCAAATGACTATTTTCATGATTCCTGTTTTGTTCTCAAATGCTTCCACAATTACTTTATTTAAACCAAAGTCCACTGAAATGACTAATGACTTTCAGTGTTTCCCCTTAATCCTTTCTCTGGAGAGGCTAGGTGAACACTAGAAGAAATAAACATAAATGAAAAAAAGTAAAGAGAATGATAAGGTCCAGGTAATCAGTGATACAACATTCTTTTGAAAACTGTCAGATAAAATGATCTCACGCAAGGAGTTCTGTGCACGCTGTATTTAAGTTGCCCGCCTTTATGGAGAGGCGGCATACACGACACTGAAGAACACGGGGACAGGAAGTCAGGCAGGTTCTATTTAATGATTGAGCCCGCCACCCACCCAACAGTGTGACCCCAAGCAGGTTATTTAGTCTCCCCTAGCCTCATGTTTCTCACTTGTACATGGAGATAGATTGCTAATCTGAAGGACTTGGTAAGAATTAAATGAGATGTGTTTGTAAAGCATTTAATAAAGTGTTAGACACAAAAGAGCTGCTTTAAATATTAGCTATAATTTTAGAACCTAATGTAAAGGGGGTCCCTCTCTTTAAAAAAAATCAATGAATGAAAGGAGGGCTATTGTCTCAGCACTTAAATTGCCTAGGGTTGGACATTTGATCTACAGCTTTGCTATTTAAATGCATTTTTAAAACAAAGACTGTTGACTGCAATTTGGTTACACTAACCTTAGTTATTTAGAACCCAAAAACACAGTATGTAAACAATATGTTCTTGTGAGTCCAAATTGGAAAATACTCAAACATCGATGTCTTTGAAATTACACTATACTGTTTTTTACTGGTCCATACAGTTTCCTCTTTAAATTAATGGGAAACCAGGAGTTCTGGTTTCCAGGGCCACCTCTGCTGCTGATGGTGGAGGACCTCAGTCTCCTTCACCTGTAATGTGACAGTTTACAGCTATTAGGTTCCCTTTAATGTGTCTAGGAGCTGTTTTTTTGTTTGTTTGTTTTTTAAATATATCTTTATTGATTTCAGAGAGAGGAAGGAAGGGGGAGAGAGAAAGATAGAAACATCAATAATGAGAGAGTCACTGATCGGCTGCCTCCTGCACTGCCCCGACTGGGGGATCGAGCCCGCAGCCCGGGCATGTGCCCTGACCGGGAATTGAACCCCAGTCACCTGGATCCCAGGTCGATGCTCAACCGCTGAGCCACGCCTGGCCGGGTGAGGAGCTGTTTTAAAATGTAACCCAATGCAATTTGTAAGGAAAAAAGTACTCCCCTTCCCCCAGGTAAGGTAAATCCATGCATGAAATTCTGGCCTAGTTTTCTCTTGCATACTCCATGGTGGACACTCTTTTAGTTATGCAGAAAATCAGGCCAAATTGTCACCCAGGAAAAGAAGAGAGGCAACATGCTCCCAGCCTGCATCGTCTAGACTAATTTTCTTGTTCCCTTTGATGCTACCATGGGAGCCTTGCCAGCTGCCTCCCTGGAAACAGTTATTAATTGCACTAGCTCAAATTAGACCTTCCTCCCAAGTCCCCTCCAATATCACACTACAGTGCTGTTCTGAGATCCTAGGGAGAGTAACTAAAAACATCCCTATCTTTACCCTTTCAATAAACTCATGGACAAAATGGACCTCACGGATGTCTACTTCTTGGAACAGAGCCCTTTTTAGGGCTAAGGGCCTGAGGGGAGCATCAAAATGAAATAAAGCTCACTATGTCATAAGTTCTGCATTGTTTATTAGGCACTAATCAAGGGAAATATCCCCAAACCATTTGCAATATGGCACTTTGTGAGTTTTAGCACAATACTAGGCATGTAATGAGAACTTAGTAAATACATATTTGCAGAATGATAATTTGTCAAGAGATTCATCTTAAAAAGAGATTCAGTGAAGCTAACATCTATCACATATTATAGTCCCTTTTTTTTTTAATACTCACCCAAGGACATGTTTTTATTGATTTTAGAGAGAGAGGAAGGGAGAAAAAGAGAGAGAGAAACTTCAATGTGAGAAACATCAATAGGTTGCCTCCCGTAAGTGTCCGGACCAGGGATCAAACCTGCAACCTAGGTATGTGCCCTGACCAGGAATGGAATCAGCAACCTTTTTGGTGTATGGGGCAGGGATGAGTATGCTCCAACCAACTGAGACACCTGGCCAGAGCTATGGTCCCTTTTTTAAAGTTTAACCCATCTGTCACTAAGATTTGGGTGGGTTTCCCCTGCAGGAAATAACCTTGTCTGTGGCTTCTTCAAGAAAAAAATAGATTGGATCTCTGAAGCCTGTGTGTACACTCCTGACCTGTCTGTGGTCCTATACCTGCAAAGTTCCGAGCTTTTAAGATGTGTTGGCTACAGTTATGGACACATTCAGGACTGAGATCTCTGAGTGGATTTTACACCTCAGGTGAGCACGATTTGGGATTAATAAGCTAAAATCCTAACCACCTATGTAATAGAACAGGTTTTTAACATCTCTATGCTTCAGTTTTCTCACCTATAAAATGGAGAAAATGGTAGCACTTAACTCAGAGAGTTATCACAAGGCTTAAATGAAATAACATGTAAAATATTGAGTGTAGTAGCAAAAAAATAGTAAGTATTCAATGAAATTTTGCAGTTTTTATAATTATTATTGTTTTAGAAGAAATCTTCATGTAAGTCAGTTTAACGCATAGACCTTCATCCTCATGGAAATAATGTTGCTCTCCCAAAGGTTGGCTCCCACATACCATAACCTCTCGGGTTGCAGTTCCTGTTGCTATGCTCTCAGATCATGTTTTAAAGAGTCACCTATACACAGAACAGTGGGAATCGTCTTTCATTTAGTGTAGACTTTGGGATAAAAGAGAGATTTACTAAATAAGCTGCTTTTACATACTGTAGTTCCATGTATACAGCCTGTGTTTTAGGCCATAAGAACTAATGGAGGTAGAAACATGAAAGGTAGAAGAGAGGTAAATAATCTCTCCCTTCGTTTTATTTATAAATATTTATCACATTTAACTGTAACAATAAGGACACATCTTTATTTTCCCTGTAAACTATGTATAACATGTCCTCTGATGTATTTAGGAAAATACAATATTTATAACTAGGAAAGAAAACATAAATCAAGTCAAATGGCCAGACTGATTTATTGTCATGCAGGATCAGGGCTCACCCTCTTCTGTCAACTTTCCTCAGGTCAGTTAAAAGTTTTTTGTTTGCTGGTTATTTGGTTATTTTTGAAGGGATGTTGCTTTGGTCTTTGCTTTGTTGCTGTTTTGCTTCTCTTATGATCTAGTTCCTGGCCACTCAAAGTGTGGTTCCGGGACTGGTAGCAGCAGCGTCACCTGGGAATTTGGAGAAATGCAGGATCTCAGGCCCGGCTCCAGACCTACAGAAAGAGATTCTGCATTTCAACTAGGTGTCCAGATGCACTTTGAAAACTGCGGGCCTACCCTAGCCAGCATGGCTCAGCGGTTGAGCATCTACCTATGACACAGGAGATCTCGGTTCGATTCCAGACCAGGGCACATGCCTGGGTTGCGGGTTCGATCCCCAGTGGGGGGTGTGCAGCAGATCAATGACTCTCTCATTATTGATGTTTCTCCCTCTCCCTTCTTCTCTCTGAAATCAATAAAAATATATTTAAAAAAAGAAAAAGAAAACTTTGGGCCTACAAATCAGCCAGTCTCATTGATGAGAGGTGTTTTTCCCCCTCTTCATCTACATTTAGCTCAAACTAAAAATTAAGTGACTGATATTCTTCAACTGGTTCTGATATCTTGACCCAGGTGGTAAAAGATTGATAAGGTGCTGCCCACCATCCCTGCCATAAGTCATGGCTTATCAGGCCTCTTTCATGGCATTTTTCTTGCAACCTATTATAGTTATTTTCAAAACTGTCATATCTCCATAAGTACCGTGAAAACACCTTGTGTGCAGAAAACTGCCTAGTGCTCTCAGCTTTAAGCAAAAGAATTATTTAATAAGTATTTATTATTTAATCAAAATGATATAGTAGATCTCAAGGTCAGCCCACAAGTATTTATTCAATGCTAAGTGTAGCTAAAATACAGTTTTGATGCCTTTGGCTCCATCCCAGGTTCTCAAGAGCAAGAGGAAATGCAGTGCAAGAGGAAGGAGAGGGTGTCTTGCTTCTGTTAGATCTGCGCTCTGCCAAGGCGAGAGTTCAAGCCCACTAGGCTGCTCAGGGATTGTTTTGACCAAGGTTGTTAATTGCCACCTACTTCCACTTCTTGGATAACCTAACTGGCCACTTAGATTGGTTTGCCTTGCAATGGGAGGAACAAATTTCTAGGCCCTCTAAATCCCAGCACATATTCATAGAACACTAAAATTGCAACACTGCGAAGAGAGAAAAAGAGCCAACTGCTACTCAGTGTACTTCATTTCAAATGAGGCTCTGAAAGAAGCAAAGATTTTTTGTGCCCAAGGCTGTTCCATCTGAGCACTGCATCCTGTACTGTCTGGGATATTTTATTTCCATTTGGATTCTGGACTGCTAAAATAGAGTCCTCCTCAGGCAAATGCACAAGAATACAGCATATTTTTTCCTCAAATGACTCTCCTTACAGAATGATCTATTAATTTGAATACTTGTTATTACATCAAAATTTAAATCTGTAAGAAATAATTAATGTAGTTCTTTTAGAATTATTAGAGAACATATCCAAATTTAATCTATAAACTACATATGAATGTCACAGTGCTATTTTAATGTATATATTTATATGTGTATATTCATGCATAATTATATGTGTTTATATAATTGATATAAACTAATTGCAAAAGGGAAGAAAAGAAAATGTGAGAAGAGAGTAGCAGAACAGATGAGGGTTGTATTTATAATTATCATTTGAGTGGATAATGGTTGAATTCTTTTTTAATATGGCTGTTTCTTAATAGTTTTCATATTAAAAATTTTGAAGAAAACAAATGCAGTACACTATAATTTGTACAACACAAGCTCCTCTTTTACTAGATAATGGTAAAGGTTATCCAGCTATGAAAACCTTTAGATAAACCTGTACACCAAAAACAATTATGGGATTTTTTAAAAGTATATGTTTTTATTGATTTGAGAGAGAGGGGGAGAGAGAGAGAGACACATCAATGAGAGAGAAACAACGATTGGCTGCCCCCTGCACGCCCCCTACTGGGGATCTAGCTCTCAACCTGGGCACGTGCCCTGACTGGAAATAGAATCGGTGACCACACACAAAATTTACTTTTGAACACTCAAAAATACTTTCATTATCAAAAAACGTGCCAACAAATTATAATTAAAAATTTGAAATGCAAAAATATCCGAATGTTTTCATGATATTCATTACTCAGTTTCATCAAATCTATAGAAATGAAGAGTAGCTGCCAAAGGAACATCTGTCTTTATGTCTTGAAATACAAAAACATGTATCTCCAATGTCATTTAGTCTCTACTCAGAAATAGTGAATAAGTAGGTTTATACCTGTGCCCCAAGGTACAAATGAAAACGCTTTGGGGAAAGGGGTCACACAAAAGTCAACGGGAAATAAACAACCATCAAATGGACTCATATGGAAAAGACAACGCCAAGAGTAGGCAAGATATTGTGGGCATGCATTTCATATAGCCACTGTGGGAAATGGGGTGACATCTTCCACTACAGCTGCAGATAGATACACATCCCTATGGCCCAGCATCCCACATTCCACTCCTGTCCTGTACCAAACAGAAATGCGTGTGGATGTGCTTCAAGAGAAATGCACAAGGATGTTGAAAGCAGCCTTATTTATAATAGCCTCAAACATGGAAAAACACAAATGTCCATCGATAAGGAATCAGATAAAAACATTCTGGTACATTAAGAAAACAAAATACTATACAGCAATAAAAAACAAACTACAGCAACACACAGGAATAAGTATGACCTCACAAACACATGAAAGATAAAATAAAAAACACTTTGTACTGTATAATTCATTCATATAAATTTCAAATATATTAAAAACTAAAATCTAGAGATGGAAGTAAAAAGAGTGGCTACCTTTGGGAATGAGGTGCTATGAAATGACTGGCCTGGGGCATGAGGCCAGGTTCTGGGGAACTAGCTTGATCCACGCACATGGGGTTTACACAAGTGCTTAGGCGGTGGTGATTCACTTGTCTCTATACCTTTATGCTCAGTTCCCTTTTCTGCATGTTTGGTTGTAGTTCACATAATAAAAAATCCAAATAGAAAGAAGAAAATGTAAAATGCTAAAATAACCCAAATCATTGCAAGTGTAGATAAACTGAAACCTAAGTACCTTTCAGTGACAAATATGACTTGCATGGGCTTGCTGACCACTAACCTGGGGGCACACTTTGCACATAACAACTCATGCTATCTTGTGGAAGCCACTAACTCTAGAGGACTCTAGAAGTACATTTATTGCTATGTCATGACGGACTTTAAATAATACATAACCACTGTTTTGTGTCTTGGATTACAACAAATTATAATCACATTATATAAAAAGTGGAGGACAGTGGGGTTCTTTTGAGAAATTAAACCTTCTTTCACTATTATTTCAATTCTAGGGCAGAAAGTCTGCTTGGAGTATTTGGCTTGGCCTTGTGTCTACATCTGTGGCTCGCTACTGCCAGAAAAACTCAGGAACATCCTAAATATATAAATAAACATAAATAAATACAAATATAAATAATAATAACAAATGCTTAGACACTTGAAGGAAAGAATTTGTACTGAGAACCAAGTCATAATGGTTTAATAGTGAGAGGCTAGGGCCATAATTGGGAAATGGAGTGAGCAGCAGGAAGGCAAAAAGAATTAAATACAGTTAGTCATCACCCTGGCCTTAATTAACAGATGCTACTACAATAATACCAGTATTAGTCACTACATAAGTTCACTATTATCTGAACTTGACCCAATTCATTCATTGCAATTTCATTTGCTTGGCCATTTTTATACTAGGCAAGACCCCTAATAAGTGTACCCTTTGAAAGTCCAACCAAATTCTGAGATTTCTCACTCATTTCTAGTTCACAGGAGGAACATGGAGAGTCAAAGACTCGGGGCCTTGGTTTTTTACCTCCAGGGAAATTTGGTGCTGTTAGAAATTGAACAAAGTCATTCACAGTTGGGGCAGTCATAGAACAGAGGGGGAATCAAAGGGGAAAGAAGACGATGCAGGTGCAGCCGACCTGGGCAAGATAGTGGTAGGTCTATGAGATGATTAACTGTTCTTTGTTTTTGTCTTGGACAATTCTGCACTTTTTATACATGGTCACAGAACAATGTTCTACAATCTCAATCTAACTATTTTTGACAGTACTTTTACATTTTTAATGCATTTGATATTTTCCCTTCTGAGAGTTCAGGTTATTCTATTGAGTGTATAAGCAAAATTCCCACTGCTGGCTCCTGCCCTGTACACATGCTAAAACTGTGTTTGAGGGTAGGAGATCTCTTCTGAATCTTTTCCAAATAAAATGCAGAACACTGCTCTTCTGAATCTTTTTTCTTCCTTTCATCCTGTCACTAGAAAATGATTGTATCATATTTCCCTAGGGTGAGCCAAATAAATCTACTGCAATTTTAGCTAACTTACTCACCATCAACTAAAAACAAATAGACAAATTTTTTAAAATGACAAAAACAAACCATTCTTCTCATGATTAATGAACTTTAGGTTTTGACAGGAGGCAGTGATTATTAAACTTTAGTGTGCATTAGCACTTTGCCAGGAAACTGATGGAGTTTTTAGGGCTCCCTTTTAAGAGTCACTGCCTACAATGGACTGAATACTGTGTCCTCCCAAAATTCATATGTTAAAATACTAACCCCTAAAGTGATGGTATTAGGAGGTGGGGCATTTGGGGAGTAATTAGGTCATGAAGGTAGAGCTCTCATAAATGAGATTAGTGCCCTTATATAAGAGACCACAGAGAGCTCTCTTGCCCTCTTTGTGAGGACACTAGGAGAAGTCAGCCGTCTGAAACCTGGGACGGGGTTCTCACCAGACACTGCATTTGCTGGTACCTTGATTTTGGACTTCCCAGCCTCCAACAGTGAGAGAAATACATATTTGTTGTTTAAGCCACCCATTCTACATGGGCCTATGGTGATGAGTTTGATGTGAGCAGAGGAAATCTAGACAGTTATTAAAATCACAGCAAGAATTGTATACATTTAAGCAGATAGAAAGCTCACAGGAGTATACGCCACTATTTCGTTGAGGCCATGAACAGCATCTCAGTCCAAGAATAGCCAGACCAACTAAACAAAAGTGTAAATGACTGGTATCAGATCCTCCTTTTTGTGGAAGACATTAGGATGGCAAGGATATTAAATGTCTTCAAGGGAAGAGACAGGAAGAAGAAAAGGCAGCTGAGGATGCTGGAGAAATGTCTCACACCTTCGTGATTTTACCTGTTCACTTTGCACTTGGCAGACAGAATCAGAGCACAGAGGCTCTGCCTGGCAGCTGACACGTGGAGCCCTGTTCTAAATGTTCTCTGCATTGGCATTATAAGCACAGTGCACAGGGAATTTGCTAACCTGACAGTACATAATGCAGTTTAATCAATAAAACTACTGACAAAATAATTTACACACAATTGTTTGCATGTCTATGCTTGAGTGGTTGGGCACCTGGAAAAAATATATATATTTTTCACACTAAACATAAAAGTTTCAGAATTGGTAGATTCTAGTTACAGGAAAATCTTTATCTGGAGACTTCAGTCTTTGATGGTAGAAGCTTGTATTCCTCTTGCCTGAATACTAAGGGATGCTAAGAAATGCTAGTTTCTGCAGACACCATTCCTGCTTCAAAAAAAAAATGTGCTTCACTTTCATCTAGTTCCCATATGGGCTCTGTGCAATTTTGTTTAGAAGAAAAAAAAAAAAAAACTCTCTGAAAAAATTCTATAAAATACTTCATTTTTTCTCTCCCTTTCCTGCTCGGCTCCAATCAGAAGCAACGCACCCCAACCACAATGGCCATTTTCCTTATTCTAAATAAATCAAGTTCCTTTTTCTCATCTTTTCTCTCCCACGAGGCCAGAAGAGTTCACATCCCTCAGTCAGAGAAATAAACGCATTCCGTAGTCATAATGCATTAAAATCAGTGATGCTCTGAATCTATTTCTGAAAATGCCTTTGTGTTGGTTTAGTAGTGTTGAAGTGCAAATGAAAACATCGGATGGTTTCTGTCACTATAAGAGAGTGTAAAAAGTTTGGAGGACTGTAATTCTCCACAAGGATCATTAAGACAAACTCCGAGAGTCAGAGAACACAAATACAATTTCCAACAATGCTCAGGCGGGTCCCAGCCCAAGCTATGGGAGGCTAGGAGCAACTCCTGAATCCTTCTGAGTCTCACGTTTTTTCACATTTAAAATGAGGGTGCTGGATTAGATGATCTTAAACTCCTTTTCCAACCTAACATGGCATGATTATACATCCTTTTAAAACCATTTAAAAATTCTGATTATAAAGTAACTTATGTTTGGAAAGAAATATAAATAAGAACATGTACATTTACTGATAATTCCCACCACTCACAGATAAACAATTTGGTGTATATTTTTCTAGGTAATGCTCCGAGTCCTTAAACACACTCACACACACACCCATAAAGCCATAACAACAATAAAACACAGTGGGATCTCCTTTCTGCTTTATCTCTCTAAGGAATACAGGGGTCCCTTCCCTGTTTTAGCATTTAAGTGCTTAACAGTTGAGGTTCTGGCAACTAAAACTACGCAGGCAGCTCCATTTTTCTCAGAATCAAGTGAAACTGAACAGGCAATTAAAAGTTACTGAACTGCAGGTACAATTACTTCCCTGCTCCACTGCTGGGTGACTACAGAGGGGAGATGATGAAAATCATATTTAGAATTAAGATAGAACTACGGAACATGGCCGTCTGCTCTACTGAAATGGAATCTATACACATTAGACATAATCAGCCGCACTTCAATCATGCTCTTTGCTCACAGTTAGATGGAAGATTACGCAAAACAAATGTGCAATGTTCAGATCTGTGGCGTTGCTGTTTAACAGAAGGCATTTCCCTCCCAGCCCACACAGTGATCCAGATTCTCCCCTGTACAGCCAGTGCCCTGCTTACAAACGGGCTATACGCCAAGAGTCCATTTATAAGCCAGTTGTACCAAGCTCTGTATTAAGCATCCCATAGAATTAATGTTAAAAATGGTACTTAGGTTCCTAGGGTAGGCCGCAAAGGCCAGTTCATTAAAAAGAAGTGTTATCCAGGACAACCTGAAGAGTACTGTGGGAACAAACCACCCCAGCAACGACTCTCTAAAGCTTACATGCAGAGTTCCATCTTGGAAGTGCAGGAGTAGATCTCCTTTTCTAAAATTACATGGTCGTTCCCATCCCTAAGGACAAATGGAAGGGTAAGAGACAAAGTTTAAAGAATTTCAGGAATTCAATCAGGAGGAGCAGGAAAGGGCATGAGGTGGAGGAATTGGTATTATGATTTAGAAAGATGAGAGAGAAGGGAATAGAGGATGGAGGAACAAGGCCTTCTTCTAGGGTCTCCTCAACGTCAGGACCTTGACCTCTTGAGTACAGATAGTCCTGGATGAGATTAGTTTTCCATTCTCAGTAGAAATGTTTGGGGAAGAGAACTTGGTGAAATGGGATGATGAGAGATGATGTAGTGGAAATCTGGGGAATGGAAGGTATTTACATTCCAACTGGAATATGATGTCTATCATCTGCCCCTCCACTAAACACCTTATTCAATCATTTCAGCTTTGAAAATAGGTAGAAAGAAAAAAAAAGGAAATGCACACACACAAAAAAACAAAACAAAAAACCCACAAAAAACAAAGAAAAACAAATGCAGTGGAATTGAGAATCTCAAGGACTTCAGAGGGTAGCTAAAGCATCACACAACAACGAATAGCAACGTGGAAGACACGCAAGGAAAGATCTTAGGGCATTTAACTGGTACAGTCACTTGCCCAAAAGGCAGCATATTAAATTGGGTTAAGCAATCTGTGAGGATCTCCTTAGGATAATATTTTCCATAATTTATGGAATAAACAGAGCAAATTCACAATTGATGTCACATAATGAAATATGAAATCCACTCTTAAAAGTTATTACTCCACAGGTATCGGTAAGAAGAAATATGTTCAAGATAATCAGATAGAAAATAAGAATAATATACAACAAACATGTATTCTGATATAGATTTAATAAAATACAGCAACAAATACCAAAAAAAATCAATTAGAAAGGCTTAGGTGAACTTTGTAGGGAGTTACTATAAAGACCCTTATCTACTATGGAATTTATTCCAAGTCACTTTTATTTCTGAAACATCATCAAACCTCAATTAATCCACCCCCTTGAGAAAACAATCAATTAGAAAATACTGCATAAAAGAACATAACCCTTTTCAGAAGATATGAGGACATTTTTAAAAAGCATATTGGAATTCCATTTCCTGCCAACAGAGTGAACTACATTTTGAGGAAGACCATTCACAGTGTACATTTTACATGACATATAAGCTATTAGAGTAGCTGAGGACACATGGAGGAAATAATAAAGCTCCAACACACATGTAATTGGTGTTCCAGAGGTGATGGGAAAAAGAAGGCAGGAAAGGCTGATAATTCTAGACAACTGGTGAATGATGTAAATCCGTATATTGGGATCAGCTTTTATTTACTTATTTTGCAATGATTCGATTTTCTAAAATTTATCTTTATTGTTGAAAGTATTACGGATGTCCCCTCTTTCCCCTCATTGATCCCTTCCACCCCACATCCTCCCCCCTCGCCACCGGCCTTCCCCATACTATAGAAATCAACTTTTATTTTAAACTGAAAATTTGGGGTTTTTACAAAAAAATACATTTTTTTAAAAAGTGAATAACGTCAGTGAAATTGGAGATGTCCTCTGAGGCACCATGTTCACAGTGTCAGTGGAGCAATAATGACGGAGTTATACCAGCTGAGGGCTGAAAATGTCTGTCTGTTTAATCATTTTAGGTTGTGGTTCAGTTTTATAGCATTTCCTCATGATGAATTATATATTGCAGATGCATTATGCGAGATGAAAACAAATAAAATGCAGCATAAAGTTACAGCGGTTCATGCCACAGTCATTCTTGAGTGTCCAGTATTGTTCAGTGACTGCCCTGAGGTATACTGATCTCAGACTCTCCTGCCTCCAAAGTGTCTGAATCCTGTTACCATAAAGAGGGGAGCCCCCTGACTGACTCAACTACAGCAAAAACACTTGTTTTGCCCCAAAAGGAGGCCCTCCTCTCTGTTACTCATCCTTTCCTCCATCCCACATACTTTTATCAAATTTACTGAACTAATTTATATGAAAATAACTCCAATGATAATACCAATTTACAAAATGAATTGTGTAATTCAACCCATTCCCAGTCATTCACCCACACTCAGGGAAACATCTGCATGAAGGAAACTGCTGGGCTGAGTGGAGAGAGGGGTGCAATGCCTTAGAAATGCAGGAGACACCCCAGGCCTGGGAGCTGGGGTGCAGGCAAAGCAGCTGCTTTCAGCCGCACCCTATTTAAATCCCTGGGGTCAACCAGTAACCTCCGCTCATACTCACTGGGTCTGTCCCCAAGCACTAACTTCACTGCCCAGTCACCTCTGCACCCTGGTCTCCTTCAGTTCTAACAAAAGTTACAAGCTTTCCTTTCAGAAATACAATAGAGTCACTTTGGCAGGTCCCAGCTCCTCTTCTATCCAGAGGACAAAGCACTATAACAAAACGAGGTCTCTGGTTAGTAAACGGTATAATAAAACCTACAATTTTCCTGGAATGGCTGAGTTGTCTGACCATCTCCACCACATCCTCGGCCTCACCCCTCCTCATGAAGCTTCTCCTATGTTCAGGACCATTCCAAACTGATGGATGACTTAAAATTTCACAAGCAAAATGTTTCCACAGCATTCTAAAATCACCATTTCAAGCAACTCACAATTCTAATCAGGAGGGTCTTGCATTATGACATTTGAAACATTTTACTCTGACTCCATCAGGTGAAAATTCAGAATTTCAATAAGTATTCGTTGAATTTTACACCTGGGTCTTATATCTAGTATGCGATTAACAGCAGGTTAGTCTGGAGGTAGGGATGGGTTCGTTTGGCAAAGGAATAGGAAAGAAACATACTGCCTTACAAGAAGGATGTTATAATTGAGGAGGTCTGCACTCAGAGGGAATTAGATGAAACACAGAAAACATTATCATAAAGCGCCAAATGAATTGGCAGTGATATTAAGTGACGACGCAGAAGTTCAAATGAGAGACAAATCGGCGTCATCGGGAGTGCTAAGGGGAGGCTTCCAAGAGGAAGTCAGAACAGAGCTAAGACTAGAGGGTGGATGAATGGACACGAGCAAAAGGTCAGGGAGCTGCACGGAGGGTATCCCTGGCTGTAGGAGTAGGATATGAAGTTAAAACTCAAGCCTGGAGGGCAAGCGGGCCGCGAGCTCGGCAGGAAGTGGAGTTTAGCGTCATGAGGATTCAGGGAAGGGCCGCAAATGCCCAGCTGCCTGGCTGCTACATTCATTCAGCTAATGGAATGGGCACCGAAGGCCATCTGATTCAGAAAGCAACGCTTCGGACTCTTCCAGCCTCTGGTAATTTGCTGGCAGCACACACCTGCAGCCGTGCCAAATTGCTGCAGCCCCGAAGTCGTGTAGGAAACGGGGGGCGGCAAATTAAGTCCTTGCCATCCGGCAAGGATTTAGGCATCCAGGATTGATTATTAACAACTCGAAAGCTGGGGAAAATGATCACCCTCTAAAGCCAAAGTCCCAAAGCCAGGAACCATGTACACATTTACATTAGGCGGTCTCACTGAAATCAAAGCACCCTTTGGCCTCCAGCCATGTATGCAAGCAAACCACAATATAATAGAAAACACGTAGCTAGGACGGTGTCTCTACACCAAAGAAAGACACAACGTATCCAGTCACACCCAAAATGACACTGTCACCAGTCAGACACATATTGGCTTCCTGTCTATGTGCCTAAATCTAAGAAACTGTGGAACTAACAGAGATTACGTTATTGATTTCAGTGTGTTCTATTAAGACAAAGCGTGAACTGAGATTTGTTCATTGAAGGAAATAAACTGAAGTTCATATCTAAGATACAGGAAGATTCTCCTTTACCATCCTATGGGCCAGTGACACAATGTATGCCTTTAATATTTAAACAGTTTAAACAGTGCATAGATTTCTAAATTTGGAGTGAGAAAAGGGGAGACATAATATTACAAAAGGAAATTCTTTTGTTTTTTAAGTGATAGTGCTTTTTAATAAATGGGAGGACTTGAATATTGAATAGTTTTTTAAGGGAAGCAAATAGGAGAAGCATGGTCCTTCTTGTCTGGCTTGGTTTTACATTGGGGAAAATCACAGAGTAGCAGTAATTAAATTTACTTTTTAGTAACTCTAATAATCCTGCCTTCAATTTCACAATAATGACAATATTATAATATTCTATTCCATAATGAAATAATAGATATTAATAAAATAATAAATAACCAGAAGTAGCTAGTGTCTATGAAAACACATGCCAGATGGTACATTAAACAATAGTGTGGTGGAGGCCTAGGATGGGGCGGGGGCTGGTGGAGGGGGGTAAAGGGGGGGATGGGGGACATCTGTCAACAATAAATAAATTTTAAAAATACAATAAATTATTTAAAAACATCTCATTTAAACTTTACATTTACTGTAATATATAAGTATTATATATATATGTGTGTAATATATAAGTATACCTTCATTTTACAGATGAGAATTAGCCAAGTTACAAATGAAACTTAGCTTAGTAAAGTGAACCACCCATAGCTACAGAGCTAAAAAATGATAAAGTCAAAAAAGCGCCAGGTCTAAATCATGTATTAAATTATATGTTATATCGATTGCTCTACATACTTGTTGGTTAATTACTACATGTTCTTCAAGGCAGAATTGGGTTTAATCTAGAGGATGGGCAGTGACTGCTTAGCCAGGTGTTACATCTGGAGGGTTTCAGGGCCACTTCCCCTTTATCACCTCAGCTCTATAACAAAAGATCAGCCTCAAGACAATCATTTAAAAAGGAAAAAAATATCCCAAATACTCCATAATTGCTTGTGTGCTGCGGCAGGGTACAAACAGGAGAGTTGGATATAATAACTTGGCCCGTCAGGAACCAATCTGTTCACTTACGTATTAAGTTTTCATGGTAAAGTGTTTTTAATATACTTGATAACTAGAAGCTACTTTCTTCAGTGAAGACACATTTTAAATAAGGAATTGACAACAGTGATTTCTTACACAAGGAGTTTTTCAGATGATAACTCTTTCAGAATTATGTTACCCTATAACTATGAAAAACTCTCTAATTTATCACTAGATTTGACAACTAATAAGGGTGAGCAGAGGCAGGATATGAATTTAAAGATGGATTCATTCCTTGCCTTCACCAAAGATTTACTTCTATGTCAACGCTATTTATTTTTTCCCACTGGTTGTATTTCATGTCATTCATCCCAAATTGTACAAAATAGTAAGTCTTGAAAATTTAAATTCTATAGCTACAATTTAAAAATTAAACTTAGGGAGTTAAATTTTAAAGGCCACTATCACCCTGAAGGCAGTCCATTCCTTGGTACCAGTGTTTTATCTGAAAGCCATTCTGTATTATTCAGCCCGGTAACATTTTAAAGCATACTCTAAAATGATGATTTCTCTCCTGATATAAAATAATTTAGCATTATTTTTCATTCATAACTATTGTTTTGAAAAGAAGAAATGTTTTAGTTGCGTGACAGGCTATATTAGCATTTGGTGAAATGCAAGCATAAAACGACTATTAAACAATGTTCTTCCAAGAACATTCAGCTCACAGGTGACATCCCCCATAAAACTTTATCAGAAATCTTCTTTTACCCAGTTAACAAATCCATTCGGGGTCAAGATATGTTCTACAGTTATCCAATGTCTGCCATTTCTCAAGTAACACATTATAGCAGTAGCAGAATATCCTGGAGTGCTGGTTGAACTACAGCTTGCTGGGCCCCGCCCTTAGAGTTCCTGACTTATTAGGTTGGGGCAGGACACAAGAATTTGCATCTAAGAAGTCCCCAGGTGCTGCTGATGCTGCTGGTCTAGGGACCACAGTTTGAGAACCACTGTTTTATAATGTTGCAGTTTCAAAGTCTGCCTCCCATCAAGCAGAACTGGAATTCAGTTTCTGGGTTTGCTGAACTCCAAGTCCATTCCTTATTCTTACAGCACAACTTAATAGCAACATATCTATCTGTCCTCCCTAGTGTTAACAGTATTATTCAAATAATTACCTGGAATTCAGAATCAGAAGCTTTATTCTAATTTTAGGAATATTTTTGAGATTCCACTTCAACTCAGAAATAAACGCCACATACAAATTAACATTAGAAAATGTACACTATTGCTACACTAATATTTTATGTTTTTAATGCTTTATTTTCAAATTAATCTGATAAGATTTTGAGCATGCTCAAAAAACCCTATGATTTCAATATATTACTTTTCCTTCTTTATAGATTTCTAATCTGTGGATTCCAATAAATAAAAATGATTAGTAATTCCAAGAAAATAAACAAAAACCTGGAAGAGAGACTTAGCAGAGAAAGTTTCTAAGCATAATCTGACAGCCCCTTCCCTCCCCCTGCCCCCAGGGGCCCTCTTCAGCATCAGACTCCCGCGGCGAGCTGTGCGCTCTGCGCTCAGAGGGCCTTCTGTGGGCCTCACTGCGGCTGTTATCAACCCGCCTCCCCCGCGGCACTGGGCTTCCTAGGGGCAGGGAATCTCTCTCTCTATTCTATTTTATTTATTTTTCAATTACAGTTTACATTCTTCATTAAACCAAAAAGAGAGAGACCAAGGAGAGAGAGCATGAGAGTAAAAGAGAGAGAGAAAGAGGGCGGGGAGAGAAATCCCTAAGCAAAGATGTGGAGAAACTGGAAATGGTGAGGGTGCTATGGAAAATAGTATGACAGTTTCTCAAAAAATTAAACACTGAATTATACAGCCCAACAATTCCACCTGTTGGTATAGACTCAAAAGAAGTAAAAGCATGTGTACCCATGTCTGTAGCATCCTGATTCACAACAGCCAAAAGGTAGAGGCGGAAATAATCCAAGTGCCCATCAACAGTTATATGGATAAACAAATGTGCTATATACATAAAACCTTAGTCTTCAGCCTTAAAAACAAACGAAGTTATGACACATTACAACATAAACAAGCCTTGAAGACATTATGCTGAGTAAAATAAGCCAGTGAGAAAAGACAAATATTGCATGATTCCTCTTATATGACCTTCCCAGGGTAGCCAAATTTGTATCAACAAAAAGTAGGAGACGGTGAGGAGGATGGATTCAGAGAGTGATTATTTAATGAGCGCAGAGTTTCAGTTTGCGGTGGTAACGTTTTCTGACAAAAGATGGTGGTGATGGTTGCACAACCATGAAATACACTTAATACCACTGAACCGTGCAATTAAAAAGCTTTAAAATGGTAAACTTTATGTCATGTATATTTTACCACTACACAAATTAGATCCGTAAAAAAAGACTGAGTAGTTAAGAATAAACTTAATTATGTTGATGAAAGACTTGTATACTGAAAACAAAATATTGCTGAAAGAAAATGAAAACATAAATAAATAAATGGAAAGACATACAGTATTCATGCGTATTTTACCACAATAAAAAAAGAAAAAAAAGAAGTGCTAACCAAAGCATTTTACTTTTCTCATTTCATTCATGTTTATCCGTTTTCATTAAAACAATGAAACACACTGTCCATTTTTACTTTTCAATTGGTGCACTAATTTTTAACACTTTAAAAAATATTTTTGTTCCCAGTCCAATAGTAATACTTAGCACATTAACTAACGTATTGTGAATATTGTTCTGAAAGATGTATTGAATAAATGCCATCAATTATTAACAAGCAATTTCAACTAAAGCTATAAAGCAATTTCAGCGTTAATTACCTTAAATGATAAATTTTTCTTTTTTTAAAAAATAGTTTTCCTTCAGACATTTACTGCGATTATTGTATTGTACTCTCTGTATCTAAAGACAGCGAGAGACTTAGCACATATAAAATTAGAAAGTACATTTTATAAATATTTTAACTTCTTAAAATAACCATTTGCTATTAGATAAATCTGCAGGCTAGCCGCTGCGGCTCAGGCACCTAGTGGAAGAGAAAGGAGCCAGGTGGTTCTGCGAGAATCTGAGGCTAACCTAAAGTTGAAGTTTCCGCATGGAACTTTATCTTCAGATGTTATTTAGTATTACTTACAGTTGTTTCTGTGTTAATTAATTTTTCAGTGTTTTTTCCTCCAGTTATATAGAATTGAAGCTATCTTAACAAAGCATATATTCTATAAATCTTAGGATTCTCTGCTCATAAACATTTACTCTGCTTTCCATCCTGTTGGGTCAGTCAGGACACCACAATACAATTTTGAGCACACCTCTCAGTGTGACTCAAATTAAAAATACTGACAATACTAAGTGTACATGAGGATGTGGAATGACTGGAACTCTCATATATTGTTGGTGGGACTGTAAAATCCCCAACCACCTTGGAAAATTGTGGCACAGTGTCTAACAAGGTTAAACAAACGCTTCCTCTATGTCCCAGCCCTCCCAGTTCCAGTATGCACCCAACAGAAACGAGTGATTATGTCTCAGCTCATTTAAGAATGCTCATGGTCATAGGAGTCCCAAACTGGAAACAAACCACAATGTCACACATGTGAGAATCAACAAACTGTGGTATTTTCATACAATGGAATAGTACTCAGAAATAAAAGAGAACCAACTAATGATACTTATAAAAAATGGGTAAATTTTAAAAATATTATGCTGAGACAAAGAATCTGAGACATGGAAGCATGGAACAGACTGAGGAATCTCAGAGGGAAGGGAGGAGGGGGTCTTTCAGAGATTAGCCAAAGAACTAACATGCATATATGCATAACCCATGGACACAGACAATAGTGAGGTAGGCCTCATGGCGGGGGGGGGGGGGGGGGGTCAACGGAGGGGAAGGGGACGTCTGTGATACTTTCAACAATAAAGATAAATTTCAAAAAATAATCTGGACTCAAGAGATTCTTCTTTATGATTCCATTTATATGAAATTCAGGACAGGCAACATCATCTATGATGACATAAATCAGAACAGAGATTAAGGTGGGTGGTAAGCTTTCCACTGAGAACTACTTCCTACAGTGAAAGAAATATTGTCTTCTGGGTGATGATTACATGGGGGATATAAAATAGGTAAAAATTACTCCATTAAGCTGTGCACTTAAAATTTGTACATTTTATTGTATTTAAATTATACTTCAATTATTCAAAATGGAAAATCTATAACAAGAAAAAAAAACAACTTCATCATATTTCTTAATATGATTAACTTAAAGTTAATACATGTGTGTTCTTATATTCCTTTTAGAGCCCCTGCTTGTTAAAGTGAAGCAGTCAGGAAGACTGATACAACAGAGAGCGTCTTGAAGGGGAGGCTGTCCCGCAGCATGTGAAAAAGCTCATCACCATGGCTAGCAACAAAGGAGAGGAAGGGCTCAACAACATTTACTTCCCTCAATCTCTTTCTCTAGGTTGCAGTGTCCTTAAGAAATAAGAACCCTCCAATCATTTTCATCTAATTCTGTTAACCCCATTTCACTTTTAAACTCCAAGGCTTCACTAGGCTGTTAATAGCTTCCTACACTTTACTCTGACCCAGAACTGCTTGTTTGGTCAACCCTCTAAGCCACCCAGTCTCTTGTCATTTTTGTCACAGTCATCTGAGTAAATGCTGGCTCATTGTCTTCTGCTGTGGAAATTTACAAAATGCCCCAAAATGCAGAATCATCTCCAAGGGGTGAGAAGAAGACTAAAAATGGAATTAACAATAGATAAAAATGCCAATAGATTTGACTACAAAAAAATATTAAAGCCCTTTACATTAACAGCACCATAAACAAAGCTAAAAAGCAAGTAATTAACTGAGAAAAATGTTAGCCACATATACAATAAATACAGTAAATGGTTAAAAATAGTTAAAAGAATTCTTACAAATCAATGTGAACAAAAGGAACACTACTCTAGAAGCGCTGGAAAACATAACAGGCTATTTGGTGAAGTATAATAGGTAAATGCACATGTGAAGATGTTTCAACAGAGTAAAAGTAAAAAGAGTGTAAAACAGTTTTTTTTAAAAAGCAATACCATTTTTTGGCCTATTGTATGACAAAGACTGAAAGTAATTATAAGCTGGAATGGCCAGTGTGCAGTAAATGGACAGCACAGGAGATAATGTAAATGAATGTACTGGGGGAGAGGGAGTTGAATTCAGTCTGGCATGAGTACCAAAAATCGAAAAATAACTACCGTATCTTCTAACTTAAAATTTCCACTTTGTATACAACACAAATATCTATATTTGAGTATCATTTATAACAGCAGTAATCAAATTTTATAAGTGGAAGTTATCTAAATGTCCAACAAAAAAAGGATTGGTGAAATAAATCTAGCCCAAATGGAAGAGAATACTGTCACTAATATGTTATGGTTTAGGAAGAAATTAATAAAGAAGAAATGTTCACCATATATATTTTAATTAAAAAAAGATCACAAAACAACAAGTAAAGTAGAATCCTACTTTTTATGTGTTTAAATATATAAAGACAAATAACTGAAAAAAACACACAGCACAGTTTAAATAGTCCTTATCATTGAATACTATGATTATGGATGTTGTAACTTTTTCCTGAAACTTCTCTGTGTTTTCCAAACCTTGTATAGCAATAATGATAATCAGTAATAATGCATGTTTTTTAAAAATGCCAATTATCTCTAAATGTCTAAATGACAGAAAGAACTTAAAAGGCACAGACCAGCTCTCCTTTTCCTTCCATCACTGACAACAACGCAATATTAAAACGAGGTCATGCTTTGACCTGGCATCCTCAAGGGTATTCACATTTGAAGATCCTTCCCCCTAATACCTTTCCCCACCTCCTCCAATGGCCATGCTATTTTCTCTCCATTAAAAAAGTCTCCATAGTAATATAAATTAAGCAAGGTAACATTTTTAAACCATCAGCTTAATAGTGCCCATAGGAGTTATGGTTGTTCTCAGTTCAACTAAGTTTTAATGAATCAAGTAGCTCAAAAAAAATAAAAGATATTCTCACACTATAAGTGGAAAACTCATTCTGTTTCTCAGAGTTTATTTATTGCTGTGGGAGTTACTTGATTTAAAATTCTGCACAAAGAATGGCTTGGATATGGTTAGATTACTCTGACTTTGGGTAACTCATAAATAAAGCTGAGAGAAAAGCAGCACAGAGCCAGGAAAGGAACCTAGAACTGAGTGTATAGTAAGCCTTCTTGGGTCTCAGTCTTTATATGTAAAATTAGGGATGGGAGCTAGCTAATCTCTAAAATCCCTCCTCTTACTCCAAGTGTCTAGTTCTTGAGATACACTTGTCATCCAGATAAAGCAAAATAAAGAAAGAAAGATAGAATTACAACCTAATAATAACATTGTTTTTAGGGAGGTACAGGTGATTTAAGAAGAAGACCAAGAAAAGAGGAAGTTCATAAAAGATTTAACATTAAAAATATTGTAGACATTAAAGGAGAGGAAAGTTGGAAAAGACATTACAAAATCTAAAAGATTATAAATAGGATATGATGCAATGCATACTGAAATAACACCCGCACGAAAGCTTTCCTGGTCAAAGGAAAAGCGTTAACCATCAAAAGACTTTTTTACTTGAAGAGAAAAATAATAATAAGACACTTTAGTTTGCATTATAGACTAAAATAATCCTTTCTAAGGATATTGGTAATAGAGGGCCAAAGAATGTGAAATTAGAAGGACAAAAGAGATTGAAGATTAAGATTTTTAAATTGTGTGTGAGTGTGCACATGCACACGACTATAACCCTCCAAAGTACAAGTCTACAGCAAAAACAGTTAACTGTAGGTAGGGATACCCCATTCGGTAAAAAGCTATGAACCTTTTAGAAAAATTGTTTTTAGTCTACTTCCTATATGAATAATTTTTAACGTATAATAGTCCATCCCAGAAGAAAGGCAACAGGCTTACCAACTTGTTAGTATCCTTGTTAATAGTCTAGTAAGCACAACTGATCACTAAGGTGATGTCAGGTCTAAGGTAACTTCCCACGTTATTCCCCGTGTCCTAGTGACTTCCCTGTGTCCTATGGATATAAAGCAATCACTTGCTAAGTACTGATTAGACAATATGTGTTAGAGGCTTACAAAGAGCTAGGTAAAAGTCAGCCCACTGAAGATATTACTTGATAGTGGCTTAAAGTCTTACTTTATAAAGAGCTGTCCAAGTACCATTTACATTAGAATCTCTTCATTTGAATATTTGAGTTCTACCCCAAATTTATTGAATAGACTTTCACTGGGTGCAACCCAGTTGTCTACAGTCTCAATAGGATACCTAGGTGATTTTGATGAAGTTTAAATTTTAAGAATCCTCAGCGTACATCAGCTTAAAGTATGGCTATTTCCTAAGTAAATGGTTTACATATATTATTAAAATGTTTTTATTCTTCCTAAATATAATTTACATAGCACTTTACAAATATTATATCTTTTATTCCTCACATATAATAGTTCAATAAAGACAGGAATTGTCATTTTTATTCCATTTTAGGGAGGTTATCCAGCCAGCAACTGGTGGACCATGACTCCAAATTTCATGGTCTTTCAACATACAACAAATTTTAATAAAAGCTGTCACGACACTAAAGAATGAAACTCTAATGATGGAATCACAGGCGATGGGAGAAACATTTAGATGTTTCAGGATATTAATAGGGCTCAAAGTCATACTCTGCTGATGGCAGCTAGCTTTAAAGTCAGTTCCAACTAACAGTATGAATATATCATTGCTTCTCTATAAAGAGGCCTAGGAATCATTCTATAAACATCTCAGTGTCATTGCGTATTTATTGCTGGGCACTATATTACATGTCATAGGTGCAAGAAACTCCACTTCTTATCCTCAGGGAATTAAGTCCAGGGGATTAGAGTGCTGTTTTAAAAATGTAGGGAGTGTTTCTACAAACACAGACTTTGAATAGGTTTCAACGTAATCTCTAACCTAGGTGGAAACACCTGGAAGCACTCAATTTCACGTAGTTGGAGAGATCTCTGCTTCAGGAAGAGCACTGACCATCTTGCCCACTGGGGATCATTTTTCATACTATGATAAGCAAACGGCACTTCCAAAGTGAGATTCTGTTTGTCAGTTTCTGTTATCCTTGTGGAGAATCAAAGGTTTAATTATAAGTTTTTGACAGAATAGCTCAATTTTCCAAGTGCTCTTAAGTAATTCCCTACAAGTAATTGGGTGTTTTAATTATATACAGCCTCTTGTCACTGTTCATCTAAAAAACACGACAACACTAAATACAGATGTATTAAGCCTAAGTGTTTTCCCAGGGTGTATGTACACTTTTTTGAGTAATTTCAACAGTGATCAAAAGCTAGTGAGTTCCTCCTTCAAACTGGAATCCTCATTTCTTTTCCAAAAGACAAACCCTAATAATCAACAAGAAAATTAAACTGTAACACTAACAAAATGTACTAAAAGCTTATCTTTCATCTTGACAATCTTATCAAACAACTCTACTGTTACTTTATTTTCTCGTAAAGGGCCTCGATATTTTCTTCTTTCCCTTCTAGCCCAGCAGGCCTGTAGAGACTGGGACCAGCATTATCAGGTCCACTCATCTCTAGGGGTTTCTAAGGACAGTACACAAAAAGCTTGTGCTCACTTATCTGCACAGCAGAGCATCACTAGGCTCTGGGAGCCAGCATCCTGTGTTCAAGTCCCAGCCCTGCCATTATAAACAAGTGACCGGTCAGGCCACTTAAAGTGACCAAGTCACATCACTCCCCCACCTGCAAAAGGGGGCAAAATCTAATTGTCCCCCAACATGTCCCCAACGACCAACAGGGCATTGGCTGGTTTCCTCCAGAGCCTGCAATGAAGGAAGAGCTGTGCCTGTCCAGCTCAACTGATGGTGAGGTGGAACCTCTGGGATGCGGTGGTAGAATCGAGAAGACATGGCTCTCCCCTCTCCTGCTGGCTGCTCTAGGACCCTTGGAAGGCGCCCACGGTGTTTGGAGGGAACAGGAGACAGGCAGGTTACATTTTAAAGCCAAAAACAGCATGCTGGATTTGAAGGCCCTTTCAGGCCCTGTGTCCCCTTTTAGGTCCTGTGTCCTCTGGCAGACAGGAAGGCAGTGTCCTACTTCAAGCACAGGCACTGGATAAGCAGTTGTGGACTGACTGGTCTCTGCATTCTTGGCTCTCCCTGCAACAGTGATTTGCCAGCACAGTGTGCAAACACCCACATTCTGGTAATAACCTAAATATCTGCATATTGTGAATGGGGAGGCTGAATGAAAGAAATTGTGGGCAAACAGATGTCAGCTCGCTGCCTCTTTCTCCTTTATCATTTTCTCTTAGCGGTGAGGGTATCGGGCATCCAAATGGCAAGGGGTGGATGATGCCCTGCCCTCGAGGGCAGGGCTTGGGGAACTTTTTTCTCTCTATGTGTATCTGTCCGTCACTCAAGAATGTGCCCCTCTCTGGCAGCTCCACACCAGCGTCTAGTAAACACAACATTATGTTTTACAGCTGAACTAAGAATCAGGTCTCTTCTATGCTGTTTTTCCCCAAGGCTGGAAAAAAATACATTGCTTGATGGTTGCATATCTAAAAAAGTACAAGCACACACACACACTCACTCATTCGGGGCTCAGACCCAACTGCCTGGGAGGATCAAGAAAAACTGAATTTGCAATCATTCCACTGTTAAAAATAAAGACACAAGTAGAAGAAGATGGTGTTTCTGCTCATGTTATTTGCTCGTGTTAATATTGCATTTTACCTCTCCGTGTACCACACACCCATGTTTCAAAGTTTCTCTGAAGGCTCGCCTCCTTCCTGAAGCTTTTAATTGACTCCCTTGCTGGAAATTGTTTCTCTGATTGTTTCTCTAAACACCTACAATGCCACAGTGCACACGTCAGACATGTTCTTTGGGACCCTGTTTCTCGAATGGCAGGCACTCAATTTGAAGGGTCTCCAGATTCTCCAAAGCACTAGGAAGTGCATGACTACAGGAGGTGGGACCTAAACTCACTTGTCATACGCCTCAGAGGAGCCAGGCAACGCTTTCTTCAAGACCATTCTTCACCATTATGTGTTATCTAGAGAATCATCTTCATCTAGGGAAAAACCCAAACCACATGATTCCATAGATTAAAGTTGCTGCTGGTACTCATATACTACAATAAGTAGACCTTGGGGGAGGGCCAATAACTTTAATTTTCAAACCATCATGAAATTTTGCCTACTACATGCTTCCTAAGAGAGCTTCTTTATAGAAAAAAAAGGTGGGGGAAAATCATGTGTGGATATTAAGTTCCTGTTAAAAACATTCAATTATGTCATGAAATTGGCTATCTTTTAAAAATGAGTGATTAAATTACAATTGTTAGGCATTTTCATTTGATTTAGTACTATAAAGTGCTTATATTCTATTTGAGTGCTAGACTCTTAGCATTTGGCTATGGCATTAAAGTGGCCACAGTAAAATGAGTGGCACAGCTATTCTGGGCCAGGAAATACTGTTTCTCTTACCGAAACAGTATTTGTTAGCATTTGTTGACATTTTCAGAGGCTGATTAGGCAAAAAAAAACAAAAGGCGGAAACATTTTCTTAATTCTCTCCTGATCATCAATGGTCTCTCTTCTGACACCTAATCTTAAAAAGTTCTAATGTAAATTCCAAAAGAATTTCCTAAAACAAAACAAAGTCCAACATAAAGATGCATCAATAGCATGGGCAGGTCAGCCCTGGCGCAGGTTTCCTGGTTTAACTCTCCCTTGAACAGAAGGCAGAAAAATTGTTAGTTTTCTGTTTAATTCCTCTTGTTCATATTTGTGTCATTCTTTTTTGGGTGAATCAAATACCAGGAAAGGATTTCAGTTTCAACCCCTTGTTTTTGCTTAAGGAATCTACCAAATCAACCTAACGTGATGAGAGGACAGTCTGTTTTAAAAGATTCTGAGGATAGTTGTTTTTAATAACCTCAATCCTTCCTGATTTTTTTCCTCAGTGGAGTCCAGAGCAGGGAAGACCTACTGCTGAAGACAGGTCACTATTATTTGAGGAGCAGTGGCCATTCATTGGGCCTCGTGCCATATGATTTCATAAAGTATGTAGTCTTCACAACAACCCTATGCAGTAGATATCATAGGCCTATTTTACTCTTGAGGAAACTGAGGCTCCCAGAGGTTTAGAAACTTGCCCAAAGCCAGTTAGGGGATTCAATGAAATCTAAAAGATTAGTCTTTTTTATAGCTGCATAGTATTCCACTGTGTAAACGTCCCACGGCTTTTTCAGCCACTCATCTACTGATGGGCACTTGGGCCGTTTCCAGATCTTGGCTATTGTAAATAATGCTGCTATGAACACAGTAGTGCATACATTCTTTGGGTTGGATCTCTTACCCTTTGAGACACATGGAGGGTCTGGGAGATTATTGTGCAAAGAGAAATAAGCCAGCTAGAGAAAAACAAATATAACATGTTCTCACTTATATGTGGAATCTAATGAACAAAATAAACTGATGAATAAAAAGCATGAAAACACAGAACAGACTGACAAATCTCTGAGAGACGGGGTGGGGGAGAAGAGATTAACCAAAGAACTTAAATATATATCACCCATGGACTCAGACGATAGTGTGGAGAAGGCCTGGGGTGGGGCAGGAACCTGGTGGAGGGGGTCAATGGGGGAGGGAAGTGGAAACATCTGTAATACTCTCAACAATAAGATAAAAAAATAAAAATAATAAAAAATAAAAGAGTAATCCTTTATCGCACTAGGAAATTCCTAGAATTTCTGTGATGTTAATGTAAGTGAAACGAATATAATGCCAGTCAATAAGCTGAAACAAAAACTCCAGTGTTAAATTAGAGAAACAAAAGAATCTTGAAGAAAACTGTAGCTAGGAGGCTCAAACTTTAAAGCATTTACCATCCTTTCTGAATCATGCTCAACTCAGAGTCTAATTAGAATCGAGTGGAAGAAATGCTTAAATTCATTGTGTAGTCATATAATACCATGCATATGTAACCAACAGAATTTGTTTTTCTAAGTCTTCAAGGTTTCATAATTAAGAAGCCATAATTAAAATTAGGATAAATACTTAAAGTAGTTTATTAATTGTCGGTCTTTTCTTTATACCCTGCCTTCAGAACTATACAATTGTTTTAACTGTTTACAGAGGGATTCCTTTCATCTCCTGAGAATATAATCACATAATCAGATACATTGCCACTGTTCCCTTTTAATTGTAAATCATGGCTGTGCTTGCAAATTAGTCTTTTATCACAGGAGATCTATCAATTTGGTGGAGAATGTATTTACCAACTAGAAGGAAAGAAGTTAATAAACATGAACAAGCACCTTAAATCAATCACCCTGTGGATGTGCAGATTAATAAGTCAGTCAGGAGGCACAGAGAGGCCTCCCAACGCCCTACATAGTTAAGGAGCAAGATGCTTACAGACAAAATCGGAAGGTAAGGATGATGCACTGAACCTTCAGCAAAAAGACTGCATGGAAATTAAACCAAGTAAATCCAGATAGTCGTCCTTGGTTGGTCCTTTATGTACCCGGGTGATAAAAGCTGGAGAGAAAACAAAATACACCTTCAGTATAAACTATGTTGGTGGCCAGCATAGTGTCGGCTTAAGAGCATGAGCTTGGAAGTGAGCCTGCCTGAAATCCAGGCACCAGGACTTCAGTTCTGTGATCCTGTCATTTCTTAATGTCGCTGCCCCTTCACAGCCCTAGGTGCAGGACGGGAGATTACCATCGCCTACCTCCCAGAGTCCTGGGGATTAAATGAGCTCATGGTTTGCTGAGGGCTTCGAATAGTACCTGACATACAATAAGCACTAAGCGGTTCCTCCGTAAATAAATAACTTCATTGGCCATTTACGTTCTTTGTCTTTATCACTTTTTAATGGAAAGGATTAGTGAAATGCCCCTACACTATTTAAGTCACTTCCTTATTATCAGCCAACAGTTGAATTATTTCTTGTGTAAAAATAATTTGAATTTATATTTTCTGAAAGAGCAAAGTTTTATACTTCAAAATTAAATTACGGACACAGATGTTTTATTGCTGGCAAGTACAAATAGACTGCTATTATATATTTTAGTCTTTACAAAGGCACCCAGACAATCAGTACCTTGTGAATATACTAAAAAACAAGGCTTTTGTCTAAAGATGTTCAGCAGACCCATCAGCAGTGTTCTACTTTTAAATGAGGTATGGTAAGTTGTCCATAGCAGTATCAAAAACTCTATTATCTCACTTAGAAGACGTCCCAAGGAAAAAAATGAGTGGAAAAATGAAGTACATTATTTGCATATTTAACAGCATGTCCAATTAACCACTCTGCTGACAGAGATTAATTTAATATTCATTTTATCCCAGCATATGCTAATACTTTGATAGCAGACATGAAAAGTAACCGATACAGCACATCGCAATTTTTAAGTGTGGACTTCAAGGAAGGGAAGCTGACAGTGTTGAGCAAAGTTTCATTACTCATCTTCAGAAAGACTTAATCTCAAAATGATCAGTTTTCAATAAGTATGTAAGCATAAGGAGTCCATTATGGCAAGATTTTCAGGAATCGATATGAAATATTCAATAAGTAGACTACTAAATAACACTCTGCAAAACAAATAGAAAGTTCAGTTTCTGTAATACACCTTTTGGGCAAACATTCCCGAGGTATTTAAATTATTCATGCTCCAGTATTATTTCTCCACAACAGATTGTAACATATTTGCTAATTGAAAGGGATAATTGCATATAAAATGCCATGGATATGAACTAGAGTGTTAATCAGATTTAACAGTCAAAATCTTGAAAAACGTGAAAAGAAGTTCATCAGGAGAACTACACACTTCTTTAAAACATCACTCTGCTGCCGAAATAACAGTGCTAACCGGACAGTGTTAGAGTAGCAGGATGCTGAGCTTCCAGATTTGCCCTCAGTGTGCTTTTTAGAACACATCACAATCACTCATAGTGATGTGCTTTCTGCTGCGTAACTATCCATGCTTTAGATAATTCTATCTTAATGTTAAAAATTAGAGATTTCAGAATCCAAAATCATCTAAGTTTTAAGAGGCATGAAAAAGACCACTTCTCACAGACTGACATTTTTCTATAATGGTGGGGAGGACAGGAAGACCTCAACCAAAGAATATATACGCATATATACAGAGCCCATGCACACAGACCGCAGGGTGGCGATGGCCTGGGGTGGGCAGGGGCTGGGTGGAGGACGGCAAAACTGGGGGAAATGTATTTGTAATACTGTCAACAATAAATTAAAAATAAATGAATTAGTTTAACTTAATTTAAACAAACAAAAACACCACTTCTCTTTACCACCTCTGAATACTGTAGTTATCCAGAAAAATATGTCACGATGGCCACATGGTAACTAATAGCTAAGACAGGCTGAACCCCATAAATAATTACATGTACTGACGTTAGTCCAATAGCAACCCAGATAATCCAAACAACTGTGCAGCAGGAGCGATGCCCAGGTCAGTAAATGTCACTGCCTTCTATTTTACCACATATTAAAAATCACGCCCTTAATCTTTACTTTAAAGTTTTGTTTCTTTCTAGTTGCTTATTTTCAGAGATAGATTACAAAACTTTTTCTCATCAATTTATTTATATAAAAATGTATGAAATGTGTACATGGGCATAAAGTCTATAACCTTGTATAAAAATGTGGGGTTACATTACCTAATACACTTAAACTGGAGATCCCATAGCCAAAAATTCTAATAGTATTCTAGATTGCACAATAAAAGTGGCTATAAGATTCATAGAAGCTTCATGTAAACTTAGTATGTACACAGCCACACATCTCAGAAATATGCTGGAGAGAAACACCTTCTGACACAACCTCAGTTCCGGTTCACAAATCCCACAGATAATAAATTCACACTATCAACACAGCAGGTTCTTTCTAACTGCCTGCATACTTGGTGATTAAAAGGAAGTTTATCCAAGAATCATCAAATTTTAGTCATAAAGTTTTATTATATTTGTTATTATTTGATTAATAATTTTTATCACTGCCTGAGTACAACACTATAAGTTAAATTTGAAAATGGCCCTCATTTATTAATCTACCCCCCTTTCCTACTCAGTTTTCTGTTAAGTATCAAAATGTAATATTAACTAAAATTTATTCCACTAGAATAAAGATACAAATTTCACATCAATATTCATTTGAAATTCTTCATAATTATGAATTAGCTACCATTTCTGGTCAATTTTATTCTTAATAAATAAATAAATAACCTTTTCTTTTTTTTCTTTTTGACAAGTGAACTGGGAAATGATGACACTGGGACAAAATTCAGGATGTCTAAATTGAAATTAAGTATTCTTTTTAAAACCTTGCCTCTTACATACTGTAGTGGAAAAGCAAAAGGACTGCGGCTACTTATTAATTAAGTGACCCTGGCAGAATCATCGCCTCTCTAAATGTTTCCTTGTCAGCAAAAAGGTGATCATAAGCCCTGCCAGGGTTACTGTGATGATTAAATGAGACACTTTACGTGAGGGCTCTGTGGAAATACACGCTTGAAATATAGCTGTTTTTACTAAGTTCTGTCAAAAGCTTGAGGGAATTCATTGTTATATGATCAACACTAAAAAAATCTTGCACCTTGTGAGAGAATGGAATATTTAAAAGACTATTACCACTTTCCATGTGGAGAGAGATTCTGCACCCTACACAGACCAAAAAGGATGGGGCGAAAGGCCAAGTAAAGGAAGCAGGTGCTTTTCTCTGAGACATTCCTCAGGACCTCAGTCGACAGGCAAGCGCTAGGCAGGTACCCTAAGCCTGACCCGCACACTAGGACTCTCGGGCACCTAAGTAAACTGCCTCTAACTAATGACGGGGACAACTAGATGGCTTAAGGGACCCGAATACCGTCTTTGCTAAAATAGCTCGAGCTACAGTCTGTTTATTATCAACAAGACTATGGGAAAGACAAAAAAGAATGTTAGAATTTAAAGAGATCCTATTATTAAAGGAATCTTCGAACTCCAACTTGGAAATGATCTTAGTCCAATTAAAAACAACAACACACGTTCAAATTACAAAACAATATAAAAAGCCATGCTCAACATTATTGAGAACATTAACAATTCAGAAACTGTGTCTTTCATTAAAAACCACTAAGCACGCAGCGCAGTGTAAATGAGGCATTGATGGCTGGCTATGGTGCTGAACAAAGCAGAGATGGTTCTAAGTTGCTCTATTTATTCTCTTCGCAAAGACCAAGGTTCTAATCCCCGTTAATCATCTAAGAGAACTGCCTTAGTTTACACAGTGTGCAGGGGGAACTGTGGCTGAGTTAGCACAGCCCCCGCCCCCGACCGGAGCACAGGCTTCCTGGAAGAGCATTCTGAATGGAGAAGATGGGTTCCAAGACACGGGCTCTACTTCCAACTCCGCTGCGAATTAGCTGTGACTCTATGAGTTCAGTTCACTTAAATGATTGAGTGCTGTGTTCACATGTATACAATGAGAGGAATGTGCTCCTCAAATTTTTAGAGCTAAGTTCTATCTGGGAACTGATGTTCAAAGCTGTACATGAATTCCAGAAGTCACACAGTTAACAACTGGCTGAATTAGAACTAAACTCAGGTCTCCAGATTTCAAGGTCTGTTCTTTTTTTTCTACATGGGTCTTCTCTCTGAAATCTCTTTTTTAAATTTTTATTTTATCATTTAAGAACTGTTAACATGAGATCTACCCTCTTAACAATTTTTAAAGTGTATATAGAGTATTATTAATTATAAACACAACATTGTGCAGCAGATTTACAGAACTTAATCATCTTGTATAATTGAAACTTTAAACTCCATTGACTATCAACTTATTTCCCCTTTTCTCCTGCCTCTGGCAACCACCATCCCCCTCCCTGATTCTGTGAGTTTGACTGCTTTAGATACCTCATGTAAGTGGAATCATGTAGAATTTGTGTTGCTGTGACTGGCTTATTTCCCTCAGGATATTGGATATTGTCCTCAAGGTTTACTCATGTTATCGCAGACTGCAGAATATTCTTCTTTTTTAAGATTGATTAATAACCCATTGTATGTATATAGTATATTCATTTTATCCATTTAATCAAAACCACAGGAAGGTATCACCTCACACCTATTAGAATGGCTATTATCAAAACTACGAGTTTTGATGAGTATGTGGAGAAACTGGAACCCTTGTGATATTGTGAACAGAAAACGGTGCAGTCACTCTGAAGAACAGCATAGGAGTTCCTCAAAAAATTTTAAAAAATTGAAATCAGGATTTTGAAGAGATAATAGTTCATGGTAGCACTCTTGGGAGAAGTCAAGATGTGGAAACAATCTAAAAATCTATTTTTTTAAACAAACATTTATTAAGGGCCTATTATAGTCTGGGCACTTGTCAAATTCATGGCCTCACTAATTTTTCACTAGATGTAATTCAGTGTATTTTCATTTTATAGACTGAGAAAACAATCTTAGTGGGGATAAGTAGCTTAGTAAATTTACACAATGTAGGTGGCAGTGGTCAAATTTTCACACAGATATGTTTCTGAAAATTATCTAGATATGTTTCTGAAAATTCACTAGACCAAGCTGCCTCGATTATTTAGACATTAGTGTAAGTTTAAGTCAGTGAATCACCTGTCATAAGTACATTTGCAGAACAAACCTTACCTCTATTTGAAAAACAAGAGACTATATTTTCTTAGAGGACATACATGCAGCAACGTAGTAGAAAGCAATTGTGCAAGGAGAGCTTATAGAGCATTGATATTAAAAGACAATATTAAATGATCCAGATAAAATTCACTGTGCTGATGTTTTTATCAGATCACTTCATGTTGAGTCCCAGATGACTGCCACATATACATACATAAGATTTATCTTTTTTGTTTTAAAAGAGCAAGTTTTGTTTGTTTGTTTAAAGATTAACTCTTTCCATCAATAGCTTGGACTTTTAGAACTAAACTGTAAACTTTTTTGATGGTCATGCCTTCAGTATCTTGGCTCCTCCTCTCTCACCTTTATTCCCATTATCCCACTGTTATTTGGCCTTCCATGGTACCTGGTGCACAAAAACAAAACCGTGCACATATTCTATATCTACCGAATAAATGAGCGGACAATCTGAGGAATAAGTATACTAAATTTGGGGGGCTACCAAAAATTACCCCTGAATTTTGGATTAGTTGACCACGATTGATTCAAAGATACTTCCAGAAATATTAGCCGGCAATCTTGCCTAAAATTGCATCGCAGTGATGCACATTTTTGTCGAAGAAGCCAAAAAAGGAAGAGGTGTGGGGTAGGAATGTCTGTTTTAGCAGAATATTCATAGCCAAAAATATTCTGGGTCACACATATGAATTAGTTACACAAAAAAAGCTAAATTTTTCTTTAAAGTGGCAAAGTCAAATATATCGCGAAAGGTTTCGCTAACTCTCTTGGTTGCCAGACAAAAGAGCAAAGGGATCAGCTCTTTCAAACAGCAACCTCCTGCCTCTGAGAAAAACAAAAGACAAACCAAAATCTCCCCGCTGAATCAATGAAGTGATCCGTGGGACACCAGCAAGGGGCCATCGGCCTGTCTTACAGCATTCATTGTCAATACATGCTGGAAGCAAAATCCTCTGCCCTGCTCCTTGTGATCATTTCTACTCCAAGATATCAATCATTAAAGCACATGGAGGACCCTCCTAGTTCCAGTTTCAAAAGCTGTGAGCTCATGGAATTGCTTTGGGCTGTGGGCCAGGAAGCCTTGATTCTAATTCCTCTTTGACTCTGATTGGAGATTTGGCTTTTTTTTTTTTTTTTTTTGGTGCATCTATCGTATGCCTCAGTATCCCTATGAGGAAAATCCTCTTCACAACTCCCTCCAAAACACAGCACTCCTCTTAGAAGTTTAGTATGTGTACAAAAAGTGCCTCGGAATTAGAAATGCAAGATATTATTACCCTTATATAACAGCACTGGGCTACTTCAATTACAGTCCACACTTTTAAAATCTGTTAACATTCCCTTCTGGGAAAGGCCTTTTGCCCTTTAATAGTATAAGCTAATCATGGCAGTCTAATTTCCGGAGCTCATATTTGTGAGAGCAGAATGCCTGGCACTGGTGTGCTCAGTTCTGTGATGGCTTTCTCGTTCCTTTATCTCCTGAAATTACTGAGAGGCCCTGAGCTAATTTTCAAAACTATGCAGAGGTGCTTAGGAAAGCCGGGAGCAGAGACGGAACCTGAGAATTGCACTGACATCATTCCATGCTCCGCACACATGGCACATCACTAAATGAGCACACTGGTCTACTCCGGGCTCTTGCTGGCTTTAAGTAGCATTCTTAATTACAAGCAGGCTTGCTTTGTTATCATTTACAGTCACACAGTTCGCTGTGGGTTTAACTGGGAAAATATATTTTTTCTAGGGGGTATTTCCATCATTTATTTGTTTAAGTACATGCAAAATAAAATGAGATCTTGCAAAGCTCTCAAAACCTGCTTCTCATGTGCATTAAAAAAAAAAAAAAAAAATCCTCACCCTAATCTCTGCAACTGGGTCAGCTTGCAGAAAAGATGCTCTGGGTAGCCATGAGCGCTTTCAGCACCCTGCAATCCGTGTAAGTGACACCTCATAATAGTGCAAATGAAGCATGGCGTGATGAGAAAATGAAGAAGAATGAACCCGGATAGTCAGCCCTGCAGTTTTCACAACAGAGGGTGGGCTCATTTTATTCCCCCAAATACACCACACATGATTTTTTCTTTTACCCTTTCCAGCAGATGTATGCTTTCCCCATTGTGAGAAAAATGGCTCACGATTCCAAGAAATTCTGATACAAACAGGCTGGCTCATTTGTTCACCTACATATGCACACTTGCAATGGTCTCCAATTTTGAGACTACACCTGCCCTGATTTTCGGCTAGGAATTTATCATATTGCCATTCACCTCTGTGCTTCCCTTCACCCTCCTCTGTTAGGCTCAAAGATTATTTCCTTGTGGACCCTTAGCCTAATTAGCTGAGTACTGAAGGAGTTTACTGACCCAACAAATTCAACATCATCCCTCCTCGTTAGGCTTCTTTGAAACCACCACCCAGCCTGCCCTGCTCTCGGCCCCTCTGCCTCCCCGCCACCCTCACAGGCTTGCTTCAGCCTTAATGTCCCTTGATTGTATCCCAGCCAGAGTCAATTCCCCCTTTCAAGAGAGGAAGGAAGGAAGTGGGGAAAATGCACACAGGACTTTATTTGGCGGAGGTTGGTAAGTTTGCTACTCTGATTTTAAAGAAGAAAGAAAGAATCGGAAAGCTTCCCCCAAAAGTGTGTGTTAGGAGCATGGGGAGTTTCTTTGGAAGGGAAAGTTCCCTGACTCAAAAGAATGTCATCAACTGCTGCTCACACACAATTTCCTCTACCGTCCTTCTAGGCTTTCTCTTTTTCAATGACAGGTGCGCCTGGCTTTTCATTCACATGCGGAGACAATCACTCTATTCTGGAGGGAAAGAAATGTTTGTGGAGACCAGCAGACGGCGCCTGACCGGGCTGGAGCAGCAGCGGGAGGGGGAGAGGA
This sequence comes from Miniopterus natalensis, assembly GCF_054644295.1. Classification (NCBI taxonomy): domain Eukaryota; kingdom Metazoa; phylum Chordata; class Mammalia; order Chiroptera; family Miniopteridae; genus Miniopterus; species Miniopterus natalensis. The sequence goes on from NC_142093.1 coordinate 26,129,746, forward strand.
GGGGCGGCTCTGCGGCAGGCTCCCCGGGCGCTCTGCTCTCCCCCTGGCCCCAGGCGCCCGCCCCAGGCAGCGCCACATCGCCCACCTCCCTGGGGAGAGGCAGGGCCAGAGCGAAGGAAAAGTGAATCTGTGCATGAGATTCTCAGCCAAGCCACTTCCACCGGTACCATTAGGCGCCCCACCCCCTCGCCTGCTGCCATCTAGCTCAGCGCACCCCCCCCACCCGTCTGCCCCACCTGTGCCCTCCCTTGCCGCCCTCCCCTGGGGCTCACACAATTCTGCACAAAGGCAGGGCGGTGGGTGAGACCTGCACCCAGGTAAGGGAGCAGCCCTGGGCTGCTGTGAGCAAGTGGTGAGGGCAGAGACTCTTGGCTGGTTCAGAGGGATCTAGCCTGGCGGCTGCTCTTGGCTAAGAAGCCCCAGTTTGGGGCATCACTTCTGTCTCCGTCCTAGCCGCTCAAAACTGGAGGGAGCCCTGGAGAGGGACCTGGGGGAAGGAAGGGCAGGGCCCCTAGGACCCACAGTGAGGCGGGTCTCCCTGCCGCTCCAGTGGAGTTGCTAAGGGGAGTCGTTCCCCCTGCCTTTAGGTGAGGCTGTAGCTTCTCATATCCAACCAGCATTGTCCCGGGTAGGAAGCCTGTCGCAGGGGAAGGGGCCATCCTGGCATAACCAGCGGGTGCTGGGGAGAGGAATTCCTTAGGAGCAGGGCATAGGGTCCAGGGCTGAACCAAGTCTGAAACGGGGAAGGGCCCTGCAAGGAAAGGAAGGGGGAGGGGTGGAATATAAGAAAGAGTGTCCACAACAACTTTTGCCCTGCTTTCTAAAGTAGTGGACTTTACACTGGGGCAGAAGATTGGGAGGGGGGAGAGGTTCACAAAAACAGTTTGATACTTTATCTACTGTCAGTTCAGGGAATCTGAAATCGACTTTTATCTGAAGATGAGAGGAGCCCGGCCTTACACTGCTGGCCACTCTGGAGAAAGAACCCGTCCCACCGAGGCTTCTCTTCACATTCTGCTCTTTACAAAAGAACCCAGGGGGAGGAGAATAGCTTCCCTTTGCTCTAAATTCTCCTCCTCCAAGCAGACCTCCTGACTTACACCAGCCAGCATTGGCCCATCTGCCCTCGCTGGGAAGCACTAAGCTTAAGAAAGAGAAAGCAGGGCATCCCTTACCCCAATAGCCCGAAGACATGACCCTCAGGGAGATGGGTTTGGGGAGCCAAGCCTCTGCTGTATTGAGAAAACAGCTCAGTCCGATCACCAAGAAAGATAAGTGAATATGTGTGTGGGGTTGGGGAAGAGGGGACGGTGTTCAGAGGTCTCGGTGGAGCCCCGTAGGGGCTGGCCAGCCTCAGTCACCCTCCCGCCTTTTCCATAGGGAGAGGCAGGGACAGACCCGGCGGCCTCCTGTTGAGCGGGTCCCGGGACCCAGGGCTTCAGTGCCGCCGCAGCCTGGGCACACTCTGGAGAAGGGGCAGCCTGGGGCCTCTCCTTCCCCGAGGCCCGGGAACGTGGGCGGGAGGGGGCCAGCACACGGCACAGACAAAAGGCTGCGCAGAGCCCTCCTTGCCCTGGCGCTGGGTCCCCCGGCTGAGCGCGGCCCCCGCAGCCACGTCCGGTGACCTTCTGGCTAGTAACGCCCCCTTCCCAGGGGGCCCAGGCGCCCAGCCACCGGGTCCTTCCATAGGTGCCCCGCGTCTCCCTCCAGCACCCCCACAGGACCGCCCCCACCCCTCACCACAAACGCACCGGGCGCCTTCCCCATCCCTCTTCCATTGTCTTCAAAGAGATTAGCGGCGCCCGCCGAGCACACCCCAATGCACCTCCCGTCCGCGAGCTCCCGTTTCTCCGGGCCTTAGGGGCCGAGAAGCGGGCGCGGGGTGGGTAGGGGGTAGCCAGGGAGCGACGCGGGAGAACTTGGCATCTCAGACCCACCGTGTCCGCCTCGCAAGGATGCCGGTGACCTGTAGATTGCAATAGGCACTGAATGATGCTTGCTGCTGCCATGGAAATGGTGGATGTGGTGCGCTCCCAGGCTGGACGCCCCCCACGCCACTCCTAGAAGGCCGCTGAGGGTGAGCGGGACAATCCAGAGCAGGGCCAGGCGCCCCCCCGCGCCGCCGGCCCCGGGCGCGCCCAGCTCGGCGCCGCACCGGAGCATCCTCTGGTACATGGCGGGGCGCCCGCCCAGGGGCCGCCACCGCGCGAGGCAAAGTTTGGGGCGCAGGGAGGGGAGAGGGCACGGGGGGGCGGGCGGCTCAGGGGGGGCTGCGGGGCGCCGCCTCACCGAGCCAGGGCGCCCATCCTCTCCCTCCTTCGGACAGTCTTCTCGGGGTCCTGGAGTCCGCCGTGCCTTGCACCCCAAAGAATCCCAAACATAGCCGAGGCGAATGCAGCCGACGGGGGGCTTGTCCGGAAAGGCGGCCCCCGGGAACAGCAAGTGCGGAGCGGGCGGCTGCGCCCAGGTTTCCAGGGCGCCCGGCGCTCCGGCGGTACTCCCAAAGAGTTTCGGCGGAGAGCGGAGCCGGGGGTGGGGGCCGGGACCGGTTGAAAGCGCCGCCCGGAGGGTCCTCACTTCTACATGACAGCCGTCCGCCGCGCCGCTAGGTAAATCCACTCAGCATCGTGCGCGGGCGCTCGGGAGCCCACTCGGCCGGCCCAGCCTCCTTCCCGGGGAGCAGCAGACCCCATGGGCTCCGCGCGCCCCTTCCCCGCGCCCAGCCCCGGCCCGCTGGGCAGCCGGCGCCAGCCCCCCGCGGGCAGCGCGCGGAGCAGGGGCGCGCATCGCCCGCTCCCCGCAGCCTCCGCTCCGCCGCCTCCCGCTCACGCCGCGCTCGGGGCTCGGGGCCGAGGGTGCGCCCTCATGAGCGAGCGGGGTGCACCGCGCAGGGGCGCCGAGGAAAAGCAGCCGGGGAGCGGAGGGCAAAGGGGAGGAAGCGGAGAACCGCCACGCGCCCGGCGAGCAGGGGCTCTATGCAAATCTGCAGTCTCCGAACAGCAAATCACCGACGCGGGGATGCACTGCGGAGGGCGAGCCTATGTGCGCGGGAGGCCGCCCCGCGCCCGCAGGCGTCCCGCGGCGCCGCGCTCAGGCGCGCCCGGCGCACCGAGGGGACACGTGCGCGGCGACGCTGGGGGCGCGGGGCGCGGCGCTCCCCTCCGCCGGGGGCTCCCCCCGACCGAATTACAGCGGCCGCCGGCGCCCTTCCCTACCCCTGTGGCTTAGATGCAACCAGCGTCCTGAGAGCTCCTAAAAGGGGAAGAATCTGGCTCTTTTTATTGGACCAAACTTGTTCTGCCAGGTATTCAAACCCAATCTGCTAAATATGGCCTGACACCCTCTACTCCAGCGTCAGCTCTGATGACCTGTTAATTACAGATATTACGGATAACAAAGAGCCCAGGTTCCCACTAACAATTCCATAGCTCACGAGGCAGTGGGAGTGCAGGGAACACGCAGGAGAGCACGGGAGGCTCCTGAGTGTGGCGGCCGAGGGACAAACAGAAAGGGGAAGAAGGAAGGAGGGAAAGGAGACAGGTGCGAAACAGGGCGGCAGAGGAGAGGAACAGGAGGGGGGACCAGCTTGCTTGTATTTCAGACTCTTTAGGGAGACTTAAGAGCCCACAAGATCTCCACAGAACCCAGCTGCAGTGATCTTTCATAATGGCAGAGTTCTGCCTTTCTCCCATCCTGCCTCAGTAGCAAAATAGCATCAAGAAACAAAAATTCCTAAATCCAGTGCCCCCAAGAAAGAGAGGACCTTGATGTCCTGTTGGGGAAGGGCAGTGCTTTTTAACTGGAATCTGAGCGCCCTGGATGAAAGACCAGCAAAGCCAGCACACATCAAAAAATCTAAAAAAGCTAGCAAGCACAGCAAGCGAACTTGGCAAGGAGAACCAGTCGCTGGGGGCTGGCCGTGGAGGTTTGAGATTATGGCTGAAACAGTCCTCCAGCTTTCAAAGGATGATAGAAACAATGACATGTCTAGTGACTGGACATTTTTTCTTTATTTCTATTTAAAGTGAAAAGGAAACAACTCAGAATAGGCACTACTTTCCAAAGGCTTCTCATCATCTATATAATCCCTTATATCAACAAATATATTGGGGAGGGGGAGTAATCCTAGGAGGATTTGGCTCAAATCAACCATTCACACAAGTGGCCATTTAGACTTCTATACTGTTTCATAGTCCACGCAGGGAGGCGACTCAGGGACTTCGGTGGTCACTCTGTAAGAGTGTCCAGGGGCCACCAAATCAAACCCGTAGCAATTCATCATCTCACATTCTTGCCAAACGTTTATGTCATTCTACTACAAAAGATAATTCTTCAGTTCACTAATGGAAATGGCTTGGCCATGCTAGAGAGCATGCTTTTATTTACTTGACTAAGCTGTTATCTCCCAAATTTCCCCAGCCGCTCAAAAACCAACAGGGCCCAAATCCTGCACCTTCCGCTGTGTCCTGTTGCCAGCCTCATCTCCAGGCCTTTCCTCTTCATTCTGTTATTTTTAGCATACGTGTCTTCACTCACCAGTCAAGGGTGGTGATTATTCATTTTTGCGATATCAAGTAAAGCTTCCAAAGGGAAGGAGAGGATAATCGCCCTGGCCGTATGGCTTGAGGACTCGAGGTTCGGATTCCGAATCTGATCTCTCACCGCGTTCGCAGGGCGAGAGCAGTGGGTTAGGAGGTCGGGAACCTGTGCTGCGTTCTTGGCACTGCCATTTACTGGTTGTCAGATTAGTTCCTTAGCCTCTCCCTGAGGCTCGCTGGCTTCCTTTATAAAATAGTCATGTTCCTATCTTTCCTAAGAATCCCACAGGGCAGGAAGCATATAATGCAATATTTAATGTGAGAGTGATTTAAAATATATCAAATGCTCCCCACAATTAAGGCGTTATGCCTTGCCTCCCATATAGGTCTAGCGTAACGAGCTGATTAGCCTGCACAGTTCATTCAGGTCCTTGCATCCCAGGGAAATGAAGAGTGCTGCATTGTCCTCCAATGCCCTCATGTGTAGTGTTAATCTGTCCCCCCTTCTCCAACTACAAGAATTCCTGAAGGGGAACAGAGTCCAGTCTTTCTTTTTACTCCCTCTAGTGCCTGGCGTATGTGAAATGTAAGTTAGTCCCTTAGAACATGCAGTTAATTCTCATTATTCCCCGCAGTTATGGTCTGTAACGTTGCCGTGAACACTGAATTAGCAAAACCTGAACAGTAACTCCAAGGAGTTAAGTTCATGCAGCCTCTGGTCACAACACTTTTATCCACTAATCAATATGTAACCTTGTTTTATGTGTTTTCCTGTTTAAAGACATCTTATTGAGTATATACTGTTGATTCATTAACATTGAACTCGCAGCTGACATCAATATAACTCAAGCCGGAATGAAGCTTATCTAATACCTGTTTTCTCCATGAGGCATGCCCCGGCCTTCTTCTGCCTAGGAATGCTAGCACTTCAGCATTATGGTTAGTGGCCATTTTAAACAGCAAAATCACCAACAAAAAGCACAAAAAAGTTTGAGAAACGTGCCACTAAATAGACCACAAAAAGGCCACTTGTTTATAATACAAGAGCTGAAACAACAAGGCAGAGTGTTGGGTTGTTTGACCTCAGCTAGGAACCTGGGTGTTGGGACTCAGATTTTTCGCCACTCGGTACATTTCTGTTAAAAACCAGCATAGTGCCATGAGTGTTGACTTGGGGGCCACACATTTCTTCATACTTTCTTTTGTATTATTTTTTGTTGATTTGAGAGAGAGATCAATTTGTTGTTCTACTTATTTATGCATCGATTGGGTGATTCTCGTATGTGCCCTGACCTGAGATCAAACCTGAATCCTTGGCATACTGATGTTCCAACTGCTAAGCTACCTGGCCAGGGCTCAGGGGTTACACAGTTCAGTGAGGAGATGAATTCATATCTGTAAATAATAAAGAATGACTGTATGTGTTATTCTCCTGATTAACAGGGAAGGATGGGTCTGGGATTTTGGAGAGTTATTTCTGTAAATTAAAGCCATAGAAATAGAATACTTGTAGAAGATTCTGATCAACCTTCTCAAGAGAATTCAGTGAAGAAGAGGCTCCCCTGTCTGTCTTATATTGTCTGGGACCTTGGGAGATAAAGACAGGGTTAGGGAAAGGATAGGCCAGAAATTTCAGTTTTACTAGAGTCTCAAGAGCTAAAAAAGAAGTATTTATTGCTTCCTTGAAAGAAGAAATTGTAGCTGTAGTGTTTCAGGCAGATGTCTAGGGCACCTTTGCAATACCTAGGAGGTTCTAGTGTGGATGCTGTGAGACCGATGCTGCAATATTTATTATAAATGGTTGTAATTTGGTGGAACAAGGAGCGACTCTGTACAGAGAGTGGAGAAAAGTCTTGTGAGTAAACACATGCCTAATGTGGGTGAAGCAAATAAAGCTTGTGCTTACTCTTTATGTCTTTTCAGCTGGCCAGTCCTTGTGGCTGGAACTGCACTATTTAAAGGAAACTGAGGCAGCATTTGACAAATTGTGAAGACTTGCTTGCAGGAGACATGGTGCCTGGCTCCCTGAAATATACTCTTAAATATTTCAGCATAGACAGTGGGATATAAATGTGTGCTAGTGTTATTCTGTATCCCAAGAGAGTCAGTTGCCTTCATCAGAAATTTATGCTCCAGTGTCTCGGCCAGAATTATAGAAGCCAGAGGTGGCTTCTAAAAGCCTTGAGCTATCATCATCTCCCATCATGATGTGGCTTTTCTAATTAATTATAATGTATGTTAGAAGTAGGTCATCATTGATGAAATAAATGACTTGTCATTTGGTGTAATGAAAGTTAGCAATGGGTTATCTATGTTGAAGTCATTAATATTCAAGTTATGTGGACTGGCCAAAATACCTTATAGACATGCTTTGATTCTACTAAATAGATTATGTAAATATAAGAGGCCTTTCACCCTTTACTATAAGGAATGGTGCATAACAATAGTAATAAGAACTAACATTTGTAACTGTACACTCTGAGAGATTTAAATGTATTAGTTCATTTAATCATCACCAAACCATGCGAAGTAGGTGCTATGAGTGACCCCTAACAGATCTTAGTCACCTAGTTGTGACAGATGATGAGCTGGATGCTGCCACTGAAATATGCCATCTTTGCTTCATGGAAACCTTTTCTGAAAGTCATTCTTCAGGCAACCAAAAAAACCAAGAGCTGGAACCTCATCGAATGGCCAGGACAGGCTACGCGATTTTGTGCCTCCTTAAATGTCTGATTCTGTAGCGTACGTTGGTCTGCATCTTACATTCACTATGACCTGGACTCGTAGAAATAATTGGCATAGTGGCCAACCCTCATTTTCCTCTAAGAACTGTGGTTACTGAGGCCTACTGATAGAACCTAATAGCTGTGCGTGGTCAACTGTCCTAGGTCCATTCACAGTTGATTTATGATGAAGAAGAAGGCAGGCAGCGTAAGTCAGACAATGGTGTTAAGAAATGGAAGAGAGTTTGAAAGCTGAGGGGATGAAACAAAGGAAATGGAAGGAGAGAGGAAAATGAATGAAGGGGGAGTGTGGGGAGAGATGGAAAAGGACAGGTCATTTCAAATGATTTTTTTCATATTCCAAAAATCAACCCTTCTGTCTCCAGAAACAGGATGGTTGTCAGGCAGACACTTTCAACCTTTTCGTGTTTTTCTTAAACATAATTGGACATTTTTACAGCTCAGTATTAAGCTTTTTAAATAAAAAAGTAGACACTAAAAAGCAGCAGAGGGGAAGTATATTGAAACCCACAGGCAGCACCAATCTTTTAAAAATTAAAAATGAGGAGAGTGTCAGTCCTGCATTTCGCATTTCTACCGGTGTCAGCACAAAGGAAAAGGCGAGCAGACCCCACAGATTCATCTACCTGCATTCAGAGCTGGGACTGACAGAGTATAGAGGGAGAGACTCAGAGGAGGGTGCCACTCATGAAGTTGTAAAGAGGAACCTCTGAGCCTGTTACCTTCTGGGTTACTGCAGGTCCTCAAGGGTATTCTGAGAAATGATCAGAATAGAAGGGCCAGAGTATTAATAGTAAAACAGGAAAAATAAAAAAACAAAATAAAAAATGAGAAATGCCAGAGCTAAAAGCATCCCTGGGGATTTTGTAGTACATTCTCAGATGATAAACTTAAGGCCTATGGAAGTAATAATGTTGCCGAAAAGTCAGATCTGGAAGTGTACTTCCACCTCCTGCCACCCAGGATCCGGTCAAAGACGTAGATTGGTGAATTCGGTCAATTTAGCTATTAACGTAGAACTGATATAACAAATGAGAGGAACTCATAGGAACCCAACATTAGCCAACATGATGCCCCATTCACTCAAATTAAATTAAAGCCTGGTTGTACAGGTTGACTTGAGAAACATGAATAGATTTATTTGATTAAGGTTAGCAGTGTTTAGCACTGCAGTATTTTCTGGTCTCTATCTTTCCTCTTATCTTATTTATGTAAAATGTCCATTTATGACACCTCCCTGCCTAAGCACCAAGGAAGCCTCATGGAGATTTCTCTATAACTACATCTTTAAGTGTTGTGGGCATTGTTTGGGCACCAACCAATCATATGCCATCTTTCAATCACTCTCATCTTATATTGTTTGTATAGTTATTTCAGCCAAATGGTGTTGCTTCCAAACTCTTATATAAGTTCATGCTCTTTTGATTTGAATGTGTTCATAATGCGACAAGTACCAGACTGTGAGTTTGAATCTGAGTTGACTGTTTTTATTCCTGTGACATTCAGTTAAATAGCCCCTCGTCCCAGTTTCCTCATCTGCAATGTGACTATAACACTACAGGTAATGAAACTGGAGCAGTCTCTAAAATACATTAAGCACTAACTATAAGTGATTGTTATCTATTCATATGTACCCATTTTAGGTAGGTGTTAAAGACGTAATGATACTGAGCTGGACTGTGATTTTTAATTCAGCCTAATTCTAAACACTCCCCGCTTAGTCTATCATCAAGTTTGGCCATCTCTCCAATAATTTCTTAGTTCAGCTTCTGCTTCTCTAAATCTGTGGTGCTCAAGCCTGAGTGTGCCTGAGGATCACTAGGCGGCTTATTAAATCATGGATTGCCTTGCTTTGGATTCGTGGATCCGTAGAAAGGCCTGATAATTTGCATTTCTCACAAGTTCCTGGGTGATGCTGATACTGCTTGCCCAGGGAAACCAGATTTTCAGAACCACTGCTCTATCTGAATGTCAAAGTCTTTGACCCGGGTTTTATTACCAATACAGGGAGGGCTTTCTAATTAAGCTCCTTACCAATGATCTCACTTCCTTTGCAGCCTACTCTATACATTTAACAGTGCTGTTCTCAGATCTCTTCTTTAAAGAATGTTTTAAATGCTTCAAGATGTCTACCATATAGACATACATGTCCTTACCTCACACCACACAACAATAAATTCCCTTTACTTGGAAAAAGCTATTTTTTTCCTCCCCACCTTTTACATTTGAGCCCCTCTGGTTAGTCTGGCCAGTGGCTAGGGGCAGGGACTCAGGAACCACACCAGGATTCTATTCTGACTCTACTAACTTGCTAACCATGTGGCCTTGAGCAGATTCTTTAACATCCATTTTTTTCTTCAGTAAAAGGAGTTGGTGTGGGGTCCTCGTGAAGATTAAGTGAATTGACATATATAAAACATTTAGAATAGTGTCTGGCACATAGTACATATGTATTAGCACTTAGCACTTATTATTTATTTTTAGAATTAATTATTCTTTCTCTTTTGGGCGGGAGAGGGGGATGGTATGGAGAAAAATCAGAATTGATAAGAATGCTTTCTTTCATATAAAACCTAATACTGACCATCCAAATAGTCAGTCATCATAAAAAAACCAAGAACACTCTTTCAGGTCTCGGTTAGCAGGCCTCCAGTCTGGCCAGCATCAGCCATAGAAAAGCTCAGTGCCCAGAACCGACAACCTGGGATCTGTCTGCCTGCATTCACCAGCACATTCTATCTCATACATGCCCATTACTGCAGGGGGGAAAAAAAAAAAAAAGAAAGAAAAGGAACATTGAGAATGAGAGGACAAGCATAAGGCAAGTTCGGGGTGATACAAAAACCAAGACATAATTTTCAAATTCCCTAGTAAATACAGATATTTAAACTGGGAACCAGAAATCATGCACGCACCATGAGTTCTACTCCGTGAATGCCTGTACACTCAGAGCATAAACCCACTTGATCTCTCTTTACAAATGTATGTTCTAGAGCCTACATTGTCCTTTGAATGTACTGACAGGGCCTTAATCATGAAATCTGAATCAAACCTCTAACCAGGTTGATCTGAGTCTATAATCTAATCCTCATTCAATTCAGGACAGACAGATTAGATTACACATTTTGTCAGAGCTCTATTTTGATGTTAGTGCTAGAGGTAAGTGAGTGGGACTGTCCCGCCGCAAAGCTCTGCCTCCGGGTGAAGCGCGGCCCTGCAGGGCGTGAGGGCCCTTCCAGACCAGCCTCGTGCTCCCTCCTGTTGCACCTGCATCTCAGCTTCTGCGTCTTCCCCTGAGAGCATCCCGGGCTCCGGCCACACCAACTTCTCTCTTCCCTAGACACACTATGCACCCCTCTCCTCTCTGCCATTGTCCACATGATTCCCTCTGGAAAAATGATCTTTTCTCCTCCCTCCCCCTCTTAATTCCCCTCATTAGTCTACCCAGTGTTAACATGGAAAATTTCCCGAGCTCCGCCAATTTATCGCTGCCCTCTCAAGTAGAAACCATTAACAAATATCTTTTAAAAATACCCAAGAAACGTAATAATGTATTCATATTGGAATTGTGTTGAAATAATCAAGTATCAAAGCAACTAGTTAAGTATATCTCCATGTTTAGGGGTTCCAAATAACCAACCAAACCAACAACCAAAAAAGGAAACAAATCCTCTTCAACTAATTCTTGCAGGTTTTTGCTTAGGACATTTAGTGCTTAAAACATAATAAATTTAGCCTGAACATTAATTTGAAGGCTAAATAAATTGGTTATGTTGAATAATGGAATTCTTTGTCATATTTTCCTGCTCAGACTATAAACAGATGTCTTTCTTTCCCATACTACGTAAAAGAAGAAAAAAACACACAATAAAAACACCAACCAAAGATGCTTACTGCCAACCTGAATTGCAGAACAAGCATTTATAGCAAACTTATAAATCTTTGGAAATAGGGTTCTATAATGGAAATATTGGCGCCATTTCAACTATAACCATTCAAATAATATCACTATAGCAGAACTTATAATCTAATATATTTGTTCTGGGATGGGCAAGGAAAGGTTGAGCTCTAGGTGTCAGAAAAACTTTCAGTGGCTCAATTCAAAAATGCGTGATCATTTCACATACTTCAAATCACTTAGAATATACCAAAATGGATATTATACTCCAAAGCATTTATTCTTAAAAAACAGATGATACAAATTTTTAGATTATATTTTGGATACTTGCATAAGAACTATATCACCTCTAAGGCATTTTGAAAAATCATTAATCAGTGGGTGGTGGTGTTTTTTATCTGTCTTCTTTTTCTTTCAAGAAAGAATTATTTTCCTCAGATTTTCTCTGGTCTATTACTGAGATGATTCCCCCAGAGAAGTGTGAGCTTATCTTGACAGGTGTTAGTAGGTCTGTAGACCTCTGTGGAATTGTTCCTGGTTGTGTTAAGGTTCAGTAGAAAGCATTATGTCTGCAAACTAACAGGCTTACCTTATTGTATTCTAAATAAAATAAACCATACAGTGAGTAGACTTCATCTACTAATGTCTTCTTAATGAAGCCTTCATTAAGCATATGGTGTGCTCTTCAATATTTAACACATGGTAGGTATTGAAACAAAGCATTTCTGATGACTTTTTAAATGCATACCCAATGATTGCTTCATATATTATTTTCCAATGAACTAGTTTACCCTTAGATTGCTTTAGCTACCTAATCAAAGAGATACAAAATCATTTCTTAGACTTAATATTTTATATCCAAATAGAGAGAAAAACAATAAATGTCTCACCTACCATTACCCTTAAATAATTTAAACTATATTTGCTTTTCTAATTTTTAAGGACAAAGAAAGCTTTTATCTTTCTGTGCAATGAAAATTTTACTCATTAACAAAATTTAGGAGCCAAATATTTAGAATGGAACTGTTTTGGCCCAATTCACAGTGTTTTGCTTTAAAATAATGCTACTACCTAGCACAGCAAACACCAGCTTAAATTGTAGTGAAAAAATGGAAACTTAAATGACCAATGGAAGAGTAACTGCAAACATAATCAATATTTCTTCATATTTGGCAATATTTTGATTTGTTATTTGTCAAAGAAAAAAATTCAAAGCATCTCGAAAAAAAAACCTGCTTACTTCCTAAAAATCACCAGTTTTGGAGAATTTGCTGTCCACTCCATCTCACATTTACAGCAACATACCAAAGAATGACAAGTAAGTCAATCTTCATGGCTACACTATGCCAAATTTATTTTAATTTTTCATATGTTTTTATTGATTTCAGAGAGAGAAAGGGAGAGGGAAAGAGCGATAGAAACATCAATGATGAGAGGATCACTGATCAGCTGCCTCTTGCACGCCCCTACTGGGGATCGAGCCCTCAACCAGGGCATGTGCCCTGACTAGGAACCCAACCGTGACCTCCTGGTTCATAGGTCGACACTCAACCACTGAGCCACACCTGCCAGGCACTATGCCAAATTTTTAACTTCTCATTTCAGGCTCCCATGTAAATAATCTCCCACTTTGGTATAATCAGTGTTGTCCAATCCAGACTTGAAGATCTTATCAGACGTGTATTTTACTATTATTATTTAAATTTACTCATTTCAACTATTATTTGCTGCCAGGCCTTACAGAGGAAAGACAAGAGACATGGTGGAAGAACAGCAGAGGTGGGTCTTCCCTCCTTCGGGAGTAGCAGCCAGAAACAGGACAAAAGCAATGGATCATGAAGAAAAGCAATTTCCTACTTGAGGGATTAGACAGTACTCTCTTTTGTACTGTTAAATCAAAGTTTTAGTTATTTCTTCAAGTAGTACTGATATTTTTCCATTTACATAAATAGTCTCTAGAGAAACTGCAAGAGGCCCCCAAACGCATACCCTCTCAGCCACCCAATGGAAGAGATTATTTTTTTAAACTCTTCTTGATGCTGTACTGCTCTGAGCTACCCTTTATAAAGCATGGGAAAACACACAACTAAACTAAAGCAAAAGGTAATTTGCTCAGCAAGGAAAACTTTGGGCGGATATGGGAGACTTTTTTCTTTCTTTTTTTAGGAAAAATATAGGTGATTTTTATTTTGAAGCAGCTCACATTTGCTAGCATCAGAAAACTGAAAACGATGTAAATTTCAGCAAACGTCTGCTTTGCCTTTTAGCTTCACAAGGATATTAACCGCCGCCCTCAGTCATTATCACGTTCAGATTAGAGAAAACCCGCCGCGTAAACCTGTGCTCTGGAATATCAGTGTGAAAATCCTAATCTACTTAAAGAGCATTTACATTCAAGGAGGAGGAAACCGCACTCTCAAATAATAAACGTAAATAATAGTTATGTGTACAAAATGTGGAGAAGGAAAATCATGAGCTGCTTTTCACAGCCCATTTTTTAGAGGCTGATTTGCTTACGTCACTCGTGTTTAAGGAAGTTGCACATTTTTTATGCTGAAGACTATCATGTCATATAATTAAGAACAAAAAGTCGCCATTTCTCAATAATAAGGTTGTGACAAAATTTTATAATTTATTTCAACTTATTCCTCAGCTGTCTGGTTTTATCTGTCTAGAGCCCTTCCCTTGACACTGTCAACTGATACCTGAGCTTCAGAGTAGTTGATTAGTGGATAAAGCTTCAACTTTTATCTTAATTGTCTTTTTTTTTTCCAGTTTGCCAAAATAGTGATGATATTAAGGCATTTTTAACTCAAAAGCCTATAGAGACATTGAGAGCAAGGAAGCCAGTATATTACCATAGGAAATATTTCCTGTTGCACACATAATTGGAGTAATAGTTTCTAAATTTGGTGGATAATCTATTGCACAAACTAGGACATTTATTGTTTTGTGAAAATTAAAGAGAATAAGGAACTATACACAGGAACCAAATTAGAAGAGTACAGATCTGTAATGCAGAAGAATGAAATTCGACTGTTACAACCAAATAACCTTAGAAGAAAGTTGAAGTTGTTCAGTATGGCTGAGATAAGCAGGCTTTGGAGAAATGATTGATATGATTCTCACCCAACGTAAATTCCTCAACCCAATAATAAAACAATAAAAAAGGTTAGCTGAGCAAATGAAGTTTGAATCCACTGGGTTTCCAAGACTGGGAATTAGAAATCAAGAGCCGGATTGCTGACAGGTCAAAGAATGGAAACTTTGTTGTGATTTCCCAGATAAAATAGTATAAAAATGATATGATTTGTAAAAAGACTCAGAGCTGGCACTAAAGAATCCAGTAACTTCCCGTGACTTACTAGATGACACACACACACACACACACACACACACACACACACACACACCCCAAGAAGCACTATAAAAATCAGTGATTGCTCAATTCTAGTTTATCTGGGGGAGGAGCAGCCCAGTCCTTGGTTCATAGGTCAAGCTATCAATATAGAAAGGCAGTTGTGACAGATACTTCTGGTTTTGTACTCAATATATATTCTGCCATTTCCCTGGGAAATTGAACCAATTTTTTTTTTTTTTGGAGGAAGGACAAATAAAGTGCTTAGGGTGACTAAATGCCCCACTAAAAATACTTCATTTCCCAAACTTCCTTAGAGTCAGAGTGCCCTTGTGACCCAGTTAATCTTGAGAAAATGTTAATGGAAGTCACTGGAAAGGTTATTTTAAAGAGGCAGATTTGGAGAGCATCAACCTTTTGCCTTTTTGCTACAAAACCTTAATCTTCCTGCCCGAAATGCAGTCGATGTGGATGGGAGATACCCTTCTGAGGCTACAAGTCCAAACTCACATTCTATGGATGGAGAAGCAAGAAGGCAGAACAGCCTAAATATCTCATGGACTCCTGAAGCAGTTACGGTAGCCCCCTATCATCTACCTCTAGACTTCTTATTAAATTTGAAAAGTAAACTCTTTTCTTTTTAACCTAATGTCAGTCAGGTTATTAGTCTTTGGAAGCTAAATGCATACCTAATATGTAAGTAATTTCTTGGAAGGATGATTGCCCAGCTGAGTAAGTGAGCCACTCTGCGCTCTGGGGAGATGTTTATCCTTCAGGAAAGTGGATAACATATTGCCCCAGAACTGAGATTTTAAAGTCAGGATATGCCTTGGGTTCCTTCAGAACCACATGCATTTAACAACGTTAGGTCAGTGGTTTTAATAAAGGAGTCCCATTTAAAGATGACAATTGGGAAATGAGGCTAGCCAAGGCCGTTGAACAAGAAGAAAATGCCACTAAGTTTCATACTTAGAGTTTCAAGGCAGCAGTGTGCATAACTCAGACATGCTTATTGACCAGGTGCTTACCACTTATTTGGCAAGGGCTGTTTGTGAAGTTTTAAGGAACAAATATTGATCTAAACAATTCCTTTGCATTTAATATTCTGTCATTCTGCAAGGCCATTATTAACTTTGAAGTACACATGCAATTACCTGTCTAAAGAGTTTCAATTGCCCTAACTCTTGGTTACCACACCGTGATTAAATGCATATAAGCAACAAGTTGTTGACTTGGGCAGCCAGAAAACCACTGTGGCATAAGATCAATAGTTACATTACCTACCAAAGAATGTCTTTGTCATTGCTTTCTACAGTCTTCAAAGGCCCACATAAAAATTTAAAGTTGGACTTTGTCTTTTTTCTTCCTCACACACACTGCTCATGTAAATGAAAATAAAAATTAGTAGGAAACTCCAGAGGCCCCAAAGAAGTGAAGATTGTTTAAATTATCCTAAAGCACATAAAACACATTTTCAACTGGCAGATCATCGTCTTCATCAGATTCCCATATGTTTTAGAGCAGGAAAAATTAACCAGCATTCACATAAAGTCCTGCAAGTAGGTCTGAGAAAATCAATAGCATAAGCACAGAGTGAGAGGCCTGATTCTGTAGTCCTTAGCACAAGGCAGAACCAGGAGATTTTCACTGAACACAAAAGTGTAATAATAGACATTAGTTTGATGTAACTGTTTATATATATATTGAAATCTGTAAGACATATATCGGGGTATGGTTTAACATGCTGGTTACCCTGTTTTAAAAGATACACTGACAAGTGTGAGAGTGACCACTGGCTCAGAAGGGCCATATTCAGTCAGGAGTGGCAGAGGCTAAGGAAGATACTATAGACATCCTCAAGGCCTGGAAGGGTTTCATATAGAAGAAATGGAGGCTTATTCTTTAATGGCTTTGTACCTAGAGGAAAAGCCAATAGGTGGAAACAGATTAACAGGAAAGCAGATATTAGCACTCAACATAAATGAAAGATCCACAAAGAACCTGTTAGAAAGCGGGGGTTTAAGACCAATCTGCATTTCCACAAAGTATTTTCTGATTTATTCCCCTGTCCTGAGATCTTGTCTGTGGATATATCTGTAGACAAAGAAATCATACAGTTTGTGAAAAATAACAAGGAGAGTTTTAAGTCTAATTGTCAGCCAAGGAAACAGTAGATTCCTATATGAGAGTTGTAGGGAAGGAACACAAAAATCACCTCTTATATATCTGGATGTACCCCGGCTAGGCAAGCAGCTCATCTCCAAGGAACCTTCTTGTGGAGCTAGGCAACTTTCCACGGGAAAATAGATTCACGTTTATCATCTTATGTATTTTCAATCACATGCCTTTAACTCCAAGGAAGGTGGTCCATGTTCTTCAGGAAGGGGTAGGAAAGGGGAGGACCATGACACAGATAAGACAAATAAAATCATTCTAACATTAAGAAACTAGGAAATTATGGCCACCAGTTTGGAAGCTTAAAAATAGTCTAAAACAGGGGAAGAGAAACTTCGGTGATTATGGAAGGGCTAAGTCATAACGATCTGAGAAAAAGGTAGATGGTAAAATACAGCAACTGCAGATGAGAGGGTAGAAGGGGTGCATGTAAAACAAACAAGTATTAATTTATTGTACATTATTTATATTCTATATTCTCCATTGGACTCATCCGCAATTAGACTATACCATCCAAATTATTGATTTCTGACTAAGTTTATTTTGTGCATTCTAGTTGATCATGAGTATAAAGAGTTTTATCAGTACTCAAATTAGACTTGAATTCCTATCCTTTTATGATAAATTACCTGGATAAATCATATAGGAAGTTAAACAAATCCTACAATTCCAAGTAAATGGGCTTAAATAAATTAACATAGCATTGTGTTACTTGTCTTCTATAATCTAGTAAAATTGATGCACAACAACTGTATGTGCTTTTAATCTGAAAAAGTAGCCAGCTTTAATTTTTTTATGATTTCTGGTGATAATCCCCCTCCACAACATTATCAATGGTCTCAAAACGCCCACACGTCTGAAGTTAACTAGCATTTCTATAGCTGGTGATACTGAAATGACCACTGACCCACACCTCCCCCAGGAGTTGCTACTTGCAACTCTTGACCAGCACCCTCTCCTGACCATTTCTGTGAGCTCTGATGTTTCCTAAAAGTTCACAAACCAGTCAGGGCCTTAATCTCTGAGTGTTGGAGTGGAGGAAAGAGAGGATCATAGAATCACCATGGACAGGAGGTTATGGTACGAACTGAGCAAATTAGAGAATGCAGATAAAAGGCCAAAAGGAAGGTAAAACACAAATAATGGCATGTTTAATAGGCAAAAGTAAACAGATCTCTTGATAAAAGTTATATATTCTATTTATTAAAGACTCTCCTCAGTTTCTACCTTTTCCATAGACTCCCTCGTTTATTCTCCTACTTCTTTTACTTACTTTCTGTGCCATTTATTTGACACAGTTTTAGCCACTGTGGATTCGTTTCCAACTCTGTATATAGACAGTCCCTCCAGCCATACCACAGCCACATTAGGGTCGGGCCCACATCACATCTTGTTCTAATTCTCTATTTTATAAGCAGTGGTTTCCTTCAAAATGAAAACTGAAGTAGTCTGAGGAAGGTTTGGGGAGGGGGCGGGAGGTAGGGGGAGGGGGTCGATGGGGGAAAAAGGGGACCTCTGTAACACTTTCAATAATAATAATAAATTTTAAAAAATGCAAACTGCTATTAAATTTTAAAAAATGCAAACTGCGACCACTTACAGCACTTTCCCATGAAACTATGATTTAAAATTGTACTTCACCTGGACTTACTGAATTTCTGGGGATGCGCTTGGGAATCTGCATGTCTAATAAGAGACTGTACAATACTAGTGCTCACAAACATTTCCCAGCCTAAGGCCTCGCACAGAGAAGGTGCTATAAACATCTGGTGTTGCTGTTAAGATAATGCTTCCCGGCAAGTCCAAGTCCGTAAGTGTTTATGAGAAACAAAGAAATACTGATTTGTTCCAGGTGTCCTCAGTCTGCCATCAGATAGTAAATTCCTTCAGGGTTGATGTCCTGCCCAGGTAGTTCTTTGTATCTCCTTTTATTTTATTTTATTTTTTTCTATAGCACTAGGCACTATCTAGAATGCACTATAAATAACTGTTTATGATAAGGAGGAGAAAGACAAAGGTGGAGGAACTAAAAAAAGGTGTGTTTATGGTTGGGAGGCACAGTGGGGAGGTGGTTAGTAAATAAATAAATAAATAAATAAACAAACAAACTCCTTTATTTTGATGGGCTGAAATGCAAAAGTACTAATGAAGTTTCTATCCAACCCTTTTCAACTTAATTCCTTTGCTCTACTCTTGCTACCACTTCAAATCACCCTCTATAATATTTTTGAGATGACTCAAGACAGTCCTTGTGGACTGAAGATAGACCACACCAGAAACAACTAGTATAAAACACATGTGCACCGTAATAGTATGGAAATATTGATCGCTATTTCTCCTCCTAAACTTGATGGAAAGAAACTCATTTCCACTTCTATAAGCACATATGTTTTTGTGTGTATGTATGTATAATTACTTCGCAGGGACACCCCCTGGCAATGATCTCTGTCCATTAGGGCAGTGTTAATGAGCTGTGAAATGGGTTCGCCCAGTCACCCATGCCTTTCAACTATCTTTTATTACAAAAGGCACTCCCCATCTTTCCCTTAGGTCTAACTCCCACACAAACCTTCTGTGCTCTTGTTTTATTATTACAAATAGCCAAAAGTCAAAATTGGAAATTGAGACTCGAGAACATGTTGTTTATGTCCACACCAATAGAGAAATGAGGCTTTATCACATGTATTTTTCAGGACTCATTTCTTTGGATGTGAGAAGACCTCTGCTCTCCATTTCCATTTGGCCATACTGAGAAGGGGTCTTACATGCAAGAATTGCTTTCTAACAGAATATCAAATATTTTAGTTAATCTTTTTAGAATAGAATGATCTCTATAGGTAAAGGTCTCTGATCTCTACACGTTAATTATGAGGGTCCTGTGATTTACTAAGAGTTGCAAAGTTAATTACATTGCAGATCAGATTCTTACCTGGGTTTTAAGAATAAATTTCAAGGGGACTAAGAACCTTTAAAATTTTATGCAAATTGTGTGTGTGCATCTGTGGATTTTTATAGAAAGGGTCCATAATTTTATCAGGCTCTCAAAACCTTCCTCAAAGTAGATGGGATAGCTAGTGTTGGAACCATAATTTATAAGTATTTTTAGAACTAAAGAGGAATGAGTTGAAGGTCATGTAATCCAAACTTCCAGCCAGCTGAAGAGTGAAGATGGAAGAGGTGGAGCTAATAAATAAATGCCTGTTAGATAGTTGTTAGAACTGGGTGATGAATTCATTTGGATCCTCTTCACTTGCCTTGTCTCTTTATTTTTAATTGATATGTTCTGTGATTAAAGTTCATAATAATAAAGCCCCCAAATCCCACACAGAACTGCCAACCTCTATAAATAAACTTAGAGACATGAGTGGAAGAGCTGGAGAGTTTTCCCAAGTGGTCAAAGCATTCACTATTACAACTTTTTGCTCTGGCTACTATTCAACTACAACCCCTATAAACACACACTATGCCTGGGCACATTCACATTTTTTGAGTGACTGATGCCATTTGACTGAAGAGAAAATAATAAAATCACCCTAAAACTATGTGATTGCTGATTACATGGTAACTTTTAGGTTATGAAAAGTTTAATGGCCTATCTAATGTAAAGTTAAGAATCACATTCCAAATTTTGAAGCTATATTTTTTTAAATCCATGTTTTTGTGAACTGCAAACAATTCTCATTTGAATGCTAGCAAATGCAACAAGTTTCTGCAAAAGCTTCTGAGTCTTAGAGGCTTCCTTTCGACAGATTTCTTAAGTTATGGAATGCAGCCATCAGCAGTCTGCAGAAAAATGAAATGCTGCAAGTCTATTTTTATGCAGCTGGGATCAAGTTACTAAATGGATCAAAAGAAATAATTTCTTTGAAGAGGTGGCTGTTGACACCAGTGCCCTAAAAATAAGTGCAATTTTGTGGGTACAAAAACTTGTTTATATCTCAGTGGAAGTAACTATAGACATCGTTTCCATATATACGCTGGCACTCAAGATACACTGGATGCCACTCTGAACATATTTAATATACCTCAGCTTAACATTACAGTTATTAAGGGGAAATTGCATGTTACTCTTGAATAATTGACATACCTAATGACAATTATTCCTACCAGGTCCAGCTTATTAAGTTAATAATCAAAACAACCAAAATCATTACACCCAACTCTTACTTTGTGCCAAATACCAGCCAAATACTTTCCAAACTTATTTCATTTGATTTCAGAATTAAATTGGGCTTTAATAAGGAGCCATTATTGCCACCCTTTAACAGATGAAGCAGCTGATTCTTTGAGAAAGTGTAACTTGCCGAAGGTTCTGTTACTCGTGGTCTCTTATTGGAATTTGAATGCTAGTCTAGTTCCAAAGCTCTTCATCACCAAGTTATATCTACCCCTCCAGGTTCAGAGTATAGCAGCTAATTCTAAAACATGGAAAAAAGAAATGTTAAGAAACAGCACTTTTTAAATCCCTTAGCATGTGAAAGTGAGCTTTTTTACTGAAAATTTGGTAAATTGAAAGATAACAGCAATAAACAAAGGTACTGAAAACTACAGAGCTTCAATGTAGAAAAGTACCAAGACAACGAAATAATAATGTGACATAACTGAATTTTTCATCACAGCAAAAAGTCAGAAGAGAAAAAGGCTACCGTAGGACATGAGAGGGGTGGTCGATCTAGGCTTGTACATAAAAAAAAATCTTAACGTTTTTAAAAAGGAAACCATTGCAGGCTCTAGGTGAAAAATAAATACAACTCCTTTATAGATAATAGTAAACAAATTAACAAGCCCATGGAACAGAATTCTATAGTCTTAGTTACATGGGACCAAGTAGCCTCCGGTTATCCCCTGACTCGTTCGGAACTCCTGCTTTGCACACAGCCCAGAGGGTGCTGCTAGAGCAAGGCCTGACCTTCAAAGTCCTGTGGGGGGAACCAAATGACTGAAATAAAGTTTACTGGGGGGGTGAGGGCTGGGTGGAGGTGGGCAAAGGGAGGGAAAATGGGGGACATCTGTAATAGTGTCAACAACAACAAAAGTGCTCATTACACACATGCACTAGAAGCAAAAAACAAAAAAATAGAACCTAAGTATAATGATCCTACATATCACCTAAGATTAATGAAATAAGATGCAAAAAAACTAAAGAGTTATTAAATTTTTGTAGATGGTGATATACTGAAAAAACATTACACTCTGAAAATAAATATTAACTTTATACATAGAGTATATATCTATATACAGAGTATGTGTATATGTATATATCTATATACAGAGTGTGTGTATATGTATGTTCTCAGTGTATACTCTGTATGTATAAATATAGAGAGTATATATTATATGTAGAGTGTGTGTGTGTGTGTACATATATTGCTGAGGGAGAGAACGTTAAATAATATAGAGGAATAGATCATCATTTTTATCATTCCGTTAAGAGCTGAGGAAAATACATTTGCAAATTCCATTTGAAGTTTCTAAAAGACTTACCTAAAGAGTATAAGAATTTTTCCTAACATGTAAGTCTGAAGAAGAGTTTGATGAAAACTTCGGTGGTTTAGATTATGAGCAAAATTACTGATCGCCACCCACGTGCTCTGGGCTTGCTGCTCTAAGTTCCCAGCAGTCCTGAGACTTGCTGCTCCACCAAAACTGGAAGCAGAAGAGTCCAGTTCCTGTTCTGTCATTCGCCCGCACATCTGACTGCCGTTACACACATAAAATGTATAAATGAATCAAAAGTAAGAAAAAAATCTAAGTGGGGCCCCACACATTTTAGAAAGGCCAAGTCAGGAGGAAAAAATGAGAGGGGTTGAATCTGATATTTGTGTTAACTCCAAAGGAAGGCAACGGAAAGTGGCAAAGTAGGGAACTGAAGCTGTGTAAAGTATAAGCAGAAAAGGGAGAGCCAGGGCCGCTCAGGCTTTTCTTTTTTAATTGCTCAGCGTCCATGACAGTGTCACCCGGCTCTGGAATCTTGGTCTCCGGAGTCGGGTAAAAGCAGCTGGAAGAAGCAGGCCCGGGGGGGGGGGGGGGGACACCATGCCGTGGGGTGTTCAGTGTGATGCGGCAGACGAGCCCTATCGACAGTCACTTGCAATAAGCCTGCCACCTAAAGAATGGAGGCCTGGCCTCATAGCGGCCTTCTGTCTTTTTGGGTGAGTTCCACAGGCAATTATATTTATGTAGTGATTCCAAGAGACTTTGCTGTGGGTACGTGCTGGTATTCATTAAATAGACTGACTTGCGACTATTAATAATATGTGGACAGTAAGAGGAAGAAAAATAGAGCAAAACAAAATAAACTAACAAACAAAACAGAGAACAGACTGAGGCTATCGGGGGGAAAGGGATCGGGGCTGGGTAAAACAGGCGAAGGGGTTAAGCAAAACAACAGCAAAAACAACAACAACAACGAAATGCAGACACAGACGACAGCGTGGTGATCGCAATATGGAAAGGGGGTGGGGGCAGGCAAGGGGCAAATGGTGAGGGAGGGAGACTGACCTGGGGCGGTGAGCACACAATGCAATACACAGATGATGGATTGTAGAACTGTACGCCTGAAACCCATATAATCTTATTAGCCGACATCACCCCAATAAATTCAATAAAAAATAAGACAAAAAATGAAAGCAATGGGAAGAAAAAGGTGGATGGCTCATTCCTAATTTTGTAAACAAAGTAAGGCAGTTTATTCTGAAAATTGATTGTAAATTTGAAATTTATTAAAGAAATTCAAGATCAGACCTTGTAACTTTAGAAGGGAAACGTAGTTAGACTAAGTTATGCTCTCATAAGACTCCCTTACGTCACACGCATACTGTGCTGAGGACTTTCTCTCATGTAATCTTACAATAATTTGCAGGATATTTATTTAGTGTATATATTCCAGAGAACTGACTGACCCTGCCTTGCTCACTGGTAGCCCCAGCAGAGTATTTGTCGCCTAGAGTGTCTGACACATAGCAGACATTCAATAAATATTTGATAAAAGAAGAAATGTCCATATCATAGTACATTTGGGGAGAGGAGAGAAATGGAAAGAAGAAAAAGGGTGATGGAAGAGAGAGGGAGAGAAAGACATGGGTCAGAAGGAGGGGAGAAGAGGGATAAAGAAAGATCAGATCAACAGGATGGCTTTCAAAACCCACCCTTTGTTTCATACATTGGGTCGCCCAGGTCAAATCCCTGAAAAGTCAATGCATTCACATTCTATCCCTGATGAACGTAATTTTCTATCCCTGACACATACAGACTTTCTTAGGAGTGCTTGCAGAAAGGGCTAGGAAAAAGGATGGGAAATGAACAAGAGAGAGACTAACAGGGAAAAATAATAGTGAAACAGACAGACTCTATTCTATAGAACCCCACAGTAAAAGATTTTCTACCTCCCTGAGAATCAGTCTAGCTTGCAGGTGGAATATTGACTGCTAGGCAGAGCACTGTGACTATAAAACAGGCCACTGAGCTAGGCAATAAAAGAGAGAGAGAGAGAGACTAAGAGGTCTAATGTCTTGTTTATGTCCCCTTTATAGCATCTTTGAGATGCTCTGCAGTCCCACAGCTGGCTTTAGTTCATATGCTTTTCTGATTAAGCCAGTACACACCAAAGCAATCTAATATTAATGTGCAATTTGGAAAAAAAATAGAGGAGTGTAGAAAAGGAGAGAATCTTCACAGTGTAACCAAACAATAACAGGATGCAAGACTTGTTAATTCTTTATTAAATACATGCTTTATTGTAAGTCTAAAGCATTTGTAACTCATTTTAAACACCCAATTCTACCCTATTGTGTGCAGTGACACTAATCCTTGTTTATAGCCTAACCCTTTGAGAATTAGATAATGTTCGCAGTGAAGAGTTATAAGTAGTGGCAAGTTTCATTACAACAGTCCTGATCACAGATTTACAAAAACAACAAATGAAAAAGAGGAAAAGGAAATGGAAATATGGAGATCTTTGTTTATAATGAAATGTAAATCTTGACTGATGAAAATGCCTCTGAAAATGCTGCCAAGACATGTTTTTCAAATTTTTCTTAAAAACACAATCACTGTTTTTAATTTTAAACATTGGTCTTATGCTTTATCACTTTACCATTCTAAAAAAGTGTAAAGCCTAGAGAAGTTTGGGTACTGGATGCAAATTTACTAAAGTATTCAGCATTTCCCTATTGCTGGGAAATGATTCTAAAATTACATATATATCATATATATTATTATATATGATTTATTATTTATATATCATGTATATATTCATATATCAGAATAATATATTTAAGTAGAATAAAATAAATAATATATATTTTCCTCTCTAAGAGATTCTATCTTAATTCTGCTGATAACACTGAATAACATATCATGACTATGCCAACAGTCAAAATGGTCTTTAGGTTTTGGTACAATTGTTTGAAATACACCACTGTTTTAGAAATGTTTTGACATATTTAGCTTCAACCTTTAAATTTATAATAATAGTAGAGTGTTTAAGCAGAGAAATTTGGAAGGCAGATAGGGTTAGAATTCTGGCTCAGCTCTTTACTCTCTGATTGAGCCTCTGTTTTCTCATTCACGAAGTGGGAAAAAAATACCCAACCACTAGGGACTGTGTAAAGATTGGTGTGCCAGGTGCAAAGTACATAGATTAGTGCCCAATATATAATGTGTACTCGATAAATGGTAGCAATTTATAACTCAAATATGTGATTGCCGGTATTAATAATAAAAGCCACCCATTACTGAGCAGCATTCTTACCATCACAGGGCTTGACGTCTCATGCCAGTTCTAAGAAAGGCTATTTTCCACATCCTCTCTTCTCTGAATTTGTGCTTATGCCATATTATCATCACCAATAAACATTTCTTGTAAGCCTAATAAGCATAAGGTATTACTTTAGGCCTTCTAAAGAAGACAGCCAAAATCAATTGTTCTCATGAAGGCCACTACCAGATTTTGTACTTCCTCTATCACGGCAGTGATATTCTGTGTTTTGATTGTTTATTTGTATCTTATTTAACCCATTGGAAAGCGATCTCTTGATGGATAGGTCTTTCTCTGTATACCCAGCACCTAATAATGTCTGGAACATAGCAGATACCCATCCAACAGTGAATAAATGAACAGAACATTCCTATCCTCAAAACGTTCAAGTCGAGGAGAGGCAATTGAACATTAAAAAAAAAAATTCAGAGTAGACAAGGTTTCCTATATTTACGAGGATAGAAATTTGACTTCTTTGCATTGGTGGGCTGCTATTGCTAATTTATGAGTAAAGTAGTATTTCATTATCATGACAGTATTGTGGGTGGTTATGTCCTGTGCTGTGTATGGAGGACTGGGTTGCGAAAGAAGCGGGAGGAGGAAAATTCTGAAAAATGAATTATCAAAGAGTACCTGGGGGGACAATGTGATCATTCACTGGGCTCAGAGCATGCCAGTCATGTTCATTTTGTGAAAAAACTGACAAGTAGATATTGGAATTTAGTGAGAGGTCTAAAGTGTTCTCAAGGTTTTAAACAGTAGGAAATTCTGCTTTTAGCTGTGGAAAGGAGCTAGAGTAATACAGAATGGCATTCAAGAGAGTAATGGCCATCAAGAGAAATGAGCTCCAGATATTAGTTTTAAATGAAGGCACAGGAGTCAAGCTTAACCTAATGGTAGAACCAACTTCATTGGCTTTTATCAATTCAGTAGCAAAATATGCTCTAGTGTAGGCCAACTAATCCGGGGGGCTTTTGCTAGAAAGAGCTTCAGGGATTCTAAGGTCTGGAGTCATAGATGTGTCCTGTAATAATGTCTTAACATGGGCCCCTAGGGTAACACAGAATTTTGTGTATCCCAGGGAGGACTGTTAAAAGCAAGGCAGAGAAGTTAGTCTTCTGAACAACCAGGACTGGATCCGAGATGAATTTTGAAGAGTGGAATCTGAAGGGTTCAGAATAGCCATATATTTATGGTAAAGCTTGGAATCTGGGAATGCAACATTCCTGAAAAAGAGGACAGTTGGATTTATCTTATTCTAATGTCTGAGAAGACTGGCTTGGCTTTCAGTATAGGGAACGGCTCAATCTCTGACCAGAACTACGAGAATTAGTTGAGAAGGACGGTTATAACAAAGCCTTAGAACTCTACTTCTATGAAGATCAGGAACCCTTATCACTAGTACACAAAGCCTGGTATGCAGAGGCACTCAATATCTTCTTGTTAAGTAAATTTCTTATTACTGTTACTTCCCCATTGTATTGATGTGTCTTTAAAAAATTATCAGGGTTTAAATTTTAAAATGAGATTAATTTTCTTATGCTATTATGTCAGCATAAGTGAGAAATAGCAGCTAGCAGTGAAGCAGCAACAGTCTTTGAAAATCAATTAAGAATTTTATAGATTCCATTTAGTTGTGAATTATCATGAGATATGAGAGGAGAAATCTACACTGGTAGATACCAGAAAAATGAAAAGGCCAAAACTAGACTGCCCTTCTCCAAGAGGACAGGGAAACAAGGAGGAAACTTTTCTCCTGGGCATCATCACTTATTTTTCTTTGATGTATATTAAGTGCATGCAGCATGCCAGGTCTAAAATAGCTTATCGGCAGGAAGTTTTTCCTCCTGGATTGGCAAGATTTCTCCCTAGGTAGTGATTTATCATGAAGGAAAAGCTCAGCGACAAAGGCATCCATGGGCAGCTCCCCAAGGAGATGATCCAACTCTTCATGGGAAGGAACCAGGCAGTGAGAGGGTGGACTCAGAGGAAGTCAGCTGTCTCTGGATCTCTGTTCTACTGGAAAGTCAAGGCTTTCACTGGTAATGCCCCCTAAGCAGGCTAACTTAGAGATACTCTTTCCTTAGGAAGAATTTACTTGAGTTGCTTCAGGTTCACTATACCTTTTCTCCTACTCAGGATCTTCCCAGTACTTTTATTTCCCACAGTATTTAGCTAAATCATTGCATTTACTTGCTTTCCTTAGAACTATTCCCATTATCATGTATGTTCTTGGTCATAAGCAACCTAAGCGTAGATTCATATTCCTTTTTATGTGATTTTTTTTCAGAGTCAATCAGTTTGTAGAATGAATGAGTATTGTTAAATTAATTCAAGAGGTCCTTACACTATGGTGGATCCAATGCTATGGCAGCCCACTTAAGCAAACCGAAGTCTATACCTGTAAATGCCTGAAGGTTAAGAAATCAAAACTCAATGACAACCAGTCACAAATAGACTATTAGGCTTTCTGCTCTAGCCAATCAGGTAATTTCCTTTCTTGGCTTCTGTATCTTCCCTATATAAGTCTTTCTACTGGCTATCTATGGTGTGCTCCTAACCACTTCTAGTTTTGAACAGGATTTTTGCTCAAACAAACTCTTGAAATTTTTAATATGTCTCAGTTCATCTTTTAACAGTATGGATCTGGATTTGCCTAAAACTTCTACAATAATGTTATTTTTCTCTCTTAGGGAATAATCCTAACAAAAGAAAACTGGGTTAAGAGTGGGCAGGAAATGGGTTCTGGTACTCTCTGAAAATAGTTTGTTATACATTAGACAAATCCTTACAGTGCTTCTTTCCTTAACCGTAAAATTAAAAATCTTGGACAGAATATTCTCTTATGAATTCTTTCAGGTCTAGTCATTCATGTTGCTATGTCAAATCTTCTGACACCATTTCTCACCCTTGGGGAAAGTACCATAAAAGACTGGTTGGGAATGGCAGTTCTTCCATCCTTCTGAGAGCTTTGTTGTAAAAGCCAATTCTACTTGAGCCTACTTCTGCATGTGGTACTAGCTTAGACAACTGACCTTTATTAGAGTTTGAAATTAAGAAAGGAAGGGAAGGGAGGAAACCTTTTTACTGCACCTAAGTGACAGGTCAGCATTAAATGACCTCTTATCTATTTCTGCCTTTTGCTTAAGAGTATGGATTTCCTTAAGTGAGATAAAGCTTTTTAAAAGAAATTAGCTAGTAGATGTTTTTCTTCCTATTGACTCATAGTAAAATTATGGTGGCTTAAAAAAAAAAATTCTCTCCATAATATATGGCTCACAGATCTGTTTAAGTTGCTGGTTCTCTCCTTTTCTACCGAATTCTTCAGGTCTGTAGATTAGCAATCTTTCACAGAAAAACCCCAATTCCACCTCCAATCTGGAAACTCCACTATGGCTGCTTATTGGCTAACATTTTTAATTCTGTGACCGCCACACTATCTGCCTTTTTTGTCCAATACCTTTCAAAAGCTATTATTTTTAGAGCCACACACAACTCCGTCCTATGTCTGTCTTTTTCTCTATCTACACAGAAGGGCCTGTTTCCCTTGGTTCCCCCTAGGTCTGGCCCAGCTACCCCTTGTTATGGATTCACCCACTCAGCTCTTAGCAACTTCTTCCCTTCATCTTGAAACGGCATTCCCATCACTGTGTTTTGAGCTACTCCCTTTATTCAAAAACCAATAAAAATTCCTCAAATTCCATTTGTTTAGAGAAACCATCTAGTTTCATGGTCAGTCTCCCCATCATTGCAAGAACTCCCCTAACGCTTTAAAATGTAAAGACTGATTTATTTTCACATGCAAATCAGCAAACACTTAATCCAAACACCCCCACGGCACACTGAGGATAAAAATCTTCAATTCTTCCCCAGTTTTCCAAACAAAATGGGTTTGTTTTTATGCTGAAGCTCAAGAAAGGACTCTTTATTGCTTATGTGCATCAAGGTAGGAGTAGAGCAACATTTGTACTGCTTTGGGCACTTTAGAAACAGCACACTGTTCTTGTATACACAGTTAACAATTTACTTCTCTTTGACAGTGGTAAATCTTCTCTTGTCAGAGCCCAATAAATCAAATAGTCTGTAGACCACAGCATACTTAGCTTACTCAAATGACTTCCTTAATTCAGTACTGCCAGAAAGCACTTGAAAGCAGCGAGTCTCAGAAGTCTCAGCGCTTCCTACATTAAGCTAATGAAACTCATGCATTCATGCTACCAGGGAATGTTGGTGGCCTGTGGCTTACACCTCAAACCAGCATTGTCAGCGGGTAAACCAGCAGTGGCAAGATGCCATTTTCTTATTTCTTTTTCTGAGATGTACCTTACCACCACTTTTATTTCTAACACAGCTTATTCTCTTTCTAGGAAATGTTCCAAGCTCTTTCTCACATTGCATGAGTTACCTCTTTTCCCCCCTGCCTTACTTAGAAAGCCAAAGACCAACCTTCATATAATTCCCATACTGTTCAATAATTGTATCAATGGTTTTGATAAAAATAACAGGAGGCATGGGTCATAAATTTATAAAATAACCTCCAAATTGAAAAGTAATCTTAAGAGAATTCAATTTCATAAAGTTCTTCAGGGAAAAAAAGTAAAATTATTTATTAAAAATATGTATAAAAAAATTTTCTCAAAATATTTATTAAGAAAAAGTAATATAAAAGGTATCAAAATACAAACTGGTTATATTTGATCATTAAAATTATTATCTAATATACACACATATCTTTATAAGCATGTGTATATATATCTATAACCATACTACAGGCTATAGATAAATCTGTACATAAAACCTTTCAACACTTTCCAATTTCTATTTAATCACAACTACTTTGATAAAAATATTATTTTAAAAAAATCCTTCATAATCAAAATTCACATAAAAAAGATACACTGGCTAATCAGAACTGATCACTATAAGCATATTTGACAGAGATAAAATTATAAAGTTCTGCACTTAATAATCAAAAGATAAAATTTGTAAATGCAAAATATCGGAAATTTCACGTAACAGCAATACAGTTAAAAAAAACCTTAGAAATACTAATTAATGGTGACCTCAATGTAAGACAATCATAAGATTTGTTCGGCAAGAAAGCTGACGTTTCATTGTAGGTTATGTACATACAAATATATATTTTTTCAATTAATGAGTCCTACAGAAGAGTTGAACTATTGTTTCTTTTCAGCAAACCCAGGATAAAAAGAAACCATGCGGTAACATCACAGATGAATAAAGTTCATCTTAACATCACAGACGAATAAAGTTAAGATAAGCAAGTATATAAAGAAATTCCCCCAAACTGAGCCATTCAAACAATATGTAGGGACAAACTGCCAGGGAAGCCACCCCTGCACTGGATGGCTATTAGAGTTGGTTCTCCGAACTACCTTGTGACTTCAAGTATTTATGATTCCAAGTCACAATGAAATGGAAATGACAATTACTGTTCCCTGAGTCGGGCATATATCCAGAATGGACTGGCATCAGTGCAGTGGGAAGAACACGGGTCTAGGCAGGAGAAATCCTGGGTTCTAGTGGTGGTCTTGAATGTTGTCCACTTCAGTGTTACGGCCACAAGGTGTTTAGGCCGCTGACCTACAGTTTCAGCTGTTTTTGTTTAGTGTTATGCTTCCCAGTGGCTGGGCAAAAACTGGATGCTTTACATGTACAATTAAGTTGAAGGGGAGCAGAATTTGCCACTGCAAAATATGTCTCTCTGGCATAAGGATTATTTTAAACTGATTCTTTTTAAGAAGGAGCAGGCACAGGGAAAGATCTGAAAACTGAGAAGTTAACCTTTTGTAAGAAGAAATCTCCGGATGTAATGAGGTCTCTAAATCTCCATATGTAAGGGTGACTGAACCTCTAGAAACTCTTACCAATGGAGAAGGCAATGGCTTAAATCTGTGTGACAATCTTACCTTTGTTTAGGGTGCCGTTCTTGGTAGCCACCCATAATTAACCTCCACCCCCACCCCACACAGTCTTTTGTTTTTTAGTTGGAGATGTTATTTAAGGTGGTGGCTTGGGCCAATTCAGAGTTACTTAGCTCTCCTGTCTATCTCCCAAGAATACAGGAGATATACAACTTATTAAACTTGTGTTTGTTTTACTCTTGTCAGTCTTGTTATTACAGGGGTATCACAGCCAAGAACCTACCTAGAAGGGTAGAGAAAAATTATTTTTCCTTCCCTCGTAACTTCTGTTCCTGCATGAGAGAAATCATTATCGTTAACTTATAGTAGAAAATGCCAGAAGTCCTTTCTAGACGTTTACTCCTTGTAAAGGGAATAGTTAGTTACAGGTGCCTCAAGCTGCCAGTCCAGTCAGACAGGGTCTGATTCATCCAATGCTCATTTATATTTTCTATGTAATACCGCCTTTATCTATGGATATACTGCTTTCTAGCAGTGTTAATAAAACAACAGACTTTATGTAAGGAATAAAAATGAGATAGCGCAGGAAGTGGGGAGACTCCTAAATTACTTGGAGCTATAGAAAAGCAAAAATTTTCCACCTCCCAAGTTTGCCACTTTTTTGTATGAGGATTATTTTAGGCTCATTATTATTATTATTATTTTTCCAGTGCTTTTCAGAGAGAGTGAAAGGGAGAGAGAAACATCGATGTGAGAGAGGCGCATAGGTTGGTTGCCTCCCGCACGTGCCCCAACCTGCAACTGAGGTGTGTGCCCCTGGCCAGAATCTAACCCAGTACCCTTCAGTCTACAGGCTTACGTTCCAACCACTGAGCCAAACTGGCTAGAGCTAAGCTCATTATTTTTAAGAGAAAAAAGACTTAGTAAAACCCTTTGACTCTCCCCTAAATGCCTGAAAGAGTTTAGGTAAAGGACTGCTCCTGGAAGGGAGATATCACCATAAATAACTATAGTATAATATGAACTAGGTGTTATAAACAGGAAGAAACCTAGCAAGGACCCTTTGATCAAGGTCCTCTCTGTGTTCCATTATTTCTGTGTGGCCCAGAAAACAGCTGTTTACCAAACAAATACATTTTTTCATTCTTCCTATGAATTGTCTTTCTTCTCTTTCAAGTCCCAGACTCCTACCCTTTTTTCCCCTTAGCTCAAAATGGCAAATTAAGCCTCATTTTGCCTGATGTTGGAATCTCTCATTGTTATGTGGATTCCTGAGTTACATAATTAAATTGGTTGTCTTGTCCAGTTAATCTGTCCCATGTCAATTTAATTCTTAGACCAACCAGAGGAACTTAAGAGGGCAGGAATTTTTTTTTACTTCCCCAACAGAGCTAAGGTGATCTGCTTGACATTCCTCACATATT
Organism: Miniopterus natalensis; assembly: GCF_054644295.1. Classification (NCBI taxonomy): domain Eukaryota; kingdom Metazoa; phylum Chordata; class Mammalia; order Chiroptera; family Miniopteridae; genus Miniopterus; species Miniopterus natalensis. The sequence goes on from NC_142093.1 coordinate 26,162,529, forward strand.
TTAAAATATATCCCATTTGTAACAATTATAATGGATTTTGGGGGGATAACCTTAGAAGAGGTAATAAAGCAATTTTATATGAAAAAGAAAATCCATTTCTAATTACTTGGTATCAATTTAATTTTTTTTCCCTCACAGGGGTACTATTCCTAATGCCCTCAGGCCCCAACCATTTAGAATGAGGGTGAACAGACCTAATAGCAGCTAGTTTAATTATGTCTCCTTACCAACATAGTAACATGCTGTCCTTTAAAAATATATAATTTTTTTAACCTTTGCATTTTCTGTTCACTCAGACCTACGTAGAGAACATCTGCTAAGGTAAGAGAAATGAATGCCAACTTCGGCTCAATTCAGTTAGTTGTGCTAAAGGCTAAAATTACAGGAACAGCATGAAGAAATAACTGATAGTTGAAGTACATGGTCTTATGAATCCTCTCTTCAGGGAATCTGTGATTGCTCTTAATGGCATTTTCAAAAAAAAATTAAAAAATAAAAACCAGGTCTTGTTAATTTTCAAGATATTTTTAAGCACTCCATTACTTTTAAAACAATCAGCACCATTATGAACTCCAAGGAGACTCTGAATTAAGAAATGAATACCTTTATTTCAGAACCTTTTACAAAACACTAGCTGTGGACAATAAATATCAAATCCACTAGAGTCCTTGGTAATGCAACACAAGTCCCAAAAAAGTAAAATCTAAAGATGATTGGATAATTAATTGCAATTAAAATTTCCAATTGATCTTAAAATAGCTAAACACAAGATCAGTCCATAGTTTTATCTTCTTGCAGCCTTTTGCTGCTTTCAACCCATACAGATTAAAGGTCCATGCTGAGTAAAATATTCTGGAGAAGACCTGACCATGACAGGTGGAAAGACTACATTTTTGGGGGGACATGATTTTCAATTAGACCACTCATAATACAGTGAAGTAAAATGGACTTATTATGAATTTGAAAATGTACTAGAATTGTCATTTCAGTTGCACAGGACTGTTATGAACTTACTCAGACTCATACATTAACTGTGATGCATTTATATTTGTGATTGCTTGTAATTACCATCAAACACAGCCCTAACTTTAATCTCTTTGATGACCTTGCAGAGGTCATCATTCTGTGGAGGACCTGCCTCAGCTCTGTGACTGCTCAGAACCTGGTGTGTGTGTGTATTGGCTCTATCGTAGCTACTTGGGGCACATCCAAATGCTATATTTTATCTTTATTGCCCTATATACAAAGCAGGGTTTGGTTTTCCTGTACCCTGACAATGAAAACATCTTCCAGAAATATTCCCCATCAGGGAGTTGGCAGCAACTCCAAAATCTGGCTTCTGACAGAAGGGCATTCTCGGAGGAGTGCTGTTGCTTTGGAATTATAATTTTATGCCCCTTCGATTCCATTCAATTATATTGAAATTCAAGGGATTTGTTAAAAACAATCCTGATTATCTGGGAACAGCAGGGCATTCTTCCTTTATCATTTTTCAAAGGTACTTTTCAGTCATTCTTTTAGTCAACCATTTATTTGACACCCTTTTACTGAATATGTTTCTCACTCACTGAAGGGTAGGTACTAGACTTCATTGTTACAACAGGAAAAAAAAAAATGCGTGCTACCTTTGAGGAGTTTATCGATGGCCTGGTTACTTATGGAGCCATCACATTAAACAAAGAAAACATATCACTGTGGCTTTAAGAGTATGTCTAGGAAGAGCACAATATCTGACCAGCTTAATGAGGGGCATATGCATTCAGTTATTTGACGTTGTAAGGAAGATGATAAGGGCTATGGAAGTCTTGAATGAACTAACCAGATATCCTAGTGATAGATGTACCTGCATACATCTAGTGCCAGTGCTCTTCATTAATTTCATCCTTAAAATAAGAAATAAAATATGAACATCATTCATCCCAATGAGAATTCTTACATGGTTTACAGTTAGAGAGAGTAATTGGGAAATAAGTTCTGAGACAATGTCCACCAGAATACAAACTATTTAGCATCATAAACAATAAAGTTAGATTTCTTGGTATCAACAATATTTGAACACCTCACTGATCTATTACGTAGATCTCTTGATTGCACCAAAGGTATAAATTTGTAATATTGGCCATTTCTTTCCCCCTCTTCTAGCTATTTCCAACGGTTATTTACATTTCAGATCCAATGTCACCTTCTCAGAGATTTTTTAACTTCCCTGGCTAGGACAGGTTACGCTATAATTTTCTTCTCTTTCTGTGAAGCATCTTCCACAAATTCAAATTAATAAATTGCTGACTCATGTTGTCAATGTCCATCTTCCCTCTCTAATTTCAACAAGCAAGTGGCTTGTCTGCCTCCATTGCCAATGTCTTCCAGGTACTACTTGGAGAGTAACTGGCACTCAGTATATGTTCCATGCATATTATTGAAAAGTTGTTGAAATAACGCAACCCCAGGGCAGGACCTTATATTCAAATGGAACGTTAAACACTGCTTTGTTGATTATGGTTGGTAATATGGTATCTGGTTATTTTTCTTGAAAAGGTTAAATTGACAAATTCCAATTTTTATGTCAAACTCATCTTTAGAATCACGTGTACCATGTTAGACAATTAAATGTCTACCCCTTACAACTAGTTGACATCTATAACCTTTTTTATCTCTACATGGTAGTGTTGGCTGTATAGACTATCAAATTATGTTGTAAGTATACATTCTTTCCTTAAAAATGGCCAAACCAAGGCAGAGATAAGAAGCATGAGTTTTCCTGTATTTATTAGAGAAACCCTTTGTAAGTGAATAAGTCATAGGTGTGGCCTTTTAGAAAGGATTTTACCTAGTAAATAATGGGGAACATGGAAAATATGAGAAATCCTCATAAGGAAAAGCCCTCCTTGACTTTTCTACTACTCCATTTAATATCGTTAATATAAAAGTCAGGTTCTTTTGTAAATTCTCTTAACTTTTAAAATCTACTCAATAACTCATACATTTGAGAGAAGACTTCCTGGTGAATTTGGGAACATTTGTTCTTACTCCTGAGAGTGACTGGTTCACACAGGTTGGTTCTGCTCAAACACTGATTTAATTTAAAAAAATCAATGCTGTCCTTACTGCACCATAAAGTACTTCAAAAGTTGGTGGCAAGAGTCCCTGTAAAGCCATATTAGTACTTAACTACCCAGATGACCAGGAGTTTTAAGAATAAGCTGATGAAGTGCACAGTTGATGCCATTTGCTCTAACACACTCTGGATTTTCCCTTAAAATGTGTGTCATCTTTAACTTCTGGAACAACGTTGTTGACTTTTGGCCCCTCAAGTATTACTCAGAGAGCAAGAGCAGCAGTTATAAAACCTTGGGGGTGAGGTGGGGTGGGGAAATACTGAGAAAAATCGACACATGTATCAGGGAGGTAAGTTTGCACAAAGAAAGAGTAGGAAAAGTTAACAGAAAGAGATAAGTAATTTATAAGACAGATAAAATCCTGGAATGCAGAAGAAGGTCTCTGGGTTGACTAACCATTAATACAGAGTGGGAAGGAAGGCTTAAAAATAAACTTCACAGAAGAAAATTTTAATAGGAATATCATAATTTAGTGACTAACTCTAACTATATGCTTTAAAAACAACCCCATTCACTTGAGAAGAGAATCCTTGTGTTTCACATTGTTACTTTATTTCAAATATAATGACAATCTCCTTTAAATATTCTTATCTACAAGTCTATCATTTATTTTAAAAATCCAATACGTGGCATTAAAGATTTAGGAATACAGGGACAGTGTTGGTTCTTGTTAGGATAGAACTTTCTGGCAAGGGCTCCTAGTCTAGGTTAAGTTCCAACATACTAATAAGACAAGCTGGCTTTTACCAAATGGATCAATGAGCCTTAATCCCAGATCTGAGGCTCTCTGCTGGTTACTAAGCTCTGATTTACACAGAAGGATGAAACTGAAAACGGTCAGGCAGCAACGAACAGCTGAGGGCGGAATAAAAAACAACTGAAAGCAGTTCCTCGATTACACCTTTTTTTCTTCGCTGCAGGCATGTGGTCTGTACAGTTCAGAAAGGGACACGGAAAGAGACTCATTTAATAATATATTTTTTTGGCAATTAAAAAAATCTGATGAGCAATTGATGCTTTTCACTTGTAAACATCTCTGCAGATTAATTTCTGTTCCTGCTTAATGAGGCAGATTATGAAACTTGCTTATCAATTCATCAAACAGTTGCCATCTATGATAATTGTTGAGGTGTCTCTTTCTTGAATTATGATCCGTTCATCACTGACAAAGCCAATCGTGCATTTTTTAAATGATTTGATCACATACGTTTATATGATCACTAGTGATAAATTACTAAGTCACACCTAATTAATAGTGCCAGAAACAGCGAAAATATCCTAAAGAGAAAATTACATTGCAAATACTTTCTAAGGTAAGCTTTTTAAATGATTGCTTTGCTCTATCTCTAGCCTCGACAGCCACCCCCCCTTTGTCATTACCTGCTAGATAGAGGGTTGACTAGCTTTAGATTATTTACAGAACGCCACCATTGATATATTGCATTTTACTAGTGTTTTGCCAGCACTGCCTCTGAAAGGGATCGCCAGATGATAGGATGATGGAAGAGAAATGGAAATGTCGATTCACTGAAGTCATGATGAGGTCAGCTAGATTGCAATAAGGCAAAATAAAAATTGATTATTAAAAAAGACATCTAAATCTGAAATATTATAAATCAGTACTAATTTTTGAGATATACTGTCAGAACAGAATAATGTGGTCATTAGGGGGGAAACAAATTTATACAAATAAAATTTATGACAAAAGAGAAAGTTAATAGTGGGAGTCATATTTTTTATATTGGTCCTTGTTGATACTTGATCAATAAATATATGTTTTATAAATGAATGAGCGTAAGAAAACAAACAAGAATTTCAAATAGGTAGCCCCTAAAGTTAGATTGGACCTATAAACCTGAAGGTTTGGCTAAAGCAATGTTTTAAAAGAAAGTGACCAAATTTAAAAATCAGCAGATGTAACTTAAAAATCTCCATTTCTTTAAAATTTGGAAGAAATTACAGTATTCCTAGGAAAAAAGAAATAAGGAAAGAACTATGATAGTGAAATTGTAGGCCACATCTCAAGATAGAAGACATTTTATTGTGTGAATATTATCATTTTCTAGGTAATTCAAGAGCTGTTTCTCTACCCAGATGAAGTATCTGCATAGATAATTTCTTCCTTTGAAACACTTTATTTCCTTAGCTTCCAAGACTGTATACATTACTTCCATTTTTTCTTACTTATTGCCAGCTATTCTCAGAACTGAGCAACCTCTTTAGACAAAATTGTATTTCTAATGATAACTAGCCTGTTAGTCATTTAATTTTTTTGTTGTTGGAATTTGAGCTCTGGGGCACCGCAAGTAGAAGTTTCACAGAATATTCCGGGGAAATGGATTAGAGGATAGTGAGCTATTTTCAAAAGAGGCAAAGTAGAAAATTGCCTGTTAATTTAAGGGAGTAAAGATATCTTGGCTTTGAAAAATAGGTAGAATGAATTTACCAAAAAAAAAGAAAAGAGAGAAATAGAGAGAAAGTAAGTTGTTCCCAAATAGATCTTTTCTCCTTTTGAATTTTGTAAAAGCTTGGGAGAAAAAAACGCATTGTTTCTCACTTTCTTCATAACAACTTCTTTTTTCCTGGTATTTCATTCTCTGTAGGTTTGCTACATGGGGGTGTTCCTTTAGTGGGAACAGACAGACTTGAAAAATAGGCTTAGTCTACTATTTCTTTCTGTCTTTCTCTCCACGTGGGGATCCGACAAAACTACTGCTCACTTGCTGCTGACACATACAATTTCCCGGAAAAAAAGAAAAGGAAGGAGAGAATTATGCTAGACAATTCACAGGTGGCAAGTAAACCTGAGACATTTAAAAATCAACAAGTGTCATCTCAAGAGAGAAGCCTTTTTGTCGTCTGCATGAGGCCATTTCCTTGGATTTGTCATTGGAAGACTGTTTCTCTACCTCCATAAAATATTTAACATAGTAGATTTTTTTCCCCTTGAAACAGTTTATTTCCTTGGCTTCCAGAATGCCACAGGCCAATTCCATTTTTCCTACCTTGCCAACCATTTATTCTGTCTCCTTTGCTAGATTCTGTTCTTTTATGACCTCTAAATACCACAGCACTCAGCTTTCGTTCCTCTCCCTCACCTAAACTCCTTTTCTGAGTAACTTCATCTGGTCCCGTGTCTGGCCACCTCTGATATGGAAATGGCTCCTAACATATGTATCAGCTCTGAGAAAAAACAGATCAGGCCTTTGTATGTTTGCCAGTTTTAAAATATAGTCCAATTTCATCCATCTCAATTAAACACACAACCACCACTTTCATGGTTCTCTGCTGAAATCTATGCAAGATAAACTGACACAATAGCAAAAGTCTATAGAACAACTTATATCCGTCAATGTGCTAAAAGCTTTAGAGGAATTGTGCTATTTAAATTCCTTGTGAGAGCACCAGGAGGTACAAGGGTCCTATTTTAGAGATGAGAAACTGAGAGTAATTAGAGAACTTGTCTTAATTCAGATAGCTGTTAAAGAGGAACTTGACCCCTTGCCTTCCTGATGGCTAGGTCTAATCTACGGTGGTTCCAGTGTAGAGTTCACCCCCACTAGCAAGCTTCAAGGACACCCCTGGAGACCCTAAAGTCTCAACCAACCCAAATATGCGAGTACTCTGCTAGTTCCTTAGGAATTAAAAATGGAGAAGGGCATTTACTTACGCCCATAGTGTTCTTCCCAGTAATCTTTTAAATAGTTATTGAATTTCTAAAATTTAGTGTTCATAAACTAAAATTAGTGCTTAATAGAATTGACTGAGAATTCTAATTCAATATCCTAATGAGAAATCTGGCCGCTGCCCAACACCTGAGAGTGATGCAAACAGCAAACACCCTGAGTGTGAACGCATGTAGGTAGGTGACCTTGCCAAAGTTAAGGAGGGAGATACTTTTTTATCAAAGCATCTTGGGCATTGATAGCAGAAGTGGTTTCCAAGTACTATAACTCATTTTTTAAAAATATGTTTTTTACTGATTTTAGAAGAAGAGGAAGAGAGAGAGAAACATTGATCCACTGCCTCTCGCACACTCCCTACCAGAGATCGAACCCACAACCAAGGCATGTGCCCTGATCAGGAGTCAAACCAGCGACTTCTTGGTGCATGGGACTACGCTCAACCAACAGAGCCACACCAGCCAGGGCTCCAGTACTATAATTCTTGCTTTAAATAATAAATTCCTCTTTATTTAAACTTCATTATTATCAATTTAACTCACTAGAGATTCTTTGCCTAACCCTACTCTGTGTAATGATACATATATGAATCAAAACTTGTGACCCACATGGTATTAAGGCTACACTTTCAAACATCCACACGTAGCAAACAAATATGACTCCATCTACACTCTTACTACAAAGCAAATGTATGCTTAGAAACTGTGAGATACTCTATTAAGTAAAACAGCTAAGAACCTATATTTAATTATTCTTCACATTTTCCAGAGCAGGTTTCTGAACAGGTTTATATAGAAGAGGCATATTTCAGTCTCAAGTTTGGAACTTGAGGTCAAAGTTGCTGAGGGCTGTGGCCACTTGTAGGGCGTGTTTAAAAAGGGAAGACGCTGAATCTATCATGCGATTCCTTTGAGGCGTAGCAAGTTCCAGTCCTGATCCTCTCCTGGAAGTGGTCACAGGTCTGCAGGGGACACTGCAAGGGCCCTACTCCACACCTCATGCCTGCTCTGGCTCTCTGAGGACAGACCACAAGGGCTGACTCTACTTTGTGTCATTCTGGTCTGATGACAGCATCCATGGGAAGGTTTGCTTTCAGCATTGTGTAGTTAGCACCTCAAATGACACAAGAACACGAGCCAGAGGGAATCAACTACTAAAGTGCCCTCGGTCTCACTTTCCTTGTGCCCAGTGTCTTTTTTGCTTCAGGACAGACACAAACAATGCGGATTTATTGGCCTTCACCTATGTAGAGACCACCCTTCTGGGGGCCTCTGGTTGTTGTGATAAAGTGTAAGCAGTTATCAGTAGGGTAACGAGTATTTACTGAGTGTCACTATGGGCTATGGATGCCGCTTGCCTATGTGACGGCTTATTCCTAACAGTGACCGAGCAGTGCTAGTCCTGCTATTGCATCCATAAAGTACATGTGAGGTTCACTGGCCACTTCTTGACCAGGACACACGCACCTAATTCTCCTGTTCTGTAAATCGGAGATTTTCAACAATATTTGATTTAAGAATTTATCCAGAGTCCTTTATTCACAGTTGCTTTCTGGCTATTTTCAGTAAAAAGGGTAGTTTCAGAGGAAACCAGTTATGTTTAGAGTGGCAGAGCTAGAAGAAATTTATTTATTTTTCTTTAAAAAGTCTTCACTAGTTTTGTTGCTGTTATTGAGCCAAACTATACTCATATACAGGAACGTGTTCCATATTCCTCTACAGTAACAGAAATATTTAGTCATAAAAGGTGTTAAAAAAACACACATTGTAATTGCAATCAATCAACAAAATAGTAAAATTGCAAACCAACCAAACCCTGCAGTGTTCTAAAAATATAGTTTTCACGCACTCAAAACGGTATCATAATTCTGCAAATAACACGAGGGTATTCTTAATTGTTTACCATCGACAGAGAAGAATGCTGCAAAAACCGTGACCATCTCCTTAGTTTTAACATCGCTTGACACACAAGCAAGACTTGGTGACGACACAGGAGGAGGCTCCGACCTTTCTCAAGTCCACAGACTCTTAGTTCGCTTTTCTCCTATTAATGGGATTGATTTATTGGCTACATTTCCCCCAATAACTCCTAGTACACACAGAACTGTTTAGCAAATCTGCATTATTTTGCGTTTCCACTAAGGTCACCCTTCTTCATAGATTCTGACACCACAGAACTTGAACTTTTCTGCCCGTGCTCCAGCGCTCTGGCTACTGTACCCATTATCTCAGCACCCTGATTACTTCCTCCCGTGACAGTAACTGTGCTAACGTCAGGTCACTAAAGAATGTGAACTCTTTGAATGCAATGTTATTCAAGCATTGAGATTCTATTTGAGTTAAAAAAGAAAAATGAAAGTACACCCAAGGGACTTACTATGTTAATCTATAAGAAAAAAATAAATCCTGGACAACACATATACTCGTGTATCTCATGTCGGATGGACATGAGACCTCAAGCATACATTGTGAAAATGTATATAACTCATTGCAGTGGATTAACCTGGGAAGGAGTCCCTTCTAATTAACATGCACACAGTCATTTCCCTGTACAGAGAAGTCCCAGAGACACTGCCATTAGCAGAAGTGTGGTCACTGAGAAGGATGGGCATTGCCTTTGGACAGGATTTATTTATCATCTGGCTGGTTCAGAAATGTACTTGTTTCCTAAATAGGTGGCTTTCCCATATGTTTTCTATTGTAATTTCTACAATTCCACTACATCTGGCTTGGAGGTGTAACAGTAATATGCTATTCAATTATCAGCCTAATGGTAGGGCTGAGAGACACCCCGAGTTCCAGCCCATCTTTTCTCTTATTGCTGGTAGGAGGTGGGAGAGTGGGTGTACAAACACATACATGAAATAAACTTTCTTTTCTACTCAGTTGGAATAAATTATAACGTGTCTGGGCAAATATGTACATGACTATTTTCAGGACTGAATTGAGGCCATAATGGATTTTAAAAAGCGCAACTCAAACGGAGAATAAGCTTGAGTATTCTGCTCTCTCTCTCTGTTTTTATGTTTTTCACCTAGATTTTAAAAGTTGAGTACTTAGAGGACCGTAGTTAATTTTTTAAATGACTACTACATGCAAATGTAAGAATAGACAGGAAGGCCTTAGCTGGTTTGGCTCAGTGGGTAGAGTGTGGGCCTAAGGACTGAAGGGTCTCAGGTTCGATTCTGGTCAAGGACACATACCTCGTTTGCAGGCTCGATCCCCTCCCCTGGAGTCCAGGGAGCGTGCGGAAAGCAACCAACCACTGTGTCCCTTTCACATCAATGTTTCTCTCTCTTTCCCTTCCACTCTCTGAAAAGCAATGGAAAAAATATCCTCGGGTGAGGATTTAAAATGAAACACACAATAGACAGAAAGGCTGCTCCTGTCTTGCATAAAACCAGGTTGACACAGGAAAAGGTCTGGAAAGAAATATATTCAATTATTAAGCATGAATGGGAGAAAGGGTTATTTGTATTTTATTTGTCCATGTTTTGTTCAATATCCTCTAAATTTTCTAGTATGTTTTCCAATTATGTTAGAGAATTCACTTTTCCTATTGCATATTCACATATTCACCTATTCCATGATGAAGGATTTTGCTTTGTCGACTTGGCCTCTCTCTATGCCCCGGTTGGTGAATGTGGCAACACTAATTGGGCATGCTGCAGTCAGTTCCATGTTCCTTCCTCTGAAGAGAGCTTCTAGCAGGGCACAGAGGTCCCTCTGCTTCTTCAAGGGCTCTGCTCCACTGGTGCATCTGTCACTAATGTGCCTGGGAGCCAGGCTTGCCTAGCCAAGGGTTCAGTTAGCAGGCTCATGTGGCTCTCACAACTAAGTCATGATGTCCAAATTGGTTACTCAGGTATTCTTGAAAAGTCTTGTATCCTGCAAAAACTTACACTACTCCAAATCTACGCAAATGTGTACCCAGACCACTTGCAAAAGTAATAATAATCCTAATAAAAAATACTATCACTGATAGACATTTCACTTTTAATAAATAAACGTCCTAAGAATAGATATTTTAGTTAAAATTAAAAAGTGGATGTTGCTTGATGGACTGGGGTCTGTGAAAGATTTGAGGATCCTGTTATAGAGACATGAGCAAAATGCACAGACATCAAGGAGAACAATACAACTAACACTTGTAGACCAGAGCGAAGGACCTAACTGCACCCCAAGAGAACATGAGTTGAATGGGCAACTGCACTCGGCTCTTCACTGCTAGTTGGCTTTGTCTGTTTTGTATGTAACTACGGCTACTTGCTGGGTAAAACATTAACATGCTAGGAAAAGTCACAGAGAAGCCTGCAATGTGATTCTCTTTACACGCACATGTTGCCTGTATTCCAGGAATATGTGACTTTTTGCATGTCACAGAGACAGAACACATACCACAACAGGCACAACCAAAGACTACACACACACACACGCATATATATACACATACACAGACATATATGTGTATATATACATATATGTTTTATCAATACTGTCTTCCCCTCTTTTTATTTCTTTAAATGGCTTAATTCCTTTAATTGTTTACAGCCCTGAGTGAAAACAGGATGGAGGGCAGTCAGTAACCTGATTACTAATATAAATGTTATAAAATGACACATAATTAAAGATGCTTTGATTTCTTGTTGTCATGAACATATGAACAGCAAAACACTGGTAAGGCTTAAATAAATAACTAAAGTTCACATTAAATTTGGTAAAATGTTTATACTAGTGAGTTTTAGGCTGCTAAAGTGGGAATGGTTTTTAATCTTTTTTTTTAAGATAGAAAGTAAAATTTTACTTAGTGTTTATGTTTGAATCCAATATTTATATTGATAGTGGTTTGAAAAATCACTGCTGAAGAGAAAGACTAACCTCAGGAGAGTCATAAAATGATGGTCTAGCTTCTGTCTGGAACAAGATCTGTGTCCTTTGGCAAAAGATGTGACAACTTCTTCACTGCAGGCGGGTCCGGGGGCTGAGTGTGGCTTGAGTGGCATATAAAACAAAAATCTCTAAGATTCTTTGCAGCTCAGAAAGTTTGACTGTCCCGCTCCTTCCGCAGCATGACAGACGCATGGTGACCCAATGGGACATTGGACTAGATGAGAGGCAGCCGGCTCCCTGCCTGACAGCTACTCAGCTGGTTATGTCTGATGGCAGACAAAAGGCAAAGGCATGGGCGGGTGGAGCAATTCCTCCATGCTCATACCTCCGTGGGGTGAGCACGTTCTCCTCAGGAGCCTATGTTGGCGTCTGATTTCCTTAAACACAAAAAATCTCATTTGAAAGCACCAGGGGGATTTCTTCAGCATCCCTTCCTGATAGTTCAACATCTTGTTGCTTTATTCAAAGCTGAGAAAAACCATGCACACCAGCCACAGCCTGTTTTCCTTTCCTGAAGACACTGGCTCAGGCTATTTGCTTCCAGGAAGGTAACTCTCTGGCCCTGTTGACTTGGGAGTGAGACAGGGGGAAGAATCCCAGGAGAGTAAACTGTAGGTTTGACACAAGAAGCTGTTCAACCTTGGACCTGCCTAGAACAGCAGTCTTTTGCTCAGATTGGATCTGTGGAAAATAACCCAGAGAAACTCAGACAAGCATGGTTTTTCTTCTATCTATTGCTCTGTTTGGAAAATAAAATTTATCTGTAGCAGAAGAAGAGTAAGCACAACAGGCATTTGCTGCAGGTACAAGGGATCAAAGTTACAGAGCCTTGGTGCCTTTAATTGTTTTCAGAATCTAATTTACTACTCTTATTCATTAAAAAGAAGTATAGCTACTAGGGAAACTACTTTTAGGGGAGACTTGATATTTGCTGTATCAGTCATAATATCTTCCACAGCTCTAAAAAAATGTATTTAGCCCAGCTGGCGTCGCTCAGTGGTTGAGCATCAACCTATGATCCAGGGGATCAGGGGGTTCGATCCCCGGTCAGGGCACATGCCCAGGTTGTGGGCTCCATCCCTAGTGGGGGACGTGCAGGAGGCAGCCCATCATGGACTCTCTCATCATTGATGTTTCTATTTCTCTCTCCCTCTCTATGAAATCAATAAAAAAATATATATTTTAAAAATGTATTTCAAAACTCTGCTGAAACGATAAAGTACGTAGAACTGTTTCCAATGATGAGTATCAGCTGCCAGTCTAATAAATGCAAATAAGGTCTAGTGAGAACACAGAGTGGGGTGAGGGAGGCACATAAACCTTGCAGCAAGCAGAGCTGAATTTCTGATGCCACAGTGCCCCCTGCTGGGAGACGTTAGAAGTGGCTTCTTTCAGAGAGTAAATCTGCCTCCTTGGACAGGCCAAGAAAGGGGGCTTTGCATTTTGAACAAAAGGCGCTTTAGCGGAAGTAATGTATACGTAGTGCTTTCACCCATTTCTTTTTACAGATCCACGATTGGAGTGGGAGGGTGGTTAGGACTGGGTTTTGCATAAAGAATCCCAGACCCCATTAGAAGAACTAAGCCCAGCGCTGGCCCCTCCAAATCATTATGTGATCTTTCTCAAAGCTTTTTAAGTTTTAGCGAATCTGTAAAATGCAAATAATAATTCTTGCATTTACAGTAGAGGACTATTGCAAAAATGAGACTACACACAAGAAAAAACATTTTAAATGCTATAGCACTAAGCAAAACCAGTATGAATGTGAGGATGAGGGTGGATGGGATACTTCCTTTAACAATTTAACTTCCCTTAGAGTCATCAGCAGGTACCCCAGGCTGGACACACCAGGCGCTGTTGCTGAGTGCGCAGACATTCAAATCCCTCAAACATCACCTGGCTTCCAAGGACTCACTTGAAAATCTCTGACATCCATATCTGTTGCTCCAGTTCTTCATGTTTCAAAGACTATAGTGTTTGCTTAAAGAGGCCACTCCAGGTTGATGAACAGAGAGGTGGCAGCAGGGATAGAGGAGATGAGACAGCATCTTGGTTACTTTGTAGTGATTAATACCTGGTTCTTTAATTTCGTATTAGTCTGCAGACCAGCAACATATGCATCACCTGGGATCTTGTTAGAAATACAGAACTGCAGATTTCACTTGGGACCTACTGAGTCAGAGTCTGTATTTCAGCAATTTCTCCAGGTAATTTTACAGGCATTCAAGTTTAAGAAACTCCGCATCACTTGATATCTAGTAAGCATATACAGAATAGTATTCTTGACTTGGCTTTATTTTTTTAAATATCTATTTCTTGATTTTAGAGAGAAGAAGGGAGAGGGGGAGAGAGAGAGGGATATTGATGAGGGAGAGAAACGTTATTGGCTGCCTCCTGCACATCTGGATCAAGCCTGCAACCAGGGCATGTGCCTTAACAGGAATCAAACTGGTGACCTCTCGATGCATGGGACATGGTCAACCAACTTAGCCACACGGGCCAGCGCTGACTTGGCCTTATTTTAACAATATATTGACAACTCCATGTAAAAATGAAACTGGGAAAGGGAAATGTGGCTAGCAATGATTAATTTTCATGAGTCTCAAAAGAAAGTATAACAAAAGTTCTTCAAACATAATATGGTATAACATTACTTTGTAACTTTTTTATTGCTTTTCAGTACCAATTTTAAGATAATTCTATGTATTGGCAATAATACATGCATACTTTATATTTGCTCTTATTACTTATGTTGATAGAATTTTAAAATGCAAATTCTTTAATTAGAAGAGATTTTAGAAAGTAGACTCCAGTCTAATCAGATAAGGCTGTAGCTTTCATTAAAAATATAATCCACCCAATCCATAAGAAGATGTTTTGAGCTGCTGGAAATAGACCATTGTACTAGGGGCCACAGTTCTTCTCAAAGCACAATTTTAAAGTGAACCAAACTTGTAAGATGAGTTGACAGGTGTAAGGAATCCCTTCTCTTTTTACTTCCTCTGCATGTCCCCCATTTCTCTCCCAACCCCATCCCCCACCAACGCTCTGCTTTCTTTCTTTAGGTGCTTTACACCATAGCTGTGCTTTATATAATATAAAATACACTAATGCCAGAGGTTCACCTAGGATAGCTCATGCTGTAAAATTATTCACTCCTTTTTTTTTAGTGCCCTGGTTGCAGGTAAGGGAAGCCATCTGATAAACCAGTGCACAGTAAGGTGTGTGAACTCTGACCGCCTTCCTTAACCTCCCTGTGGAGACCCACTGAATGTTCAGGAGAATGATTCATATGCCTAAGTGAAAATCTGATGAGTGAGACTTCATGAAATTTAAGAAGTGAAGGGTTGTAGGTTTGATGTGGGAGACACTGCAAGGTCCAGGTATCTTCTTGGCCCATTGAGCCTGTCCAATCTCAGTTACCTTATTTTCTACCTAAAATGTAGGCCTTAGCTACACAAGTAATGTCCATGGGTTACTTCCTTGTGGAACAGAAGAAATTCTAAAATTCTGGATTTAAGAATTTGTATAATTTCTTTTTTTGAACTCTCTATTGAAAACATCTTTTAAAAATGTTTCCAGGCACTGAAGTTGGATGTTGAAAATTAGACAAAGGCTTGAGGAGGGGATCTTAGAAGTATAAGAATTTTGACTGTTCTACTGGTGGGAGGCTTTTTAGTGGGGGAAGAAGTTGACTGGACAGAGTCCCAGGAGTTCCAGCCTATCCGTGTCATTGAACAGAGCCCAGCACAGACGTGGGGGAGCATCTCTCTCTTAGTGCATCTCTCACTGATACACTCTTCTCTTACCAAAGAGCTGTGTTTTTGGAGACTCTGGACAAATGTTCTGGTCTAGAATAAACACCTCTTCCACCAACTTATTCTGCCAAGAAAGGAGCTTTAAATAAAGAACACAGGATGTGTGTGATATTTTCTGTACCTGCATCCTTCACACATTTTCAAAGTAGACACTATATCTGGATTGAACCATAAGACATTTAAAGTTTCTCATACCTTCCATTTAAAGTAAGATCTTGGGGCCTGGCCAGTGTGGCTCAGTTTGCTGGAGCATCGTCCCGTGAACCGAAGGGCAGCAGGTTTGATTCCTGGTCAGGGCACATGCCCAGGTTGCTGGCTTGATTCCCGGTTGGTGCGCTAATGGGAGGCAGCCAATCAATGTTTCTCTCTTTCTCTCTCTCTCCCTCCCTCTCCCTTCCTCTCTCTCTAGAATCAGTGAAAGACATATCATCTGGTGAGGTTTTAAAAAATAAAATATAAAATTAAATTAAAAAGTAAGATCTTGGGGATCTTTCCACTTGCATACTCAAAAATAGATATTCCTTGACACAAAAAAGTTTCATTGTTGATGTTTAAAGGCGATGTAGGCTCAATAAGTGCGCCTGCCAAACACGGGAAGCAATGACTCTTTTGAGGTGTGAATTTGGACAATGTGGAAAAGACAACGCCATCCAAACAACAGTGTCTCTTCAGCACAAAGGCTATATTTGGCTTAGACACTGACAAAGTCCAAGAAGTGGAAAGGAAACTAAAATGCTTTAAGGGAAACACAGACTTTTAGAGGCACTGGAATTTGCTTAGCATATAGAAAACATTGAAAAGAAGATAAATAAAAATGCTTTTACATTGTGTAAAAGTAATTCACATTTCTGTCAGAACCGTTTGGGGACTAAACAAATATGATTTTCCTGAAAGCAAATGTTCCACTTTCTATCTGCCTTCTTTCTTCAGTACCTTTCTTTTTCTTCTACCCCAAGGTGCAGTGGGGAGCAAATGAAATTGGGAACCAGGAGACCTAGTTTGGCCCATATTGACTCCTGAATCACATGACTTAAACCCAGTGCTTTAATATCCTGCAAAATTATTCACATTTGCATGACAGAGATATTGTGCTCTGAATAAATAATAATTATAGGAAAAATAGTAATAGCTAACTCCTAATAAGTACTTCCCATTTGTCGGTCATTTCTCAAGGTGCTTTGTAGGCATTAATTCATTTAATTTACACAAAAAATCTGCATGGTAGGTAATGCAATTATCACTGTTTCACTGATGAGGAAACTGAGGCACAGCTTGGCAAATCACTTGCTCAATATCAAGCAGCTGTTATGTGGTGGAGTCAGGATGTGAATTTAAGCAGAGCCTATAATTTTTCATGTCAATTCTCTTCCTCTGATACCTTTTCAACCCAAATTTTGATATCACATCATATTTTTCCAGTGTTTTCTGCTTTCTATAAAATATTGACACCTATGGCAGTAAGTGTTTAAATAATGATATAATATCTATCAGGAGGAGAGATGATGGGAAAATCACCATAAAACAAAATGGAACTTTCAAGAGAAGACAGAGTTATAAATTTGGTTTAAGGAAGGGAGGGAGGGAGGGAGGGAGGGAGGGAGGGAGGGAGGGAGGGGAAAATGTTTACCCCCTGGTGGGCGGGATATTTACCCCTTGGTGAGGGGGGATATACTTTTAAACTCTGTATGGATCTTTTGTTAAAACTCAAAGAAAATGTTAAATAAGAGTAGTTCGATTGTCTTTTCCAAAATGTTTTCCTTATTTCTTGGGCATTTTGATGACAGCACCCAAATCCCACCCTCCTTAATGACCTCTGCTTTTCAATGAAAAGCTCTATCCTTGCATACAATTTCTTTGTTTGGCAAAAGGACTCCTCATGGCTTTGTCTCTCTAGATGTAAGTAGGGCCTGAGGGGAAAGGCAGGAAAGGAAACATATTCATCACAAACTAGTGACCTACCAGGTATTAGGTACGTCCACACGCATAACTAATAACTTTGGGTTTGGTGGTTTCATTCACTACAGAGAGGGAGGTTGCTTAATCTCTTTCCTCCAGTTTTTATCTGACAACGAATTCTGTTCCATGTACCTTGAAACAATTAGCTAAAGAAATGATCTATTTGGTGGTGCTGGTACACCAACCAGGCTATAAGTCCAAGCCTCAAACACAATATTAACCCAGGTAGTACTCATTTTTCACAGTACAATTTGCAAAGTTCAATTTGTGCATTGATTGATTGCCCTGGGAAACAGGAAGACCTCAACTCACAGTCATGAGAACTTAAATCACTGAGGCTAATGCCTCCATCCTTTGCCTCTGGACAGAGAGAGAGGCCATTTTCTGCACACACTATGATTAGTCTGCGGATATTATTAACTATATATCATTTTTAAATGTTTAAATTCCTTATTTTTAAATGATTAAACTCCCATGGTCTCAATATTCTAAACTGTCAAGTGATGGGAAAATCTAGATTGTTTCTATAATTTCCCCATCTCTATAAAGTTTAAACGATTCACTTTTAAAAACATGGGTAACATTCTCTTTCTTTGCCCCGAGACATTTTTTAAGGTTTTTATAAACTAGTCTCCTTTGAACATTTCTGTCATCAACCTGCCACTTTTCTGTTCAGAAACGTATAATGACTTCTCACAGGAAATGATACCATTATCCCCTCTGCATATCTCAACAACCATCCTTCAAGCCACAGATAAAATTCTGTTTCAACTCCCCGGCTTCAGCCTCTGAAAGGCCCTCACCTTTATTCTCCCTACAAGGCTTGTGCTTCATCCCACTCTCGCCTGCATTCTGTTTATGTTCGTCTTTCTTAGCCAATTAAACGATATGCTGAATAAAAACAGGGGACTGGAAAAATACTTGTCCTTCACATATTCATTCAGTAAATGTCTTCAGTGAGTACTAACTAGCTATATTTCAATCTAGGAAATATAAGAATAAATAGGATATCATTTCAGCCCTCCAAGATCTTACCATCTAGAACGGAAAAGTCTCGACATGCGACGGGTACAGATTGGGTAAAATATTCCCAACCACCCCTGTAAAGAATACAAATTAGAGTCCACACTAGATTAATGTAAGAATTTCCAAGCGTTAATGAGAGTCTGACCGAGGCTACGCCTGGCACACAATCACACTAATAAAGAATATTTATGGAGCACTTACCATGGCGCACATGTGCTACATCACCGGGTCCTCACTACAACTCTAGGCACTGTTTACATCTTCATTTTGCCAATGACAGAAATGCAGCCGAGGAGACAAGTGGTGGCCCAAGGTCACCGAGAGTGTGGGCAGGAAGGCGAGCCAGGGCCGCGGAGCCGTGTGGCCCTGCAGGGCCCTTCCCCGTCGGCCCTTCCTCGGGCTGGCTGGGGCTCTCAGCACTTGAGCGAAGGGGATCAGGGAGCTGCGTTAACAGCGAAAACACGCTCTTCAACGCACTTCAAAGTCCAAGGCCACCAAAACGGGGGACTAAACGGACCGTGTGTGCCTGTGTGTGTTGGAAAACGATTTACAGCCTGGATTGCACTTCCTTTCGCCCCTCTCTTTGCGATAACTAAACCGTCGGGGTGCTTTGGGCCACTTCAAGGGAACAGTCTGACACCCCTTTCCCCACCTGCTCGGATCTCTCTCGCTCTATCCTTATATGATTTTAATCTGATTGCACCTTTTTGGGACAATGTGAAAAGAGTGAGGAAACTCAATTGAAACTGCCGATACAAAAATTGAGAGCAGGAGAGAAAATGTTGCCACCAGGCGGTTTTTGGAGCAGCGCTCTGGTTTATCTTTGTTTGGGGCGGGGTTGTTTACGAATGTGCTGGAGTCTGGTGCATGCCAAAGCCAAACAGGCAGCTTTCCCCTCAATTTTGCTCCGATATAGTCTCCATGTGGTCTCCAAATGCTTAACCCTCCCTGCCAAATGCTGTAAAAATCTGTCTTTTGATCTCACAGATGGAAAAGACTTACTAGCGCATGAAGCTCACTCCCCTTGGGAGAGAAACAATTCATCAAGTACCATTCTCCCCATCCTCAGGGCCTTGAGGCCTTACAGATACTCTGGCCAAGCATGTTCCTCCTCCTTCATCACATGGCTTCCTAAGCCAATGACAGCCAAACAAAACAAAATCTCGGTTTCTGTTTGGCTGCTCAAGGTCTTGGGATTAGGTCTTTCTTTGCTTACAAAATATGCTTCTTTTGCTGTTTCTTAGGCAATGCCAAGTGCAGGAGGAAGTGGCCATTTATCTCTTGGTTAGAAGGATGTCTTCCATTCTCAAACATCAGAATAAAGAGATAGAGATAGATAGAGAGAGATAGAGATAGATAGAGATAGAGATAGAGATAGAGATAGAGATAGAGATGATAGAGATAGAGAGAGAGATAGATAGAGATAGAGATAGAGATAGAGATAGAGATAGAGATAGAGATGAGATAGAGATAGAGAGAGAGAGAGAGATAGAGAGATAGAGAGAGAGAGAGAGAGAGAGATAGAGACAGAGACAGAGACAGAGACAGAGACAGAGAGAGAGATAGATAGATAGAGATAGAGATAGAGATAGAGATAGAGATAGAGATAGAGATAGAGATAGAGATAGAGATAGAGATAGAGATAGAGATAGAGATAGAGATAGAGATAGAGATAGAGATAGAGATAGAGATAGAGATAGAGATAGAGATGAGATAGATAGAGAGAGCTATACTTAAGCATCATTTTCTTCTACTGGGACAGCATCATCCGGACCAGTTTAAAACTTCCAAATACCACACGACTGCACTTGAGCTGAGGAGTTTAAAGAACACTGGCCTTGGAATCAGAATCCTGATTTTTTAGTTTAGCTCTGTTACCGCCAACTTATTTGGTTTTCCAGATTTTAGCTTCCCAGATGAAATTTTAAGGTCACTCCAATAGCTGCATATAAGGGAATGGAAGGCGCTGTGTCAATATATGCAAATGATTAAATTTGCTATGAGGTGAAATATTATTTGACAGCTGTGATTAGGCAATTTCTTATAAATGGGCAAATCTCTTCACCAATATTGTCATATTACTCTTAAGTTCAAAAATATTAATGGTCCCTTCATTAGTTACAGGATAAGGTCCAGAGCCCTCAGCTTCTTTTTTCATAATTCCTTCCATCTTAGCTTAAAATCCTCTTCCAGCCTTTTCTTTTTTTAAAAAATTAAATTTACTGGAGCGACAATGATTAATAAGATTGTCTAGGTTTCAAGTGTACCAGTCTCTGCTATGTGATCTGTATATTACACTGTGTGCCCACCACCCAAAGTCACATCTCCCGTCACCATGTATTCAACCCCGTTTTCCTTTTCCACCCCCCACCCCACCCCATCCCCACCCTGTTGTCTGTGTCTGTTTTTGTTTGTTCATTTTTCTTGTGTGTTCATCTGTTACTTTCGGTTTTATATCCCACAGATGAGAAAAATCATATGCTTCTTAACTTTTTCTGTATATGGACAAATAATTTTCGATAAAGGAGCCAAAATATACAATGGAGAACAGAAAGCTTCTTCCATAAATGGTGCTGGGAAAATTAGAAAGTCACATGCAAAAGAATGAAACTAGATTACTGTATGTCCCATATACAAAATTAACTCAAAATGGATATCAAAGACATAAATATAAGACCTGAAACAATAAATTACATAGATGCCCAGCCTCATCTTGACATTCCCTACATGAACGCTTTTCTCCCAAGAGATTGACCCCTTTGTCCTTTGTCCTGCCCCCCAGTACCTGACCTGGCACCTCCCTTCTCCCTGTCTCTTCCCGTCTCTCCTGCATCCAGGTAA
The DNA here is from genome assembly GCF_054644295.1 of Miniopterus natalensis. NCBI lineage: Eukaryota > Metazoa > Chordata > Mammalia > Chiroptera > Miniopteridae > Miniopterus > Miniopterus natalensis. The sequence goes on from NC_142093.1 coordinate 26,183,858, forward strand.
GGGTGCAGAAGCTCCACCGTCTTATTCTCACATTTAAGAAGCAGTTTTTAAAGCGTCTGCCAGGCGCTGAGGATAGAACAAAGGAAAAGCTAGGGTCTCTCCCCAAATTACTCTCTTTCCCGCCAACACCTTATAGAACTTCGATGTTTGACTGGAATTCATTTCCTCCCCAAAGCTCTCCCTGCTCTCTGGCCCATGGTGCTTTTCTCCTCTTCTGAATTCCTATTGCTTTTATTTTCTAAAACACAAACACACCACTTGTCATACCTCACCAACTATTACGAGCTATTTTTGTATCTGGAGGAGGGAACTATTCACATACTCATCCTTCTCTCACAGGGGCCAGAACTGTGCATGGTACGTAGTCAGTAAAATGGATGGACGGATGGACGGATGGATAGATGGACGAATGGGCGGACGGACGGATGGATGGACGGATGGAAGAAAACACTAAAGTGAAATTTTTACTGCTGTCCTTGGGTTAAAGGACATGCTAACTTGCAAACATTTCAGAAGAGAACGATTAGAAAAAGATAGTGGCAAAGAAACTGTTCTAGGCAGGCCTATTGATCTTGCCAAAGAGAGACGTTGAACCTCGGGGACACGGTCAATGGATCTGCTGAGACTGGCCAGCTTTCTTCAGGGCCCCCCCACTTTGAGGTGAGATCACAGAGCACCTCCTTGCTTTATCGTTTTGTTCTTGGTCTCTGAATCAAAGCGTAGGGGTGAGTTCCTGGCTTAAATAAATGATTTAGAATATTGATTTAACTGCCTAAACTGTGTTAAGTTATATCTGCACAAAAAGACAGTCATTTGCATGTTTCCCTTTATGGAAATTGAATTCAAACATATATTTGGGATTTTTTAAAAAGATGCTTAGAAAGACACACCTTCACTTCCCATTTGAACATACATATTCATGCACATATGCAATTATAAGCATTATATGCCAGGGCAGCTGCTGATGACTGCAAAACACTGAGTTTATAGCCATCAGGTTTTAAACTTATAAATGGAAAAAACAGCACTAAGATTTTTATATTAATGTAATAATTTATTTGCTATTTATAAAATCCAGTTTACGTATTTTAGAAACATATTAAAATATTTGTTTTTGCTTAAGACATTTTATGTTAAGCTAAAGATTTGCTTTAACTGTAATATTATAAAAATTAGAACATTAATAATAATGATAAAAGAACATTGTCTAATTTTTCTCAAACAAAAAATGATCAGGAATGCAGATATGTGAAATATATACCTTTCTTTCTGTATCTTGTTGAAAGGGTGGGGTTGTTTTAAGCATAAATATATGCCTTGGCCTGTGTGGCTCGGTAAGTTGGAGCAATGTCTACTGCACCAAGAGGTGGCAGGTTTGATCCCTGGTCAAGATGCACGCAGGAAACAACTGATAGATGTTTCTCTCTCACATCAATGTTTCTCTCTCCACCCCCCATCTCTCTCCCTAAAATCAATAAAATGTTTTAAAAAATTAATAAGGTATTCATTCTAGAGTATTGTCCACTTTTGTTGGGCAAAAATCGTAAGGGTTTAGACAGTGCTTTACCTTTTGATTTATATTATCAATTATAATTGCTCTAAAAGTATAGCAAGTAACTCAGAAAATTATTAAATGGCTCACTTAAGAGAAAAATTCAATGTATACCATCGCCATTACAAAAAGAGTATTTCCAAGGTTATATAATCATTAAACTGGATTTTGAATTCAATAAATATCATTTTTTAAATGCACTGCTGATATAACATGAATGTTAATAACACCAGGTGTATCCATCAACCGCAAAGATTGCGAAGACAGCCTGTGTTGGACTTAAGCAATGCACATACGAAAACCTATATAAAAGGAACTATTTGCAATAAAAATATGATTGCTAATATTTCCCACCACTTCATAACTAAAAGTGAAGCAGACACTTTGAAGATGGTTCTCCAAGAAGGAGTAACAGACAATGACATAAAACATAAGTGACAGACAGCAACACCTTTCTAGAAGCCGGGAGCGTGCGATGCATTTTAGTGTTTCTCAAAATTAAAAAAGAAGACGATAATTATTAACTAAAAGTCCTCATATATAACCAGAGCAACAAGGAAGTTAACATTAAATGAATTAAATTATAAAGTTCTTTTTAATTTAACTGATTAATCTAATTTTCCTGTTCACTGAACTTTTTTCTACGAACTTTTAGCAGGCAGAATCCAGAGGTTACAGTATCAGGAATGTTTGTTCATGGCTCACGTGGAATTTAATCATTATATTTTCACTTCACTTGATTGACAAAGGTGCATTATGGATTGGCTGAAACAAACCACTTCATAATGTGACTGTCCAAAGCAACGACGAAGATGTCATTTGCTCCAATGTGTCCTGCGCGCACTGCCCAGGTTCTGAGCGTGTTCTGAAGGAGCGTGGGCAGTGATGGGAACTGATTCCTCACATCCATCGCGGGTTAGGCCACAGCCTCACTACAGGCCTGTGCGACATTAGACAAGGGTGTGCCTCACCTGCTACTGACATTTGTTTTAATGACAAATTTTACAAATTCTAACATGAAATCAGGTAGTGTGTAAAAATATCTCTCTAATCTGCTACATATAAATGATCATAACTACTGACTTTAGGACAAATATTTCATCACTCATAACTAGATTGCACATTTTGCATTAATTCATAATGGAGTATGTCCAAATATCTAAATAAAAAGAGACAAAATTTGAAGGAGTTTTTTAGTTTCTTCACCATGAATGGCTTTCAAATCATCTATTCCTATTTTATGAGCAACTGTTAGTACCCAACAATAAAATTTAGAATAAAATGCTTCTGATTTTTCCTTAGGTCTTTTTTGGGGGGGAAAGTGGAGCCTATTAATGTGTGTGTATGTGTGTGTGTGCACATACATGCATGTACGCTTGAAGATTGAAGGTATCCATATATCTTTACCTCTATATCTACCTGTGTAAATCTTTGCTTCTTTTTTGTCTCTTTTACAGACCAAGGATATTAGCAAAATAGAGAAACTGAAAACTAATGAGAGGAGTATAATACAGAAATATTGTTTGAAATATTTGTTTCTGAGATAATAAAGGAAAAATAGAATGGACACAGAGTTGAAAGGCTTCAGATGGGACAAATGTGAGTGAGAGAGCTGTAGGCCAACCTCAGTAAAGTTCATTTATTTATTCAACAAGGATTCATTTAGTACCTACATACAGGGTGGGACAAAGTAGGTTTACAATTGTGAGTATGTGAAATGCAGAGTTTATTCTTGAATTATTACTTATTAATTAAGGTATTATTTTCCATAGGAAGGCTTGTAAACCTACCTCTGTTCCACCCTGTATGGTTGTCCTGTCTTAAGCACTGGAGACACCCAGTAAACAATATTGTTGACAATGCCTACCCTCAAAGCCGACATTACAGTGGAGGGAGATAAGCAATAAACAGAATAAATAAGCTGTTTAGTAATTTGGGTGGTGCTCCATTCTATGGGGGAAAATTACTCAGTAAGAAATAGAGAGATTTGGAAGTGATAGAAGTGACTACATTTTAACGGGGTCCTCAGGAAAGGCCTCACTGAGAAAACAGAATTTAACAGGGGAGGGAGACAGAAGGAAGAAAGAAGAGGGGAAGGTTGGGGAGAATACATTGCAAAAAGGCTGGGAAACACTAATGTGAAGGCTGAGCTCTGCACCTGCTTAAATAAGCTTTGAGTTCCCTCTATTTTCCCAGGCGACCTCCTCAAATATCCCTTTACGGATCTGATCACTCTTTCATTCACTATAAAGTTCATCATTTTTCCTCTCCATTAGGAAAAAGGTGGAATAATCATTATAACCTTTCATTATCAAGGTGTGTGTGCACCTTTCTCAGGAAGCTACGATTGACAGTATTGCCATGAACTGGATTTGTAGTACTTACAAAGATTCGTTTCGCAACCTTAAAGTAAGAAAAGCAACCGCTTACTTTTCACTGTTACATTCACAGAGAGGCCTGCCCATTGAACCTTAAATGAGGAAAGAGATTATGGTTCAATTTCATTTCTGCCTCCAGTCAAGGCCCAGAACCACGTATCCTTACAAGTACAAGCCCTCTGCATCTGCCTGCCTACCCAACCCACAGCCAAAAATAAGAAGAATTTAAAAGAGGGGGATGTATGTTCCTTACCTGCCTTGACATTTGAAACAAAAGATATTTCACACACAGAAAGTTGGATTCGATGTGGAAATATCTGAACGGTGTGCAATATTCTCGTGAGTAGAGAATAAAGGGGCAACAGAAAAACTTTTGACTTGTCACAGTATCCCAGTTAACACTCCCCAATTCCACCAAATAAATCCAAACCCACTGGCGTACCAGAACAAGCCATCAGGCCAGCCTTCCGTGTGTGATCAGAATCTGTATTGAAGAGAGGGAGAGAGCAGAGATGAAGAGAACTGGGGGTGGGGAGGGGGGGGAGAGCAAACAGCACAGAGAATTCTCAGCCTTCTACAAAAGTAACAGAGCTAGAAGAAGGAATAGAAACATAAAAGAAAATTACCACTAAAAAGAGCAGAGTATAGAAGATATCCATGACGACAAAAACAAACAAAATCATGAGTGGTCTGTGTTGCAAGCAAAGTTATTGTTCTTTGCTGCTACTGCTGGACTGTGGATCCCCTTGACTTTGGCCAATGGAGAAACATGCGTGGATGGATTCCCTTCTCCCATGATACCGAGGTTCATTTATTTTCAGGGCTGAGTTGACCGTCTGAGGCATCCCACTGAAGAGTACCCTAAGGATCAGGCTCTAGCTTTGATTAATAAAGAACGACACAGGCAACCCACACAACGTTCCTCGTGTAGGCTCCTCATGAGTCAAAGGGAAGGGCTGGTAAGAATGCTCAACCACCGGGTGTGCTCCCTAATTTTGCTACTGTGAATCATTATTTGGTTAATCATCACATCATACAAAGGGACACCAAGGATGGGAAAAGGTAGTACTATTAGTGATTAGCGTCAGTAGGACAGGATGCATGTGGATGCATGAGTCTGGTCACACAGGTCAGAGTCGGTGCCACGGTGTTTGTTCTGGGCATCGCTCTAGCGCTCTGGCTTACACGGTCTTATTCAGGTATCTTGTAACCGGCCGCTTGTTGTTAGATGGGGGAAGAGACTTTAATGTGATTTCTGTCAGATGCAGGGAAGTCCACTTTTTGTTGTTGTTTGTTGCTTTTCCTTTCCCCGGGTGTTCATAACGTCACAGGGCTTTCACACTAATTGTAATATGCGGTACTTCTACGAAGTTCGCTAGGGCGTCTCTTATAAGAAAAGTGATTAATTATGGTTTTCCACTTTGCATGCTAAAAGAGCAATTTTCAATTTCAAACACCCGTTGTACATTTTGGTAAGATATAATTTACATCCATTCTCCCCTCCCCCTTTACTTTCTAAATGGAGCTACATTATAATATAATTTCATGCAATATTAGATCACTGGGGAAGTAAAGCCTTTCTTTTGCCTATTACACAAAGAATACATCTTAGGAGCACTATAAATCATGCTTGTCAGAAGACTCAAAAGAATCATTCTGCATAGCTACCTTGTCTATTATTTAGAAAGCACAGACATGAAACAATATAATTCAGTCGGGCTGCATGTGTCTAATTTGCATATGGCTCTCTTTTTAATCTGAGTTTTCACAAGATGAATATAATTAACAAGTTTCAATTCATATTCAAAACCACTGAACTATGTTGACCACCTCCAGGATGACATCACCCATGTGCATTAGCACATCTGGACTCCTAAAGAGAGTAATTTAGTGGATTTTGTAGCTAAAGAAGCGAATATTGCATGTTAACAAGTGACGAACTAGTCAGCCATGCGAGATGTATTATTCATGATGAAGAGATCAGCATTAGAGCTTTAACCTATTTCTTAATATTTTTCCCCTAATGAAACAGGCTATTCAAGCAAACCACAAATAATTGTGTGTGGCCAGCATCCTAGTCTCTGACCACTGATGAAAAAAGATTTAAGTAATCAGATTCTTTGGAGGCACTGTATGGATATATTCTCTGCACTTCTCCAATCTGAGCTCCCCATCTAACTTTCCCTTATAGATGCTCTCAAATTAAGAATACTTCACACAATGAAACCTCCCTGATCCATATTCTCAAAGGCGCTTATTTGGGCTGGGACATTTGACTTTAAGTGAATGATAATGAAAAACATCACACTTAACTTGTCAGCTATAAAACAAAGTGTATAATTTATAAAGCAATATATTATTTAGTGATACCCAACTTTCAAAAATTGTACAATTCTAATGTGTGGTTCTGAAATGTTAGAGACTCTAATTGTACAAAGTGTAACATGATATTTGACACGATTTCCTCCAAAAAATACCAGTTTGTGTGCCCATGAATTCTAACTATAGCCTAGAGTAAAAACAAGGATAAAATGTTTTAATAAAAGAAATGTATTACCACTAAGCTGGTTATTTTTCCAAGGAAAAATAAACTATGAAAATAAAGAAAAATAAAATGGGTATGTTTTAGAACTGGCATTATTAGAAATATTTTAGTATTTATGGAAGCAAGTATCGAACTTTAAAAGCAGAAAACTCACCTCATGATGACCTGCCTATAACTGAAGTTACGTTCTAGTCTGACTGACAAAATTTTGTTTGTAGGGTTGACTATATCTTGGTCTAGTCTAGATTTTGTATTGAAGACACACAAGCACAGCATAAAATTTCACAACTGCTTATCATTCTGAATCAATTACTTATCTAAGTGCAAGCGAAGGTCTGATTTGTGATGCTCCATTTCTCAGAGAATTGATGGTTTGACCACAGCAAACGGGAATCATAAATACAACAGGTGACATAGCAAAAGCTGAGAGGGAGCTCAGCGAATAGAAGAAATATACCAGGAGGTTACATAGAACAATCTTTAAACATAAAACATGCGCAAAAATTTCCCCAAACTTCCTGACCCCTCTCAGTCCTATGAGAAAGTTTTCGTTAGCCTGTATGCCGATGACGTCACACTGATCTTCCTTCAATGTTACTTTAAACCTAACGTATTCCTATTGAAAACATGGGCTTCACTAGTCAAACTATCAAATCCAAAGCCTCATGTTCAAGTCTCATCACTAAACACTTTTAGTCCATTATCCCCTAGTTTTCTGCTTTGAATCCTCAACAAGTCAGAATCATTTATTCATTCCCTGGTGAACCCCCTTCTGCTTTTTTATCTTTGCTCAATCCCTCTCTCCTCCCTGGAATTCTGCCTTCCTTTTTAACACTGAATCTGTGTGTGTTTTTTCACATGACTTATCCTATTCCTAGAACCAGAATTAAGCCCTTAAAAACAGGGATCTAGCTGTATTCCTCAGCATGAAAAATCTATATGTGAATATATTGGAAGTTATCAAATAATTAAGAATGGTCAGATTTCCTCCTATAGACTCTCATTTATTTTTGCTGTACATGCCCCATCTGGCTTAACTCGACCTCATCAGTAAGTGTTGGTGTTACTCTGCTGGGTTACCCATCAACGTTCCTCAGCTCTGTGCCCTCAATGGACTATCTGCCTCTATGTTTAGCAACTGCAAGAAAAGTCTTAAGAAAATAAACAACTAGAAATAAAGAAAGATGGAGCATGGGAACTGTTCCATTGTTCTCGAAAGGACATCAGAAATGGAATATGGAAAAAGTTTTCATCATTCATTAATAAATTAAAAATCATTATGGAGCACCTCCTATGTCTATGAGGAGCTGAAACTATAGCAATGAACAAGTCAGAGTCCCTGACCTTGGAGAGTCTACATTCCCGTGTTGGAGGTGGCAGTGGTGATAGAGAGACACACAACAAAGCATCACATGGTGACATTATTCAAAGTTATTAAACATAAGAAAGATCGATTTGAAAAATAAAGCCAGGAGCCATAAAAGAGCACTCTGAATAGGTGAAATCTAAACAGAGATTTGAAGGTGAAAAGAAGTCATTCATTCAAGCAGCTGGGGGATGACTGTGGTGTCTAGCTTAGATAATAGCAGGTGCAAAGGCCCTGGGGTGAGATCTAGTTTGCAACATTCCAGAAAAGAAGATTTCCAGTGGAGGCAGAAGAGTGCATGGATAGGCTGGAGTAAGATCCTGTCAGGTCTATGGCCACCATAAAAGGCTCGGTTTTTATTTAAGTACAATAAGCCACTGGTGGAAGGTTTAAGCAAAAGAAAAAAAGAAGAAAGCCCTTTGCAAGTCAGTTAAGAAGGTATTTGTTCCTGGAACTAGAACCTCTGACACTGATGAGGCCTGGAAGCCACTCTGTTTGCTTCTAGTGGGCTGGCTGAGTGCAGGGGGTTAGAGAGACTGTAAACGACAAGGAAGGGTAAGAGTCTGTCTAGCAACTGCTCTTGAGCAATCAAGGACCAAGTCCTGGCTAGGCCAGCTCCGATGATCTGTGACACTAAAGAATGTTTTCTTCATACACAACAGCATTAAGCACGACTTGATTTAATTAATCAGATAACCTCTATCAGCACTTCCTACAATGAGCAGTTCCAAGCTAAGCTATGTGGAGGATGCCATCTCTGAAGGGCTTAAGGTCTGGATTCATATTTGCACTAAAACCTGCCTCACTGGCTTGTATCAGAGGCTCCTCCTTCTTTGCTTTGATTCTAATTTGCTGCCCTTGTATAAACTGGTAACTGACTGATGAATACCACTAGTGTCCAGTTGTTTCCTACTGCCTAATATGTGTGAAAAAGAGGCATCCCTCTTATTAATTTGTTGATATTCTTCATTCTGTTTAGTAACAATAGGGAATCTGCCCATTGATTTAAAGCTTCCCAACTATTTAGAAACAAAAGACTGGGTCTCCCTGATAAGGAAAGTCTTGCTGAGAAACAGGCTGTAATTTATACCACTTGAAGCCATAGCATGCATTTTTCTAGAAAAATAAAAAATGCCAAACTCCGGTGATGAGCATGCCACTGCCTCCTGAGCTTCTTTGTGATAGAAATAATTAGCTTTAAAATATTCTGTCAGGATCCTGAGATGCGCACTAAAACATGATCGCTTCTATTATATGCCAGTAGTTTCTCATAACTGGGAAGCTAAGACTTTATACTGGAACAGACTTCTTTTTGTTACATTTCCGTGCATGTCTTGCCTTCTTGCCTGGGAGGACAAGCCTTCATTTAACCTACATGTCTGGATATCTTGAGAAGTTTCACCTAATGGCTTGTTTAAATTATTAACATTCATTTCCACTCGCAAACTTCCTGTCTTACAGCTGCTGTCTAGCTGCTGGCTTTATAATCTGCAAGTTATTATGTATCTTAATGGCCATTCCGGCTTCTTTGGGGAGCTCTGGAGGTGGGCAGAGGTAAGGCTGGCAGAGGAGACAGGCGTTTCTTATTAAGGCCAGGAGGAGGCCAGGATTATACACAGCTTGCTCTTTGTAAATTCAGCTTAAGTGCATGATGTTGAATCCTAAACACTTTCTGCTGCAGGCTTTGTTTTCCTTTGTTCAAATGCACCATTGTCTTCCTGCGAGTTTGATCTAAGGATTTGCAAAGAAGCGCGAGGCCCGTGAGATGGAGCTGCGCTGTCGCAGGCGACCCCAAAGGGACCTTTCCGGGCCCGGGGATCTCACGCGCCTCCTGGCCGGAGCCGGGCGGTGCGCCGCAGCAAAGGGGGCGCCGGGCGCCCAGCGCGGCATCCTCCTCGGGGCACCCCTGCCCACAGCCACCCGGGATGCTCGCTGCAGGGGCTGTTAGAGATCCTTCCAACAGGGAACTATCTGTACCTACAGCTTTTGTGAAATACCTGAAATAAAACGCTATTATTGGAAGGAGATGAGTCATGCACTTCGTGGAAACTAATCCTGCCTTTCTTGATTTTCTAAACTATATCGTGGACATTCCAAATTCCACTTTTCTTAGTGGTGAAGCTCAGGAGACTAACTTTCTGGGATGCAACTCCCAGGGCTACAGCGTAAAGGGTTACAAATGCCACCAGTTGTGTTTTTTGTTACTGTTACTACAAGAGATTGTACAGGTGAATGACCTGCCCATACAGCTGTACAGTATCGATGGCCTTTATCCATTACAAACAGTTTTTATCCTAGTATCCATTTTCAGAGGAAGACAAAAAAAATATTTTTAATTCCCTTAATGTTACAAAAGTCCTCCTTACAGTTAATCTAACTCTCGATGTATTTCAGAGTCTGAAAAGCACACGTACTTTGCACCATGCTAAGGCAACACAGTGTATTGTACCTTGTTTTCCACACTGACACCTCCCAGTGCACAGTGACATCTATTTGAGAATGGAGAGAAATTCCCAAAGCATAGCTGAGTTCCACCAAGACAATTTCCACATCTAATGTACCAATTCTTTAGAGGTCAGTCTTGTAAAATCTTCTCTCTCATTTTCCCTGAGGGAAGTAGTTATTTTTGTTGCATTCAGCCCTGAAAAATTCCACTGCAAATTCAGTCCCTGACCCACGACAGAGAACAGAACACACTCACCCGACCTCGAGATGTTTTCATGGGGTGATACATTGCAAATGGAGCCTGTTTCTTGTGCTATAACCACAGCTGACAAAATATATACACTTTCTTCATTTCGCAGGGTCCTTCTTTAAAGTCACAGCCCTTCCTTCAAGGTTTGAAAGTTTGGAATTGGGTTGTACAGTAACAGCATTTAATGTGCATGTAAGGGGCGTGGGAGACATTGGATGTTTTGATCTTAAAATATGAAGAAAATATGTTATTGTCAAGTGTACTCTGTCTTGGTTCTCCCATCCTTTTTCTTAGAAAGGCATGTTAACTTGGCAGGGAGGCCTCACACACTAAGAGGGTGGATTCCAATTTACAAGCTGTTTTGCCTAATAAACTCAATCACTGGTATCATCCTAACCCATTTTTCTAATAAGAACTTCAATCATCTACTGCTCTCAGGAAATTATGGAACAATGTCCAAACTAGAAATCATCCGTTTATAAGGACATAAAGTTGTTTAATAATAACTAAGGTTTAGTGAGCTTTTCTTTAGGAAAAATTATCAATAGGTAATTATGCAATAGTCTAATTTAGGGAGAGAGAGTCATGCAGTAGATATTCTGAAGGAAAAAAACAACCACCCAACATTTTGACAACTAATCCATATCTCTCACCTTTCCTGTCATATCTGGAAACAGCAAAGATATCCTGTTTTTTTTTTAATTCTGATTATACAGTCAGGCATACGTGTGACCCATCAGACTGGTTTTCATAGGTTTCTGTAACTAACTGTAGGTGACCCTTTAGGGAGATGTCAACAGAGTGTGCGACATTGGTGGTTTAATTGTCACCTTCCTTTCCTCCTAACAAATTGTGCTGATGCAATAAAAACCAAATGGAAGGTCAAAGAGCTCTCCAGCAAATTCAGGATGATACAAATATCTAGCTGCTATCTGCCCCTGCTTCCATCAGTAACCACACTTTCCTCTGGCTTGTTTCCACAATTGCCAAGGCTGAGTAACAGCTTCAAAAACATTGGAAAAAAGGTCCCTGTCCCATTCATTCCCATTTTCTTGATATTCTTCCTTCTGCCAAGCTCTGAGAAAAAACTCCTGTCTTCAGAGAGAGGCTTTCGATTTAGAGCTTGGAATTCAGAGCATCAAGTTTGAAAAATGGATACAGGGACAAGCCGTCTGTGGAGGAGGCAGAAGACTCTGAAATGTGGACTCTAAGGCCTGACTCGTGGCCTCGCTCTCCTCTACTCTGCAGGCCAAGTCCTGCCGCCTCCCTGCCCTGAATCCAGTCCCCATTCAGACCACTGCCGTTCAAGGGAAGCTCTAGGAAGATGAACAACAAAGGCAAATGGTAACTAAGAGCGAAACAAACAAGGGAAACAACTTTGATTTGTTGGTTAAGACTATAATGGGTTATTTAAGAAAAATAGGTTATGTGTATGGCTTTAAAATTGAGGCTTTGTTGTAAGAATTTTCGTAGGCACAATTAAATGGCTCTATTTTGCAAACTGCTTTCAGCCATAAGGTAGATATTTTTTTAAGTTTGTCTTTCCTGGAGGATTCTCCTGTAAGATGGTTGCATATAAACTGCCCAGATCCCTGCAGTGAGCGTGGTCCTGGCACATGGTGGGAAGGCCAGTGTTCCCAGCTGCAGAGAGGCAGAAGACTGGCTTTGCTGACCACCTCATCTGGATTTGAGTCTAGCATTTATTAGAAAAATACCGACAAAATAACAGTAAATCTTGCTTTAGCATATTTAAACCTGTGCTAAGGGGTCGATATTCATCTTCTCATTTAACATGACAAAAAATACAATGAGGAAAGTACTGTTATTAAACTCATTTGAACAGAAGAGGCAAAGGAGGTTCAGGGAAATTATTAACTGTCCAACATCACATACCCTTTAAGTACCTTATTTATATATTAATGTTTGTGAACAGAGTATATTGCTTGTCTGAACAATATGCTAGTAGGTATAAGGAAATAAATTTAGACGCATTAAATAAAAGTATATGTTTACATTCTTATACCTTTGTCTTTACGTAGTTCACGTAACTTTTCCATGGAACAACAATAGTTGTATCATGTGCCTTTTTCAGAAATAATTTTAAAACTACCTATTTAATATTACTATTAGAATTAAAAAATAATAATAGGACCATTTCCACAGCTCTTGGACAATTAGTCCACTGAGAGGTTGTCCACAGAGTTTCTCCAAACTTCAGAATTCTTCATTTGGGGGGGAAAAAAAAAGAGAGAGATAATACTCTTAAAAATTATTTTTGAAGAAAATACAAAGAGATCCATGAAAAATACATCAAGAGTAACTTGCAAAATATCTTCCAAGACATCATCACGATTTTTTTTAAAGTCTTACTGACGAGCAGTAAGTGAAATATCCCAAATTTTGTGTGTGACTATTTCCTAACAAATAATTGAGGAAACTGAGCATCATTTTTCATTCTTCCAAAGGGAAAACCCTGGTTTCTGAGGTCACGGGCTGTGCCCCAACCATGTAACGTCTCATGTGGTCACAGTAAAAGGAGACAAGAGGGCCACAGGGACGAGGCAAAGGGCCATAAAACTAAGAACACATCAAAATTCCCGCTGCACTTGCTATCTCTTAAGCACTTCCATTATATACTTATTATGAAAAGTCGCATCGATTTACATATTAATGTTCCGCATTTCAGCAGGTGCCCTTTGTGTTCTCACACAACAGAACAGTCTCTGTGGCCCACACTTAACCTACGTGACTCAGCCATTAAGTGGAAAATTGAGTGGGAGGGAAAAGAAACGGAAGGAATACAGTGGCTCCCATTGTCCTCTTCAGCGCCTTGGATTTTAAGTCCTTAACTGTCACTCAGCTGAGCTCTACTTTTGTCACCTGCCTATCGGTCGTGACGGGGAGCTTACCCTAGGGTGTGCCATGGGCTAGTCTTTGAACCTTTCTTTTTTAATGTTCTCAGGTTCCTTGGCTGGAGAACGACGAAAAATTGTTGAGTATCTGTGTGTGGTTTCAGGTTGAGCTCAGTGACTTCGGGACAGGTGGGGACAAGGGCAGACAGCCATTCGTGGCCTGAGCACCGGCGCGGGGCCTGCTGCAGTGGTGGAGATGCCCTTTCCCCAGCGGCCGCATTCAACGGTCATTAGCCCCCGGTGACGCCTGGGCACTGCAGCGCGGCGAGGACAACTGAGTAACCGGCGGCCAGGGTTCAGGGAATGTTCCCTGATCTTGATAAACAACAGCCGCGGGCGGCCGGCAGGTACGGTGTGGAACAGCGCAGCTTTACACCACGCCCAGGGGCATTTCCACGGCCGCGAAGCGGCAGGTGCTGGAGAAGTAACCTGCCCCACAGCCAGGCCTGGGAATTTCCAGCCTTACTGTGTTTCTGTTTCTTTGTTGTTTGTTTTTAACATCGCTAAAAACATCTCCCAATCTCTGAAACTGCGTCAACTACTACAAGTCAGGGTGTCTAATTTTTTTGTTGTTTTTTTTAGATAGTTTTTGTAAGTTTATTTGAGCCAAACAGATGACATCATTTTCCAGGGAGCGAAATCTCAAAGGCTCCTTCTAATTCTTAAGAGGATCCTCAGAGCGTTTGGACACCCTTGAATTCTTCTCATTGAAACTCTTGCACTGACCCCGGCCACCATTCCAAACTCTCTCCATGCTCAAGGCTGTGACTCTTCCTCAGTCTCCTTCACGCTCAGAAAATACTCACTGCCCCGCTCACAAGGGAACCGAAGCCATGGACTAGCTGTGTGAGCACGCACACCGCTCCGCCGTCCTCCGCTCTTCCTGTCAACGATGCCCGCGTCTTTCCAAGGCGCACGCCCTGTCCCTGTGACGTGCATATCCCCCCCTCCTCCGGGCTTTCCCATTAATAGTCCCCTTTCTCTCTCTGGGTCTTTAATCTTTGTCTACCCACTTTGTCCCTCTCTGTTCTGATTTCTCCCAAGGGTGTCAACTTGCAGCAAAAATGTAGTGAAATGTGTCACCCAGAAATCAATGGAAGGAAGGAAGGAAGGAAGGAAGGAAGGAAGGAAGGAAGGAAGGAAGGAAGGAAGGAAGGAAGGAAGGAAGGAAGGAAGGAAGGAAGGAAGGAAGGAAGGAAGGAAGGAAGGAAGGAAAGGAGGGAGGGAGGGAGGGAGGGAGGGAGGGAGGGAGGGAGGGAGGGAGGGAGGGAGAGATGAGATGAGATGAGATGAGATGAAATGAGGTGAAATGAAATGAAATGAAATGAAATGAAATGAAATGAAATGAAATGAAATGAAATGAAGGGGAGAGGAGGGAAGGGGAACAGAGAAGGGGGGAGGGGAGGGGAGGGGAGGGGAGGGGAGGGGAGGGGAGGGGAGGGGAGGGGAGGGGAGGGGAGGGGAGGGGAGGGGAGGGGAGGGGAGGGGAGGGGAGGGGAGGGAAAGGGAGGGAAAGGAAGGGAAAGGAAGGGAAAGGAAGGGAAAGGAAGGGAAAGGAAGGGAAAGGAAGGGAAAGGAAGGGAAAGGAAGAAAATGAAATTGCAGGGAGAGGGAGGGAGAGGGAGGGAGGAGGGAGAGAGGGAGAAAGGAAGCGAGAGGAGGTCAATATAGAGAACACCGTGTATGCGAATGGTGAACAGGTTGCTGAGTTTAATCACCCAATACTGAGGCGGTTTCAGAAATAAAAGCAGATGGTAGAACTTTCGCTTTTTCCTCTTTTGGTCACGAAACCCCTGCTAATTGAAGTAGCAACTAAACAAGCTGCTCTTTCATTTCCCCAGAGATACTCATGTTTCCCTCGGGGTCCGAGTTCTCTGTTAGACACCCCCACTCCCACCCCGACTCCCCCTGGCTCTGGCGCCTGCGCCAGCTCCTGCTCCCCTGCAGGCCTGCTGCCTTCTCCACGGAGAGGAGCAAGCGGGTAAACTCCCACCACCTCTCAGTGCATCTCTCAGGACTGGAAAGGTTCCCTGAGAACACCAGGGAGGCAGTTTGAGTACAAGTGACACATCCCGAATCAGAAATGGCATTCTCCTGCGAGCCAGATGGATGCCAGGCTTGAGAGGAGTAAAATAAAACGGGAAGGTCATCTTTAAGAGTCTCTTCTTAACTGGAAAATAGGATATCCTTAAAGCCAATCAGAGAATTCAGAAAAAAAATTTAGTTTCTTTGTTCAGTTCATGAATCTTGAAACTGGAACAGAATTCAGGTTACCAACAATAATTCTACTGTCTGTCTAGTTTGGACTGTTTAGAACTTTCTCACACCCATTCCTATAAGACTGTGTATTTGTTTTCCCCCCCGCCATTCAGACTTGTTTTTCCAGAAATGGAAACAGGATAAAAAATGCTGAGAAATGTGCTAACCCAGCTTGCCCGCATATTTATATCTCTGTCAGGATACAGTATTGTATTTACCAAGATTAAATTATCCGCTGTCAAAACTCAATGAAAATCATGGTGTACCAAGCCATACTTTAGAGATGTAAGCATCTATTTCAAAATACAAACAACATAGTAAGATGCTCATATTTGCAGGGTTATATTATACAAAGTGGAAACAGTCTGAAATACTAGGCATTTCACAGACAGCAAAGCCCAAATTTGTTGACTTAGGAGAGAGTGCTGGATACTAGATACTGATATTAGACTAAGTAGAAACCAGTTCAAGCTGCACATCTGCCACTCACCATCTGTGTGGTTCTTAATGTAAGTCAACAAGCACCTGTAAAATGGGGATAATTCCTGCATTGCCTGCCTCGCTCATGAACAAATAAACACATGTATGTGAAAATATTAATCAAACTGTGAGAGACGATATAAATAAGTGGGAGAAACTTTAAAGCTTGCATTTTTCAACTCATCAAGATCTGTTTATTTCTGTTAAAAGAATCTGTCTTTATTGCTAGAATCACAGAATTTTAGAAGTAATAAGAAAACCTGAAACTCATGAAGTCAACCTTCCTCATTTTACAGATAAAAAAACATAAACACGGAAAATATCAATGACTTATCCAAGGTTAAAAAGTAAAGAAAAAGTACTATATTTGATAAAGAAGTGTAGATTAGAATGTCTTTTTCTTAACCCCTAATTCATTGTTACTCCTACTGAAAAACTCCATCGTCTGTTAACTGCAGAAATGTTTATCCAGATCTTACAGCTTAAAAATAATCTTATACTGATGCGGAATCTTTGGGTTACAAGGCATATTTTCAAACTAAAACCTTATTTTTATTATATCCAATCTTAGATGGCTTTCAGGGCAGTATTAGGTTCATTTGAAACTGAGAATTTTCGGAGCAGAGAGATGGGCAGCAGAGCCAAGAATGGGATCAACATTTTATACTTAGCCTGGTGTTCTTTCCACCTTTCAGCTATCTCCATCCTATTTCATTTATAAGAGATTCTGCTTCTTTTAGTAGTGCTTACCACTAATATTTTACAAAGTAGGACAGAGTAAACTTAATTTTTCCGGGGGAGTCTTGTGATGCCCTTTGCGACGTCTGGAGACACCCAAGGGTATCTGAAAACTAGGATGGAGAATGCTATTCTAGATTATTCTGACTCCCAGAGTGATTTGCCTCTAATAACAATCATAATTACCTTCTACGGTATCCAGACCCTACTCTCTCTACCAGACAAATATTCATTGCAATTAGGATCTCCACGGTGAAACACTTCTCAACTCCACGCTACGAGGTTAGAAGCAGACTTCCACTCCCCAAATCCATTCTGGGAAAATGGCACAGGGGTGCCAGCCTCTAAGCTCCTACGTTAATATTTAAGCCCTGTTTCATGTTCACAAAGCTAATTATCACAGAAAAGCGTAGTTAAGTGAACCATTCTTTGCTAAAGATGTGAAAAAAGTACAAATACATACTAAACCAACATTTTAAAGTATTCTGTTTATTGACAAGGTCTCAGGCAACCCTTCTGTGCCCATTTGTCTCCTCTGCACCAACCCTTTCTCCCCTCTTCCCACCCCTACCACCAGCAACCCAGAACTACCTTTCCTCCAAGGGGATGCTCAATCAGGGAAGGAGCTAGTGTCATTTATATCTCATGATTCTTCTAATGCAAGTGCCTGGGTTATTTTCATTTGAAGCCTTGTCTCTCATTATTCAATAAAACAGCTTTGCATTTTGTGCTAACTTCTGTGTCAGAAAACATGATAGCAGTAGTATGTGGTTTTGCGTGTAGTGTGTCTGTGATATACACCAAGTGTTGGTGGGGTGGAGCTGAGAGGAGGGAAGAAAAAGGTAAAGGCAAAATCTTGTCTTTGATTTTAAAAATATGCTAGTAGGTTCCTAATTACTTAGTGGTAAAGGCAGTCCTTGGTGCCCATTTTTCTCCTGAAAAGGTGAAAAGGGAAATAATACTAATTCACTGATAACTTGATTGCTAATAAAATTTTGGTTACCAAGGAGCCATGGCTAAACTCTAGATGAAATGCTTTGAATCTTTTGAAATGGAAGCTGCCAAAACCCATTAAAATTCTTTTGGGGACAGGGGATGTTCACTCCACAGCAATAATCAAAATAAAAATTTATTACGATGAAAGAGAAGCAAAGTCCTTCTGGGGATCAACAATGCAACCAAGTGAGAGGATCCAGAAGGTCAGTTATCATATCGTACCAGAGTGACCGTGGCATCTTCTAACACCTAGAAAAAGAAACACCAAAAAGAACTCTCTTGTCCTTCTACCCAGGACTCTAATTTCCTACTGAGAAAGAAAACAGATTCTCTTCCCTTCTTCCTAGGGAATGGCTAGTAGTTATAACCGTGTGTAGAAGAGCTTTGGGGTTTTGCATCGCACGTTGCCTGACTTGCTCGTGAATATACAGCCCTCGATGGAGTAAGCGAGGGGTGGGATTTACTTTGCACGATTCACTGGAGACAGCTACAGCAAAATGTCAAGCAATGAGTCGTTGCTTCCAGCCTGCGCACGAGCAGGCTCTGGGAAGACCTTCTGACTCCACCAGAACTGGGGAGAGTAGACTTTTTTTCTGAATTGACTCGAAATGCTGACAGCAAAGGGCAGGTTACTGCTTAAGCACAGATGTCACTTTATAATGTCAATTTGGCAAATGATCAGTGCAATCTGGCAAGTGCAATTTTTCTCACATTATGAGTGTATTTGGGCAGGTGCTATACTTCACTGAGGTCATATATTATTTTTCTGTGTATTTTGTTTACTCAAACCACAGGAGGAAAAAGATTGTCAAGTATATAGCAAAAAAAAAAAAAAAAAAGAAAGAAAAAAAGAAAAAAGACTGATCCTGAGATTTAGTGGGGGGAAAAAAAAAGGTTACTAACTGTTTTATCAATAACCATAATGTGGGTAATTCCTATCCTTAGGGGCATTGTTGCTACTCATCATATGCTCTAAACCTCCACAAAATCCAAAAGAAGGAAAACAGCATTAAGGACAAACCTAGAAAATCTTTTCTAGAATAGCTGTCCTAACGGCCTCCTCTCTGGCCGCAAGGCATTCGGCGTCATTTGTGCATTCCCCGTTTGGCTACAGAGATTGTTGCTTCCGTCGAGTTCATGGCAGGCTGCCAGAGCCACTCCACGTCGGCTGTCCCCGGGGGGCTACGCCTATATATAGAGTAATACCTCACGGTCTGCAGGGGCGAGCCTGGGTTTTGATGGCTAATTTAAAAAAAAAAAAACCACCACATAATTACACCAGTAAGATTGGTGGCTCTCCTGTCTTGCCAAAAGATTAATATTAGATAAGGTGAAGAAAATGACCCCAGCATTAGGAATTGCAGCTTAGAAACAAGCAACAGAATATAGTTCAAGGTAGGCTACCGGTCAGTGAGGTAAATGGATGTATGTCTTTGGACCTTGCTGGCTGCCTCAATATTAGATGATAAAACCTAAACCTGTGAGGAAAAACAGAGCCATATCCTTAGAGGATGTCACATATAGTAACTGTGGGATAGCCAGCAGTTATATACTGGAAAATAAAAAAGTATACGACATGGGCATTTCTTCAAGAAACTCCAAGAGCTGCTTGAGGGAAACCATAGCCAACAAAAGAGAAGAATAAATGAACACGAATGTGCATGTTAAATATAGTGTTAAGTGCTGTAGCAGCTCTGACAAAGGTGGAAAAGCCTGACTCTTAGTAAATTCTGTATGTGTAGTTATAGTAATTATAATTACAAATCATCTTTATATTATTGCATATTACATATTTACATGTTACATCATATTATACATATAACAATATTATTACTGACAGGTCACTAACTGCTAGGTGCTTTTCATAATTGACTCATCATAATATTACAGGTTAAAATAATTACCATAAATTTGCAGGTTAAAAATCTAAGATTAGGTACCTTAAAAATGGTCTCACAGCTAGTAAGTTAGAGGAACATGGATTTAAATCTGTGTCCAAAGATTTCAAAGCTCATACCGGACCCCATGACTATAGAGATCAGGCAAGGATTTACGGAAAAAGTGACGCTTCAATTCATCCTCAAGAATTATGAGGACTTGCCTGGTTGGCAGGAAAATCGCAGGGCATTTCAGGCAAGAATGTCGATATCAGCAATGATAAGAAGGCCAGAGTTAGGATGACATAAATGAGCCTGAGGAGATAGGTGTCGACAGACAGGGAAAACTAAAGGGGCAGAGGGAGAGTCAAGGTTCCAGGTGATATAGAGCCAGACTCTCCAAAGAGATTCTCACAGGCGGGCTTAAGGTTGGAGATGAGATGTTGAGGACACGAGTAACCGCCGAAGGCTTCAAACCTGATGAATCTAGTAGTCTGAAACCAAATCTGACTACAGTTTGCTTTTTTTTTTCTTTTCTTTAAAGAAAATACAATAGTATAGCTGATTATACCCCTGCTCTCACAGAGTAAAGAGAGACAATATATAAGATAAATACTGAAATAGATAGTTGGATAGATGTTGATTAAGTTTACAGAGGAACATAAAGCGGGAAGGAGGGGAAGGAGGATCTGGTGCATGGCCTGTAAGATGAGCGGGGAAGGCCTCATTGACAAGCCAACATTTAAACAAAAAAGGGCTCAATGTCCTTCAGTTTTCCTATTGCATTAACATCCCCTCCCTCCAACATGGTTTGGATTATCACAAACAAAAACCTTGTACTTCCTTTAAGAGTTATTTTTCCCTTTGGGATCATATTTTTGATTTAATAAAGCACATGCTTATGACATTCAACCTATCACGATCTTTATATATAAACTTAGGCAATGCTTTTATAATTATTCAAACAAAATTTTTCATTTGTTTTTGATATGAGAACTTTAAAGTTCATCTGTTATGGTATAGAATAAAAGGATCTAAAATAGATTTAGCATGATTCTGCTTCACCCCGACTCTTCATCGAGGATATTCTCTCTTGTTTACCGTATTTTTTAACAGACACCTTCACTAGGTTTCATACAATTCAAACAGAGACTTTATCACTGAATTTCTAGATCTTGCTGATTCTTCTAAATTTGTACCTTTTCTTCTACAGAATTCTTAAATTTGTTTTTTCATTAGAACACCATGGGAGATTAGATATCATTTAAAGAACCTAAGAAATTTAAACAACAACAATCCTTATGATTTAGGGAACCTAAACAGTTTTTGTTAAATGTTGTCATTGGTCTTAATGGTCCTTAATTCATAGATTAGCTACTTTATTATCTACTCTTTGGTGAATGGAATCATAGCCCTCTTTTTACTTCTGTTTCCATTTCTTCTTTCTTTTTTCTTAGAAATAATTTATTTAAAAAGAAGGATTTAAGCTTGAATGGATAGAGTTGAATTCCTTATATCTTTTAAAAATAATATATTTATAAACTTTCCAATGATATTAAACATTTAACCAAGTTCATTTTACTATAACATAAAATTCACCAATATTGTTTTAATTGGGTGAACTGTCATTTGTTATTTCCAGCTGTAGATGGGGAGATAGAAAAACAGTATTTCCCAAGAGTCTAACAGGAAGAGAATGGGGTTGTGCATTTTCTTCAAACCTTCCACTCCATGGAAACCACAAATTGTTTGTACAAACTGTTCTGGACTTTTGTAGTTTAAAAATAAATTCTTGTAAGTGTAGTTGTAGGTAGAAGAAACAGGGAAGACTTCATATAGAGTTAAAATAGTTCCATCATATTTTGGTCTTAGAACATCAAAATAATGAAAAATATATATTGTGAATCTGAAAACATGTAAAAATTGATTTTCCATCAGGATCAGATTGTGTGGTTTCCTCCCCATAAAGCAGATACACACTTACTATTCCAGTTTGTGTTGTCAAATAAGCATTGTTAAGTGTTACAAAGCTGGATCAGAATCCACTACTAACTTATCCTAGTTGAGTCTCTCTTTCCTGCCTTCAGTGCACTGGCTTAATGTTACACGTATCCATCACTCCAATGACACTGCCACCTCTTTAAGGCAGCATGGCATCATTTTCATGAACAAGGACCCTAGAATCAGACTACATGGATTCAAATCTTAGCTCTGCCACTTAATAGCTATATGATCCTAGGCCAGTTACTTGAATTTTTCTGTGCCTCAGTTTTATCACTTATAAGATGAGGACAATACTGGTACCTATAAATATTAGCATAGTGACAAGCACATAGTAGACCTATGTGTTCACTATCATCGCTATTATTTCTAAGGTATATAAACCAGAAATATTATGAGAACCATTGTTTAAACACTTGTAATAAAACACAAACGAGATACCATACACATATTTAAAATGTCCTGCTTTGAAACTTTTTCTCAAATATAAGTCTATGGTTGAAGTTTCAAATTATATAGCTTATTCCACCAGATAAATTGAGACACTATTTACTAAAAATAAGGAAAAATGAAGGAAAGGGAGGTATGGGAGAGAGGGAAGAGATGTGAGAGGGAAGTAGTAAGAGTTAAGTTTAAAACATGCAAAGCTCAAGATACCTGTGGAATACCCAAGTAAAAATGTTAAATACAATTATGTATATCAAAACATGAGTATAATGAACCTGGGTTCAAGGTAGAAATATAAGTCAAGGTAGAAATATAAGTCATTAGCATTTAAGAGTATGGGAATGGATGAGATTACAGAGATAGGAGATATTAAATATGAAGAACTTTGAAATCAAGAACTGAGCAACTTCAACACTGAGGAAACAGAAAGAGGAGCAGAACTGGCAAATATACCTGGAGAGAAGTCACAGCGGGAGGAGGACAACCATTTGTGTGTAGTGGCATGGGTGGGCAATGCTTCCAGAGAGAGGGGCTCATCAAATATCAAGGCCAACGGAGACTGAGTAAGATGATAACTGATAAAATGTTTATTGGATTTGACAATGTGAAGGCTATTGGTGCTCTTAGAAAGATCAGTTTTGGCTGAGTTTTGCCAGGGAAGCCAGGATGATTATGGTTAAAAAGTGAATGTAGGGTTGTATTTATCATTAAAAACTCACAGAGCTTGACTGTGAAAAACAGCCAAGAAGAGGGGCATGAGATGGATGTTAATTCAAGAGAGAGTTTGGGTTTATTTGTTTTTAAGAGTAGTACAACCCAATGAACAATGTTGAAGACTCAAGGGGGGAGAAGGGAATAACTGAAAAATTGAGTCCTGAGTAGATAAGCTTGATAAGACAGTAAAAACAACCCAAGGATAATATGGGAAGAACGTGGAGATGGTAGAAATATGAGAGTTTTCTTATACTGTTCTTATAGTGGTTTCTAGTTTTGTCTTCAAGTATTGCTTCAGTCATATAGGAAGCGTAGGGCAAGAATTGGGTCATTTGTAGATTTGTGTGAGGATAGTTCACAGCCAATGGTCTATAGTTGTATGTTAGCCAAAGAGTTGGCACATTGTTTGGTAACTAAATGATGCCATGCTACAAAATGGGAAAGGAACTGATCTGAGAATTAAGATTTCGGGGGCTGTAGTTTGAGATGTGCCTCTAAATCAATATTTGATCTTGGCCTAAACATTTGAAAATCTCTGAACCTCACCTTTGTCTTTTGTAGGAGACTACTATAGATTATTTATAATGACCAGTAAATGATTGATGTCACTATTTTATTATAGTATTCAAAAGTGCAACTACATCACAGTCAAAATAGTTACAGCCCGGCCGGGCGTAGCTCAGCGGTTGAGCATCGACCTAGGATCCAGGCGATCGGGGTTCAATTCCCGGTCAGGGCACATGCTTGGGTTGTGGGCTGTAGCCGATCAATGACTCTCATCATTGATGTTTCTATCTTTCTATCCCTCTCCTTTCCTCTCTCTGAAATCAATAAAGATATATTTAAAAAAAAAAATAGTTACATATACTTATTTTGTGTTCATAGACTAAATTTGTAAAATCCTTTAGGCTTTCAATATGCCCTCTATAAAATCTGTCCTCAGTGGGATGTTTTCAATTTCTTAACAGTTTGTTATTTAGAAATTTTAAAATAATTTTATTACTTGAGTGTTTAATTACAAAAATGTGCCTGGGGCATAAAATGTAGAATTAAACACAAAAGTCAATATGAATTTTTGATACTCTGAATGGAACGCTTTTGAGGAGAAACAACACTGCTGCCCACATGTTTATCAAGGATTTCCTACCTCCTGCTCCACTGCTTTTGTGATTTGAAGTATGCTTTATAAATTTCTATCCAATGACAACACAATCAAAGATGTGCAATGAATCTTTTCTTTCTCCTCTGACAAAAAGCTTTGGTCTTAGCCAACTTAGTGTGTAGTAAAAGACATTTAATTTTAGCTCTAGGGTATCCATATTCTGTCACACGAAAAATAAATAAACATAAAAGTAATAAGATCTCATAGAAAACAGTGTGGGACAGAGCTGCCTGACTTTAATTTTCTGAAATGCAAGTAATGCAATTAACTCCGGGTTGTGATTAGCTTGTTGGAAGCTGGGTCCCCTCAGCAAGTTACAACATCCACAGCACCCATAATGGTGTCATATACTCAGTATTATTTATTTGTCTTTTGATTTACAGCCCTAAAGATAAAGCCATGGGGCTTATGAATTAATAATGAACAGAGCCAAGTTCAAATCGCAGCTCTGTCTCTGCTCTAATTATGTGCCTGCTTACCAGCTTTTTTAAAAGTAGATATTCACCAGGACTACAGTGAGAGCCCTTGCCTTGGGAGCAATATTTAAGGGCCAAGATAAATGATACTTTTAAAGCAATATTTAAAAATCAAAAACCAACATTTTAAGCATCAACATTTGTTCATGATGAACAAAAGGTTAACATTTTAAATAAAGACAGGATCCAGGATTGATAACAGTGGTGTGTCAAACTATACTGGAGTCTGAGACAAAAGGTAACCTCAGTAATATTGATGCTGCCTTGATTTAAAGTCTACATATTTTGTTCACCATATATTTTTAGCATTAACTTTTAGTTTTCCAAATATTGCACTAATTAGTTTTAGTACTCCCTTAAATTTTGCACCCAGGTGGTTGCCTCTCTTGCCTCAACCTAGCCTCAGCCTTTTAAATTTACCACCAAGATAGGTGGCGTGAGGGAAGCATTGTGCTCATAACTTCTTTCTGCTGGCACTGAAGAAGCACAATTCCTTCTGGAGGCCAACCGCTATTTCACACCAAGTTCTCTCCCTTTTATTTTCTGTAAAAGGGTTTATGGATGTGCTGCTCTAGAAAAATGCTTCCTGGTGGCCCTCAATACTTCTAATAACCAAAACAACCTACTACATCAGGGGAGACAAAGAGTATTTTCAAGGTAAACAAATTCCATATTTTTTGCTCAAAAATCAGACAATAGTTACAAGGAAGGCAGTTGCAAAAAAATAAAATAAAATTTTTCAGTTGGAGGAAGTCAATGAATCTCTCCGCGCATATACCTCAAAAATGTAGTAATAGCTTCTCCTCATGTAAGTCTTGGAACACAAAAGGAATGAATGACTGAAGTCAACACCTCAAAAAGCAAGTAAACAGATTCTGAGCTCTGGGATATCTGGGACCCAGCTCCGCTATTCTCTCAACTTGAGAACCAGTCTCCTTCTCAGCACTTACTTGAGTTAAAACGTTACAATCTGGGGTATTATTTGATCAGTGTCTGCTGCCCCAAACTACACTTTCAGCTCCATGGGGGAGGGGGGAGGGACGACTATAACTTCTGTTTGCTTCTCTTTGTGGAAATGGGAACCGAATGCCCCTGAACTCTCCACAGGGAGAGACTCCCTTCAATGTAAGTGGATGAGGATAACTCTCAACCCCAAGCAATGACGGATCAAAGGACGTTCATAGCAAATAAGTGAAGGGTGGGGCAGGTAAAAAGGGCTAATATTAAGGTGAGGACACCTGTGACAACCCTTCTGCTTTGGTAAGAGGAGATTTCCTTGAGAGAAGGCCACCCAGAAGTAGGGAAAGCCCTTCCCTCTTTGCCATCACTCCTCCCCGCTGGTTCCCCAGAAGACAATCCAGGATCCTGGCACTGACATCCTTAACTTCCTACTCCTTTTAAATTGATGGAAGAAAATCTTAGGTGAACTTCAAGGCCTAATTTAAGTCATTCTTCACTTGTAAAATCTATGGGGCCTATATTGTATTATATCATGTGTCTCTTGATTCTATACCATCTTTAACTGCTCACTGCAGCACATATGGTAACTTTGTGTGAAATGAAAAAATAAGGGGGGCAGGCGCAACTTCATCAGGACACGTGTATTCAATGACTATGAGGTAGATGGTGCCTTCTAGATTTCTACAATATAGAAATTGTACGTATTATGTACTATGTAGTGACTCTGCTCCAATACTATGTCGATCATTGTCATGTCACATTTTTGTCTTATATCTACAGAGTAAATTAATAATTTATTTCCTTCTTTCCTCCCGCTCTCCCACACAATAGTTAACACAATTTAAGCCCATAGCAAATATTGAGTAAGTACCTCCTGGCTAGTGAATTGAGAGGCTTCCCTCAAAAGGGAAGAAGCCTAATTCTAGAAATACAGGTGGTTTTTGTTTTGTCTTTTACTTGTTTTATATTTTTAATTGTTCTGCAATATGTTTTTATAAGCATGCAGAAAATGTTTTAATCTATGTCAAAAAGTTAGAGCCTAAGTACTTATTTATAGACAAGCCTAAGTGACTGTGTCTTGTCTGATTTGAGGCAAAACACCCTGCATATTTGCAAAAAATTAATATCATACCATATAATGCAGGGCATGAGGTTCAGTTATCCTCTCATTAAGTAAGATTATCTCTTTGCTGTTACGCTGCCTTCAGATTCCTATGATAAGGTCCGCAATGGTTGTGCAACTAGCAGCATGGACAATCTTTCAAATGAATCGCATGCTAATAGAGTTGCATTCTTACATTTTGACCCCAAATTAATTAAAATAAATGAAAATTCTTATATTTTTTTTCTGATCCTACCACAAATTTAGAAATCAACCCTGTTCTGGGCAAGGTCAACCAGAAATCTAATATAAATATGTCATCTCAAAAGTTAGCTCTATTTACATTCAGGATTTTCTTTGGTTTTGTTATTTAAAATAATCAGGATCATCAGCTGGTCTCCATTAAAAGTACACTTAGCTGATATTCACCTTTGTGGGTGCTAAGGGATAGATAGTGAGATTTAGAAAAGTCACACAGTGAGCAGGGAACATTACATAGCTATAGACAATTCCCTAAATCTACTATGCATCCTTTTTTTTAATGGGTTTTCACAACAGAAACAAAAATCTCACCAAAAATGAAAATGAGAACTTCACTAATTTTCATGCACCAATGACGGTAGAAGCCCCCCATGGATTATTAAATCTGAGAGATGTGTGAACAAACATGATACTAAGCAAGTAAAGTATATCATAAAATATACCACGTTCATTTATTGTGACAACCGGGGTGTAATTATACTAGGAAATGTGCTGCACTTTAGTCAGTGAAAGTAATAAAGTCTGAACACCAGGAGACCTTTCTCTAGTCTGTACTATTAAACTACTTCTGAAGAGGTGAACAACCTAAAAATATGGGAGGAATGTTGGCTTTTATAGATTAGCGTAGCGGGGGTTGTTCAGAGCCTCTTATAGCCTAATAAATACAGCCTCTCTGTGTTTCCCTCATTACTTGTGGGTATAGAACCAAAGAACATTTTCCTCCATTCCTGGGTAATTACAATGCCTAAATTTGTGTGGGTTACTTAGGCTAGGCATCACCCTTTCTCCCCCCAATGAAGGAAATAAGAGAGAGAAAAAGAGCTCTATTGTATTGGAAGTGCCTCTACAAGCAGTAACAAGAAAAGCAGGAGAAAATTTACAGAAAGACAAGGAGACAGCGGGACCCTGGAGATGATAATGCTACAAGATGACTGGTAGGTGTAATGATTAAAGCATTCATGGAGGTCACTAGGAAAAGGGAAAGGAACGTAAGGAACATGTGATTTCAGATTAGGAAACCCTGGGCTTCCCAGAGTGAATTGCTATTTGGGAAAGTCTAGTTAATTGAATTTTATGACACTTTTTATGAAAATTAAAATGCATATCTTTTACTACCCTAATAGTTTTATTGCTACTGTGAGATTTATGTGCGGCGATATACCAAAAAGCATATGCAACGAGCCCCTGAAGAGCACCGGAGTGGATTACTACAGTTTCCTTTTGTGCTCTGGCAGCCGACAATCACGGTCATAATTACAGGATTGGAGCCACCTGCCAACTCAATGAACAGGACCTTGTGGCTCCACAGAAAATAGAGGCAATTCTAACATTAAAAAGAAAATGAGTGTTAAACCAGAGGGACCTGCAGGGGCAGCCCGGGGAAAGCTGGGTATTTATTTTTTCCTGAGCACAAAATGACTGACTCTTCTATTATCCCATTTACTGGCCCAGGAAGAAGCAGTGTCTGCCAAGACCCTTCTGGGGAAACTAGACAATCCAGTGCAATGTCTGCATTCCTAGTTGCTTGGGACAGGGCCGGTGAACTGAGAATTCTCATGGGCACCGTGAATCCTAGATTTTAGATTGTAGAGCTTATTCCTTCCAACACATTAAAGCAGGAAGCACGGACTGGCCTCACTTGATAAAACTGTTCCTTGGCATGTACTTAGCCTGCTGAACCACCGGAGATGGAGATGACCCAAAGTCAATGTGATGTGAAAATAGTGATGTCAAGAAGGTGAATCTCCCCAGAATTTTTCAAGTTACAAATTCTGGTTTACTGAAGGAGTTAACCCACACACAAATATGTGAACATTTCGCTCTGAATTCCTCTACATTTCACTTTCTAAGAGACATCTTCCCTCGGTTCCTTAGGTCGTCTTAGTCATTCCTTGCTCTGCCCTACTTACAAGTTTCTATCAGAGTAGAGCTTCTCACACCTCAGAGCGCACATCTATCGCTCAGGATCCTGTGAAATGCAAATTCTGATTCGGTAGGCGTGTGGGGAGGGGAGGTTTGTGAGTGTGTCTCTCTAAGGGACTTGCAGGTGCTCCCAGGCCTCGGAACACACTTTGAAAAGTAAAGTATTGAAGCACTCCCGATGATCTGCACACACGCCAGCCATTTCCTCTCCTCCACGGGCTCCTTGGAAGCAAAGGCGAGGGTGGCACTGCGGCGGATGCCAGTGACAGCACGCCTGCGGGTCTGAGGTACGGTGAGGTCTTGCCATGGGTGTGTCACCTTTAATTCTCAAAACAATCCTGCAGGATCTGTAATCATGTTCCCATTTTACAATGAAGAAGTTGAATCTCAGATACATGAATCGACTTGGCCTTGGTCCCGCAAGGGGACCACGTGGCAGTCAGAATGCAATTCTGGATCTATTTGCCTCCAAACCCGTTATTCTTTCCACTGTACCCACAGCCTCCTCTTGTTTATTTCTGTTTACAGAGGAGCACTAGTGATATAGCAGGCGTTCAACAGGCGTGTTTGGGTCTGTGATATTTTACCTATAGATTTTCATTTGCTCATATTATCTCCTTTGTATGGAATGTTTCCCCTGTTTTCCCTCTACCCAGTTAAGGTTCAGCTCACTCCCATCACTTCCACTTGGCCAGCCCACCATGCTGTGCTGGTCCTCTCTCTGAATTCACATACAGCAGCTGCTTGCACCACACCATCAGCACTTAAATTGCTAGATATCTTATTGACAATATATTTGACTCATTCTACAAATATTTATTGAGTACAGATCTACTGAGCACCAGGCATTGTTGTAAGCATGCGTGATAGGCCATGAAAACCACAAAACAAAACAAAACAGACAAAACCCATTGTTGCCCTGTGTCTTGGGAACCATTTCCCCAACTAAAATGAAAACTCCTTTGGGGCAAGGACCCACTCATTTCACTTTCCACAGTTCTCACAGTACTTTGTATATAGTAAACGCACAATTAATAATAAGTCTCAGATTTGGATAATTTCCCATGTAAACGTGTCCCTAATCCACAGGAGTCTAAGCACAAGGCCTTCTTTTACCACACGAGACCTTGGAAGGTGGAATGATGCCTTCCCACTGTTTCTCATTTCCCATCTGCAGTGTTTGAGGCCAGAAGCAGAGGCATTAAAGTCTCCTACCCAGTACAAGGATCAGCCAGAGAGACAGCATTCTCTCTCATTTAATCACAGTTCCCAGCTAAAGCGAATGCTCACTGCCAAGGTGACCCTTTCCCCTTACACAGCAGACTGTAGACCAGAGCCCTGCTAACTGGGAAAGCATCTCATGCATATCATCTCATGAAATTGTTTTCAACATCATCTCGAACTTGCACTCTCTTAGAGAAAACTTGTATTTTCCCAGGTTATCATTTTCAAAGTAACCTCCCTGAAGGTATACAGAGGCTCTTTCTGGCAGCTCCAGCCTTTGTAAAGTTCCATCAGGTGTGTCGATCACATATATTCAAATGTGTCCTGTTCGATGCAGGCCTGCTGATGAGCGGCTGAGAAGGGAAAATAGGACTCTATTTGCTCTCTATCCGTTTATACTCATCTTTACAGTTTCTTACACTGAAGAAATGTGCATATATTAGTTCATCTTGTGTATGTTTTCAAGCATTTGAAGTGGAAGTAAAGGATGCACATGGATCCTCTCAATTTGACTGTTTTATCCAATACTGAGAGACTGCATAAGGCAATCTGCTGACCATGAAATTCTAAGTGAGACAAGCCTGATTTCTCATCATGTAAACATGGGAATGCGTCTTCAGTTCAGACACACCTTTCGTAAAATAGATGTCACACTTCCTGCTATGCAAGGATGAAATGAGAAGAAATGATTTTAATGTAAAAAAATCCTAGAACATAGTAGATGTTCAATTAGTAGTTGTATTCTTGATCATGTTAAAAACTACACACCCCCTGCCTGGACAGGCGTGGCTCAGCCACTGAGCATCAACCTAGAATCCAGGAGATTATGGTTCGATTCCCAGTCAGGGCACATGCCCGGGCTGCAGGCTGGATCCCCAGTGGGGGGCATGCAGGAGGCAGCCGATCAATGACTCTCATCATTGATGTTTCTATCTCTCTCTCCCTCTCCCTTCCTCTCTCTGAAATCAATAAAGATATATATTTTTTAAAAATTATACCCCCCCAATTACATTACTGAGTTTTTAAAATCACCCAAAAGCATTTATTTAAGTACCAAAAATAATTACATTTAGCATTTAACTAAGCAGATATAGAGGCATGAGCCCGGGCACCAGTAAAATTTTCAGCTTAAAACAAATTTGATGTAAATAAATATCTGAAAGTAGCTATAAATAGCTAGCTATACAAACATGAAAGAAAAAAACAACTGAAGCCTTTGCCTTGTGTTTCAGGATTAAGTCAAAGTTTCCTCTCTCAAAACAGGAAGACATCCCATTAATCAGATTTCTTTTTCCAAGTTCTTCCTTTTTATAGGACTTGGCAGGAAAGGTCTTTGGCTAAAATATAGTTTAAGATTAGTGTGGTGTGACTGAGCTGTAGGCTGTATCTTAGAAGAGCCTTAAACATGAGTAAAAATAGGTCTGAGGGTTGGGGAAAAGGGAGAGAAAGAATACAATGACAATGAATCACAGACTCTTTGAGCTCTAGGGACCTTAAACACTAGGCAAACCAAGCCTTTCATTACATAATGAGGAAACTGAGGCCCACAAAACTCCAGGGACTTGCTCAAGGTCACATACTAGATCCTGGCTGAAGTATTGTCACATATGTATCATCTTATGTTGGTAAAGACAAATAAAGAAATATGAAGATCTTACTAGATGTGGGCTATTTGCTAATGAGAAGGGAAATTGTGTCTGGGGAATTCCTAGAGAACTGGGATCACATTTATTTGGCAAGCGGTAAGAGTAGGCAAAGATGTGAAATGTTTTAGGCAATGAAAAACGATGTCCTGTAAAGAATATACTGTCTCCTATGAGTGACATTTTTGATAGTGGTTCCATTGACTTGGGACCACTTCCAGGTTAAAATTCATTTGCAGATTTGAATGATACTGTATTTCCTAATCTATATCAATTATCAGAGAATTATCCCAAAGAACCCCAAAGCTGAAGAATAGAGGGATATGCGCTTGGGTTTATTCATTCTCCTCATATTGCAGGGGATATTTTGCCTCCAACTACATTTTTCACAGCATGCACAGTGTGAATGGGAACTTTTCAAACATTCGCAAGAATGCCCGCCAACAGAGGAGGCTGAAAATCAAAATGAAAATTCGTGTTACTTCTTCCAAATCACCACGTAAGACACATCCAAGATCGTATCAAAGCTGTCTCATAAATCTAATCACACTGTCTTACAAATACTCTTTAGGAAGAACGCCCTTTATTCCATTAAATAAAGTTTCTGTTGTCTGGAAAGCACAGGATTAGGCAGATGGAGTTAGAGATCATCTACTCCAACAGTTCTCAAGCTTAGCAGTGTGGCAAGATCATCTGGAGGCTCTTACACAGGTTTCTGGGCCCTGCCCCTCACTTGCTAACTCAGGAGGTCTGGAATATGAGAACATGCATTTCTAATGAATTTGCAGGTTATGTTGACACTGCTGGTCCAAAAAAACATATTTTGGGAACCACTGACTTAGTCCAGCCCCTTTACTGTACTACCTCTTTTTTAAATTTTTAAAAATTCAGATAGATAAATTCTAGTGTTCTTGGAACTTACATTTATTTTTTCTCTCTCAACCTCTCTAACAACCAAGCAAGCAGGATCTATTTCTGCTGCTGTCACTGTGCACTTAGCAGGCCGATTACGGTTTAGGGAGACTGGGAGAGAGTCAATACTCAGCATCCTATTAAGCTGGTATCAGGTAAATTATCCCACAAAACTAAACCGGAGCAATTAGTCCAAGTGAGCCTTTCGCACCTAGCATCTGTGTATACGCTGCACCATCCTCATCATATTGACTGTGGAAAGGAAAGACACCGAAAACGTGACTCACTCCATCGCTATAAGGCCCGGCAGGCACGCGGCTCTTGGGGCGCCGTTGCAAAGGCGACGTTTAGCGAATTCGCCGAGAGCATCGGTGGCGTACATCAGGGCACACAAGCGACATGTTATTATAAGTGAAGCAGGAGAGAGCTTATGTTATTACACCCCAACAGTCCAAAAACTTACAGCGTCCTAAAAAAGATCAAATAGGCGTGTGGCATCTCCCAGCCATGTGCTGATTCCTGCAGGCTCAGCTAATTAATGAGAGAAAGCAAGCTGAACAAAAACCGTCATCTTGAAACAACTCAAGGTCCCAGGGTTTGTTCAGTGTAATGGGGTAACAGACAAAGCAGGGCTTCGGCAGAACCTGAAGGAGACAGAGTGATGTCGCGAAGGCCACCGCCACGGTATGTGCACACGCTCACCTCTCCCCCGCGTTCCCCGCACACGCGCATCTCCACTGGAGCACTCTGCTTCCGCTACGGGAGCCTCTGATTCCACGGGGCCTTTACTCTCAGGAACAGACAGTGAGAAATGCTCTTACACGCACTCCTGCCGGATGTTACCTGCTATGTGGGTGTTTTCTTAAAGAGCTGTAGGGGTCCGGGCACGAGTTAACTTGCCGATTAAGGGTGATTATAAGGAGTCCAGGCAGGCTGACCAGTTGTAACAAGGGCACCACTCTGGTGGGGGACGTTGATAGTGGGCGAGGCGACCCATGTGCGGGAACAGGGGACATGTGGAAAATCTCTGTACCTTCTTCTCAATTTGCTGTGAACTTAAAGCTGCTCTAAAAATATAGAGTCTTCAAAAGACACCAGTCTTAAAATGCTACTGAGCATTTAATATGTGCGAGACACTGAGAAACAATACCAAAAAATTGAGAACGGAATGTAAAATATAGTCACACATAAAAAGACACCTGTCAGAGAGTAAATGGTCAGAGACTCGGGAGCAGAAGAAATCGCCCACCAGCCGAGGACCATTCTGTGCTGAGTGAACTTAACTTGAGCGGGGTCATCTCTGTGGGCTGACCTCTCCCGGGCAGAGAGGAAGTCGGGGAGAGGAGGACACTCAGACGGGGGAGTCGTTCAGCAGAGATGAAGGCACAGAAAGCACTCAGCGACTACACCAGCCTCTGTCTTGTCGGGATCGAAGGGCTGATGCCTGAGCATTCGAGAAATAAAGCATGCTATGGACTTGTGTTTGTTGGGCAAGACTGTGGAGAGCCTGAAATGTGGAATGAAAGATGCAGGAACACCAAGAAAATAAATGTCCACTAAACCTACTGGCAACATTAGAAAAGGAAATATTGGGGTTAGGGGGAGAAGATTTTCCAGGTGACCTTAAAACCATGAACGTTAGCTGGTACTGAAGAGCTTACTGCACTTGATTTTACACCATTATAACTTTCAAGGACTCGGCTAAATATATAGATACATATATATATGTGTGTGTGTATATATATAAAATCATGTTCATCGCACAGCTTGCAGGCACTGAATTCCAGGAGAGAGGTTGTAGTCGCAACTCAGGCGGCAACCTCTCATAAGACCCTCCATAGATCAATTTTAGTTTCAAGAAATTTCATTTTTAAGAACCTTAGTTTTTTATCTTCTGCACTTCAACAACACTGAAAATGCTTCCAGGTTTTGATTTACAGAAATATTATCACTGTCAATAAAAGGAATGTGTCTGACATACTAAAATCCAATTTAATTACTTCTGTGATGTCTCCTGTGGCTGAAAGGAAATGTTATTTCTGTAACACTTTTCTGTTTTTAATTTAGTAAAATGGAGCACTTGCTCTGACTGGGACCTAAAGGAGCAGATTTATAACTGATGTCATGAAGTTGGACCCCCCAGTTTCAGCAGCACGGTCTCATTCTGAGGGTGCAGCGATTACATGAATCCTGACCCTAGGTCAGGAGTCAGGGTTCCTTCAAGCCAGGCAGTCGAGTGACCATCAAGGACCTGACATGGAACCCGGCCAGGACAGTTATGCTGCATGTCATGTCCTGGAGAAGCTTTGAAGACATGTCCAAAGGCCTGCTTTTAACCAACACCGTTCCCATGTCAGTATTTCCCTGAGCTGCTGGGATCCAGACGAGGCCTTGAAAGCTTCCCGACAGGAGATGCCAAATATCAAAATATACGCTTCCGCCACTCGAGGGAAGAAACCAAGCAAAATATATTCTTTATTTCCCACTACATATTCCATCTGTCTCTCTCCCTAAAGGGTCATATGTTATATAGTTATAAGAAGCACTCACACCTACGCGAACGCAGCTCCCACTGTCTTCTGTGAAACGCAGCCTCCTCCTTGTTCGCGACCCACTTTTTTTTTCTTTTTTTTAACATCCTTCTATGTCGGCTCATCCTTTCATGAAACTTGTTTCATTGTGAAATTATTTCAAGTTAAGAAACGCCTTTGTACCTTCCTATCTCGACAAATCCTGGGGAGATTAAGCCACAGGCTCCACAGGCCATTTTCTGAAAGGTGTGAGAATTTAGATTATTAGGGTCATTAAAATCATACACTCCCTAAGACCCCAGGCTAACAGATCACCCTTGCACTTTACTCTGCTGTAGGATGCTACCAGAGAAGTAACAATATATAATAGCACTAAACTGCGGAGGAGGCCCTAACTCCTCCCCATGAGAGAATCCTGCACTTTTTAATTGCTACAGTGAATTTTATTAAAGACCCAGAATCTTTTGTTCAGGGAAGGAAGAAAGATCACTGAGCAAGGTACATTTTTATTCACAATAATAATTTTTCCTTATGGATAGAATTATTCCTTAATGCAAGCACAATGCTATTTTTATCATGACCTTTTTCTGGACTCTGCACATTTTTCTAGAACTTTCCTTCCCTTCCCTGCAAATACAAGGGTCTTCATTATTCATCTCGTAGTGACTTTTCATGCACTGTGTCTTCCAAAAACCTTCAAAGACCACACTGCTAACCTCTGACTTCCTTTTTTTTCCCTTTCTGCATTAACATTTGTATAGAGAGGAAACTGAGATCTAATCAGCATAATGAAACCCGGTACACGTTCCTTGGTGGGGCAGTTCTGAATCTTAGCTGCTCCTTTCCCATAACACACATTGTGAATCTCACTCAAGCAAAAGAACCTTGGGAAACGTTTTGCCTGATTTCATTATGACATATTAAATTATTGTTTTTAAGCAACTCAGGCTGTCATAGAAAAATCACAGAAAATTCCCATCTCTCTTTCATAATCAGTACCTTTTTATAAGAGAACTGGAAGCTAATGACAGCAGCCTTAGACAGCTATAAATTTTAAACTCATCTTTAACAGAGGCAACTGAGCAGTTGAGAGGTAGAGCATGTTTCATGCAACCTGAAATTAAATATAAGAATCAAGAGTCAGATGAGGATGGGGAAAAAAATCCACAACGTTAAATGCCAGTCATTACTAACTTCTCTAGGAAATTTTGCATCAGGGGGATGACAATAGCAATGAAAAGGAATCTACTATTCCACGGGAGGAAGTGTGGGTGCAAGTGAGAATACAGGCTCGAAGTTAGACAGACTTATGTCCAAAGTCCTTCTGTGCCAATCACTAGCCACTTCCGCTCAAAGCAGTTATTTAAACCACCCATGCCTCAAGCTCCTCACTTATAAATTGAAAATAATGTTTTTTGAAAATTGACAAGGTAAAGATTTATAATATGTAAATAGTAATGCATACAGTACCTGTTAATTATGTGATTAGCATTAAAATATGTTGGTGTTATCTACATAAAAATATTTTGTAGTTCTTATGCACTAGCTAGGTATAGCCACAGCAATAGAGTATATATATAAATTATCTATTTCCCAAAGTATAAATTAATTATTTTTAATTTTATACTTCTTTAAAAAAATTCCCATGATGGTCTGAGTCCATAAATTTGGAGAATTAACTGACGTGTTACTCTCTTTACATATCTTTTTGATTAATAAATAGATACTAAATTATATACTGTTTAAACTTATTTAGTATTATACAGGATTCTGAAAATTCAGCATGACTAATCTTCATTTTGTTCACAAGAGC
Organism: Miniopterus natalensis; assembly: GCF_054644295.1. NCBI lineage: Eukaryota > Metazoa > Chordata > Mammalia > Chiroptera > Miniopteridae > Miniopterus > Miniopterus natalensis. Next base: position 26,220,825 of record NC_142093.1, read on the forward strand.
TTTTAGAGCATCATTTCTGGAGAAGTAAAATCCATTTAAAAAGTGAAAGCAAACCTAAAGGCCACAAGTTTCAAAAATGTGCACCACAGATTCAGGCACTCTCCTTCCCAGCTCCCACACTCCACCCCCTGCCTGGATTCTGCCCCTGCTGTGTTGCTAGGGCTGTACAGCAAAGTGAGAAATTTGAGCAAAACGCACTCACACAGAAAGAACATTATTCAGAGCGAGACTATGGTCATTGAGCTCTTTGAAATATTATGTAGTGAGAATTGGAACCACTGTAATCCCTTAAGAACAGTTAACCAAGATGACTGGCAAAACCTTCCCTCTGTGGAGCCCTGGTCTAGTTGGGCTAGGCTGGGACAGGACCTCATTACCACTGAAATGCAAACACTGAAGGCCACATCCATATTTACGTAAGACCTGAGATGAAGAGCACTAATATAAGAGTCAGTTCCAGGTCCACACAGAGTTTTAAGTAAGCTAAAAATATTAGAGAGTTCTAGCAGGGGATAAAAAAACAGACTGAGGATTCTCAGCAGGAAGGTGGCGTTGGGTGGGTGGGTGGGTGGGAAGAGATTAACCGACGAATTTATACACATATATGCATGACCCCTGGACACAGACAATAATGTGATGAAGGCCTGAGGTGGGGGGTGCAGGGTAGAAGGGGTCAATGGGGGGGAAAAAGAGGACATTTGTAATACTTTCAACAATAAAGATAATTTTTTAAAAAAGAATTTGATTGGGCCTTCTTTCTTGATTTTGGGGGCCAAACTGGTACTGTTTACACTGAATAGAAAAGACTACCTAGAGTCATGGATCATTCCGCTGTTGACCAATGCTGGGGGCTAATCTGGATAACTCAAATACAGCAACACTCTACTCCAATGTTTGGAGGTTCTCTTTGCACTTAAATTTTCTTATGTAGATACAGCTTAACAATGTCATTTGACTGCCCACTTGCAATATGAAAAGACCAAATATTTCCTTGTATGCATCTACTTTCATGATGTGTATCACCAACAAGAGAAACAGAGATACATTTATATAAAACAGTAGTAGATAGCATTTCTATTATATAGAACATTTCTCTATCATACACATGCTTTCCTTTCTGCCTTTATTGCATTTTTTTGACTCAGTACGAACAATATTTTAATCCTTTATGGTTTAACCTATTCCAGGATTGATGCTGTGTTCCCATAGATAGTTTTTCTAAGGCATTATCAGTAAATATTGCTTATGAGTTGCTTTAAACAACTTAAGGGCTCCCATTTTGAACTGCTAGAATGATTCAAGGTTAGGAAGATTTATCACATTCACCATAGGAACTGGCTGTGGACATGGTTAATTGCTAAATTTTATTCACCCCTAAATGGTGTCGGCAGCAAATCAGCTCACAGCTTAATACTACTGGCAGCTCTAAATGGGAGAGAAATGATGTTACTCTGATCCATCCTATTTCTGTGTAGGTTCTCATTCATTTCCAGTAGTTCTGATACTGATGCTCAGGTACTGGATATAGGATTCTCTTTCAAACAACAAAAGAAAGTGAGGAACAAAGCTGAAGATATTTTTAAATGTCATGGTAACAAGTAACAGTCAAATGTATTTCATCTTTAAAAAATAAAAATAAATGTATTTCATCTTTGTTTCAGTGAACATTCCTAATTCCCATATAAAGATATATTCTTTTCAGAAAGATTTTCTTTTGGCAAAGTTCAGAACTCTGAAAATAGTCTTTTGGTGGTAGTGCCCACACCGTCCTATTACCAAAATGACAGCGCTATGATGTATTATTCCCTCCTGGTAACAGACACCGTTGAAGCAGAACCGCAATCTGGCACACAGCATTTCTATACTAATGTAATGTGACAATGTTATTATGTTCACTATTTTCCATGTGATCATAGCCATAGTCATATTCCCCAGCCTGATGTTAAATTAACAAATACAGCTCCGTTCTTTTCTGGACCAATGGGTGAAAGCAGAAAGGGATTATTGCAGCATGGTGGCTTGATGGTGGTGTATGTGTGTGCCAGCGTGTGTAGGTGACATGTAGACTTCATATAACGAATGTAAACTCTCAAGCCTGGCACAGAGCACGTACTCAATAAGTGATTGCATCCCAGAGAAAGTTCATAAATAGCTATAATATGTGGTAAGTACAAAAACTGTTGCTTTAAGTTTTGGAAGAGGGGAAAGGTAAGGCTCAGCTCAGAAGACCAGGAATGTTTGCATGGGGTGAAAGAGTTGAAGTAGAGACTGAAAATGCAAATATATTTCTTCAAGCAGATACAGCGAAAGGAAGGTATTCCAGGTGGAATGAGCGCATTCCCCAAGAGGAGAAGCTAGCCCAGGCAAGGGTGAGGCGAGGGGGAAAGCGTCACGTTGTTCAGAAAGCCACGGGTGAGATAATCGGCAGCAACATGCCACATGGCCAGGCCCTGTGATAGCCAAGGGTGAAAGGAAAGCCAGGGTCGGAGCACGGCAGCCCATGAGCTCCGGAACGCTGGACGCGGAGCGCACTGCCGGCCACTGCGGCGCCGGAAGCCTTGAGGAGTCACTAACCTGGTCAGCGCTGATGTGGGCGGCTGCTATCAGCAGTGACATGCAACATGACACGCGAAACAGTGGCTTATGAGCCAACAGAAAATACGGAGCTACTGTCCCCGAGAGAAGCACGTAGCCTTACAGGGAGATGAGACCGCACGTAGGTAACTAAGGCAGAGTGATGGCTGGTAAGGCAGCAGCCACAAGGCTCTAGAAGCCAGAGGGGGGAAACGATGGTCTGGGTCAGGAGAATCAGGACGAGCGGGTGATATTCCAGGGGGAGAGTGGGAAGGACAGACAGAACGGGGCGGCAGTGAGAAGGGGCACCTCAAGCCGGGAGTGCTCAAAGGCCAGATGGATAACCCGGGGAGCTGAGACCTGTACTGACATGAGAGAACGACGCTAACACGCGCCACGCGCGGCAACTGTGTTAGTCCGTGAGTAGAGACGGCAATCTTCCGGCGAGGAAAGGGTTTCACAAACACTGTTCTTTCGAAGGAGACGCTGGCATCGTTTTGCCGAAGCGCCTCTCCTTTGCAAGATGCCTTTAAGTTCATTAATTAGTATGATTTATCCAAGATTATGCTTACAAACTACAAGTATTCCCATCTTCCCATTGTTAATTATATCTCCAGGCAAACATAAATAGAATTTTCTAGTTACTCTTACCCACTCCAGGAAACTTATCAGAGAGACGACATTTAAAAGGTCTATTGGGGGATGTGGGGAGGGGTCTCTTTTGCAATGTGGTGTGTTCTTTCTTCTTTTAAAAAGTTTTATTTCTCTTTCTCTTTTTCTTTTTTTTTTTTTTGGTTTCGTATGCAGTTGAAGGCTGGAGTCACAGAATTTATGAATAAATACTTAAGTTGAAAATAAAAATTTCATTAAGAAATGAAATGTCTTAAATTGTTTTTTTCTTAAAGTCAACTTCCATAGAGAAAAACAGTTTGTTAAAACCCCAGGAATCACACTAATTATATTTATGCAACTCATAGAGAATCAGTGAGATAGAGAGAAAAGGTATATTTTGATAAATTTAAAAAGTGAAGAAAATGTGGCCTGCTACTTTTACTGCCATATCAATTGTATGTCCTCGATGTAATAGCCACTACTGCACCTTCTACAAATTCTAGTTCATATGAAAACAAGATTTGCTTTTAAAGATTGATCTGTGCTTCCATATCCTCACCACCAAAACTCCAATGTACAAACCAAGAAACTATTTCACATTTCCAGAAAATCCACTAAGAGGTAATGATTTAATCAAAATGCATGCATTCTGAGAGCCCTCCAATGTAATTTTAATGCTGATTTGTGCAAGAAGCATATCAGGAGACACATTTATTGGATGACATTTACCTTATTTACAAGAAAATAACAAATAGCCTTATCATTGTCATCACCACTACTATCACCCAAGAGCAGCATTCAAATAATTCTCTGTAAAAATGATTTGAAGACAGCATGATACTTAAAGTAGGATCTCGATGTTCCTTTAGGAAATGTCGAGCCAATACATACAGAAAGTTATATTCTTCCTACTTAACCAGTATATGAGGATACACAATCTGACACAAACAAATGACAACTGTTTTGTAAAACATGGAAACTAGATTAAGCAAAGTTTGGGCAGAGAAAGTTCTTTAGCAAAATGAAAAACATTTTCATGCACAAAAGCTCTCTCAGCTACCACATGTGGTCGTATATCTGCCAGAATCGAACTCAAGATTAAAAATTTGCCATAATAAAATCGTAATAAATTATCAGTCTTCTGGTTGTCCTTGAAAATAAGTTTATGTTATTTTCTGTGGGGCAGGAGCAAATGCAGGAAAAGCTACTATTCTGTGTACATATACACATATTATTATTAAAAGCATCTACACGGTATTTGCTTGGCTTTATGTACATATAAGTATTTATTGAATCTTTTGTAAGTTATTCATACAACCCCAAAGGGGGTTGTTTGTGTGATTTATTTTGTAGAAATACAGTGTTTGCAAATGTGTGATAGCTTGAACACATGTTTAGTGCTTCAAGTTTACTTGTAATTCTTTTGAAGATGTCACTGGTAGAATGGAGACTAAATATTTCTCCATCTATGGTGGCATGATCTCTACAAGTGTCTTCCAAGTACTATTTTACTTTGCATTCATTGCTTGTAATTCCTGTATTCAATATTTTGGATGGGAAACTTGAAGATAGATGGTGAATTGTGTACTATTGCCAGGCAACAACTCAGTTCAATGAAATATTATAGTTTGACCCCGTTTTCAACGCTGTGATACACATATCCGCTGACATGAACAGAGTCTCTAATAGAAAAAGGTCAAAATGAACAAACTCTAGTCGTTCTTTAAGTGTACACTCAAGCCCAGCCTTTGCATGGAAGCTGAAACCTTCAATCATCGCCATCACCGAACCCATCATCCCAGGGCTTCCCTTAAATGCTGTAGCATTTAAAAATATAAAGCACAGGCCCTATTTTCCAACCAGGAAGCTTTGTCAGAAATATTTTCTCAATATAGTGAAATGCAATGCTTGGTAGGAAATGCTTTGATGGTTTTGATGAAATGCTGTAAAGCACACTCTATTTGAGTGTTAAGAAACAGGTCATCATCTTCAATACCAGTTAATTCAGTCTCAGATCCTCACTGCAGTCACACAACTTAGGCACAAGCAGATATTCCACCATACAAGGTGAACACTCTGTTTCTTTGTCATGTTTATACTGTGAGACTAAAGGGGGGGAAACCTACAAGTGGCTGAAATATAAGGGAGAGTTCTTCAAGCCCAAAGTTCAAACATGTTTTTAAAGCAAAAGGGAGATCTGGGCTTGAAGAGATGCAGAAAGACACAAACACATGAGACCTGTCACCATATGCTAAAATTACAGCCATCACGGTGTACCCTTACAAAATTAAACACGACTTTATAAAAAGCAGCATGAAGTCTCTTTCAAAAACTAGGGGTGAACTGTCACATATAGGAAGTAAACACATTATTTTTACCAAGGTGACCATTAGCAATTAAAAAAGCATTTACAACCATCGAAAACCAAAGAATCGCCATCATCGCCCTGACATGTAGCTTATAGCACCTTTGATTCGTATTTCTGTGCTTAGAATTGTTCTTTCTGTAGAAACAAGGGCCTCTCCTGCTTATGGCAGTGTAACTTACAGGTAGCATGAAGAGTCCCAGGCTCAGAGCCTGGACGGCAGACAGTAACAGAAACAAAGGTGCGCATCGGCCCCGTGCGCACAGGCACTTACGGTCGTTGCAGAGCGGCCCGCTGAAGGAAGTCATGCTGCAGTCGCAGCTGAAGCCGTCCCACTGCTGCAGGCACACGCCCTGATTGGAACACGAGTCCTCTTGGCACGTCGTGCTGGGCCCTGCAAAACCATCCAGAAGAAACTTGGGTGCTTATAAAAAACCCCGGAGTTTTAGACATGAGCTAGGGCACATATAGTAGTTGCCAACACCTCAAATTACATGACCAAACTAGTTTTCAACGTTCTAGTTCACACACCTAAATTAGAAACAGAGAAGCTGTAATATGAAAGTTTTCTGAAGTTTCAAATACAGGATAAAATGCATTATAATAACAAACTAAACCGACAAATAGTAAAAGCAAGCGCATAGCTTCCAGTATGAATATGGTGGCAGGTAATCTCATTGCCTCATCCATAATTCTCTATCACCATTTGGATTTTAGATAAACGCATGGATCTCCTTAGCTTCTGACCAATGAAGAGAGACACCATGAGAAATAGAGATCATAACTTCATGAAATTGAGATAATATTGGCAAAATAACAGAAGTGAGGTATGCAAAAAAAAATGTCCTACGGCTTCTAGAAGTTTCCCTGCACAAACTATGGATAAAGTTATGATTGTTGGGCATTTCGGATAGGTTTGTTGGCAAGTATCAATTCACATGCTTTGACATCTTCATGCAATTAAACATAAAATGAAGACCTGTGTATCAATGACATGCCCCGGTTTAACATACAAGTAAAAAGAATGCTATTCTATTTCTAAAGGATCAGAACTAGAACACTGAGAAACAAAGAACTAAAAAAAAAAAGGCGATCAAAGCACTAAAGGGAACCACTATACAAACACAGTCAAGACTGAAAGCCTTTATGCAAACTATGCTACAGAACGAGGTCTCTCGCACAATGTTCAAAAAGGAGAAAAGTTAAATCTGAGCCCAAACAATAGTCACTGCGGAGATGTAAGAAAAAATGTTATTTGGAGGCTTCCACTGTGTATCATGGGGTTTCAGTCTTGTTTTATACACACAGGGCTATCTACCTTGCAAGTCAGCTTTCATCAATGCAACTTTGTCAGCAAAATAAAAAAAAAGCAAAATATATTAAATGTTAGTAAGCAGTACTGAAATGGGGCAGACACAGAAGAAAGTTCAGATTCAAAAAGCATGCTGCTATAAAGGGGGAGAGAAAGGCTATGTAAAGCAAATAAATTCATACTAACAGCCATAAGTCTTAAGCCAAAAATGAGAAAGCAGTAATTTATTAGAATTTTACTATAGGTGTGTATATACATATAAAAAGGTTAATTGAGCTGATGACATGTGATGAAGGAAAGTTAAAAGGGCTTCTGCTGTTTTTCCTCTCTCGGAGGGATATGAGCAAGTTACCAAAGTGACTGCATTGCTTATTTGGAACATGTGGGACAATATTTGTCATGTACAAATACAGTGTAGATTGTGGTCATTGGCAGACCAATGATCCCTTTCCACTTTTTCCCCTCTAGGCCTTTGATCTTGCTATTGCAATTAAAACTTAAAACAATAATGCCAGCCATTCGCTGCCAACAGCTGAATGACACCAAACCATCGAAATGAATGTATCGTTTGGAGTGGATGAAAGAATAAAGGATGGAAGAAACAAATCCTTACAAGATTTCAATGTGGAATGTCTTTGCTCTTACCAGGTTAGGCGTATTCTGCTTAAGGATTTCAGAGTTATGCCTGCATGTTTTTCTACGTTCATCATTGCCTTTAACTTTTATGAATTGCTCTGTGCATATTTATCACAGTAGAACCCAACTAGTAAGGGCTAACTTAGGGAATGGTGAAAATGGAGTGCTGTCCATCTAAATAGCTTTAGAGTAAAAATTTAAAATATTTTGCAGTAAACACAATTTTACAGGTTTTATGAAAATGTCAAAATAGACACCAGCCTAATCAGATGCTTTTAACAGTGAGGGCCTTTGGGGTAACTGCTTTAGTGAATGAGAATTATCTAAAATTAGCTTTTCTATAAATTAATGTTTTGGTAAAATGTCTATTTAAACACGCTCCTTACAATCATACTTCTATTATGGTTTTCTTAGTAAAGGTATTCTTCATAGGAAGCTATTGAATTTAGCCTAAACTATGTGAATTTTCACAAGTTCAGAAACAATAATATTGCAAATATTAATTATATAATAATGATGATGACTATTATAGTAATAACAACAGTTACTATTATTATTATTAATAATAATAAGTGGGACATTGAATAGATGTAACAGTTATTTGATTCAACAGGTAAGAAAACTAAGAACCACTGAATTGTTCAGTTTTCATTATTCTTCTAATTTGTAAGAGGTGAGTGGTCTAATAATCTTTATCTCATGGGCATTAGAGACTTAAAATAATTAGTATTTGTTTTAAAAATAAACAAAAAACCACACAAAGCAATATTCCTTAGCACACTCCTTCTGGGATCAACATAGGGTCGAGGAGTGGTGCAAGCCCAGTCTGGGGCAGGCACTGTTTCATCAGCGGATAGGTGCTCCTTCATTTACCCAGCGGAAGGAAAGAGCAGGGGCGAAAACTGGTGAAGAGCCAGATTTTTATTTTTGTAAAAATTATCCGGAATACAGCTGCAAAATAATGCTAAACTCTAAAAATGGTAAACCTGCAACCCTAAAAAGTAATCTTCCCATATTATGGAGCAGCAATTCAGGGCACCTGGCAAAATTTATGTGGGCATAAAGACATGCTTTATTACTATTATTTTTTTTTTTCATTATCACAACAGTCTCTTTATATTCAGGTGTTACAAGAGAATGCATTCCTGTGCCTGACAAGACATTTTTCAAAGTACTCACTTTCTAGAACAATATTTAAACATTGACAGGCATTTACACGAAACAAAGCCCAGAATTTATTTTTCCCTTTAGTTATATCATGTTCCTTTTTTTTTTTTTTTTTTTTTTTTTTTATCACAGAACAAAATTAGAAACAAGCCACAAGGACAACTGTAGTAAGTGGTTAAAAAATAAGGATATGTCTGGAAAGGAAAGGAAAGTGAAGGTAAAACTACTATCTCTGGAAGCCAAAGAAACAAGTCCTAAAAGTGGTGAGATGCCTGGGCTTTCAAGTAAGGCAGACTCGGGTTTGAAGCTGCCATTGTCCACTTACTAATTGTGTGATCTCAGGAAGGTCACCTCACGTCTCTGAGGCTCAACCTACTTATCTATGAAAAGGTCTGTGATACCTAATTTATAGAGTTTTGAGAAATAATTAAAATAGCATATGTAGACCTAATGTCACCAGTGCTTAATCAGTTGTAGCTTTGATAATTAAGTATTTCTGTCATTTAAAATGTAGTTTGGGGCTGAATGTTAGGAGTCTGTGCAAAGAGTGTTTGAATAAATAAAAGTATTTCACTGGCTTCACATAGGGAAATTAATTTGCCTGAGCTGAACTGAGGTTGATTACTGGTGGGTTACCAGTCTCCCTTTTCTCTTATATAAGCAGGAAAATGCCATCTCAAGCAGTTTTTTCAAAAGTGGTCCTCAGACCAACAGCATCAGATTCATTTAGGAGCTTGGTATAAATGTAAATTCTAGGGCCCCACCCTAGATCTATTGAATCAGGAACCTGGGGTGGTGTCTCATAATTGGGTTTTAACAATTATACCAGCATTTCTGACACTGGCTAAAGGTTGAGAAACATTCTAAAGGGATGTGCAAGCTCCTTCCCCTAGCTAATGTGTTGTATAAACAAAACAAGCTATTACCAACCAAATTTAGTTAGAGATGAAAAGCAGCAAGTGAATATTTAGGAAGTCCAAGAACCTCTTACATGAAAAGGCTTAGAGATTTGTAGGTCTTTTGGGGTAGGAATTATGGAAAATATGTGCAAGATATTTGGTTATGTCAAGTTTATACTATTTCTATGAATATGAAAGTTAAGTGATTCTAATGTGATTTGGACTCAAAATTCTCATGACAATAATATTTAGAGAGATAATTTATCGAGTGTTTAGAATATGACCAAGAATCCTAAAAGCATATGTATGTCATAATTACACCTAGGACAGGCACACATGAGATCGTTCCTATAAACCATACATGATAGAAATAATCATAAATTAAAAGTTGTTAATACTGATATTGGAGTTAAAAACTGAGGAAAGCATAAAGGCAGAAGGGCAGGAGCATGGTGACATTCTAAGGAAACAGGGAAAAGGGGGGAAAAGAGGGTGAGAATTCCTAAAACTCAGATATGACAGCATCCTAGGTAAGGTAAGGAAGGAATCAATGAGGTAATCTACTGAAAAATTTCAAATGTTTAAATAGAACTTTAAGGTTTTCAAAGAGGGTGTGAAACTAATCATCTTAACCAAATTGCTCATTAGATTATGTTGGAAAATAACACCAAATATCATTTCTGCTAACACTCTTTCTCAATATATATTTCTCTCATTAGTTTTCCCTTCCACCTATCCACTCACATCATGTGCCGGTGGTGGAGTATCATGTGTGTTTATGGTTTTCTATTTTGTGTGTGTTTAGTTGGGAATTCCTCTGCTCCCACCATTTTTTATAGATGACAAGACACATACCAAGCAACTGGTAGAAAGGCCTATTTTCGAAAAATATTTTCAGAAGAGTTTGTAGTACTTTTTTTAATGTGTGTATTCTCACAAATTAGATCACCTCCAAGAATCAAAGTTGTTTTCACATTCTTGTATCTACCCACTAGAAGAAATTTATTCACTTAACAATGTTGTTTCCTTTAAGTTGGTCAAAGGAGAAAACCTGTAGTTTCCCTTTGTTTCACAAAAGTGTGTTACACCAAAACTTGAAATAAAGGAAACAAATGGGGCTATGACATTAAAAATGAATTTGACAGAGATGTCCATTAAACAGCCTTATCCTCTGGCAGGTTTAAAGTACAGTTTGCATTTCACCTGACTTTTCAAGGAAATAAATATCTGTTGCAGAGAGAAAAAGTATATTTTCAAATAAAAAAAAATTTTCCCTGTACTTAGGTAATTGCTCAATCTAATGGCATTATTTTGGCTGCGAGGAAATGATGTGTAATCTCCTGGGGGATAGGAATTCACATGTCTGTCTTTGCTTCTCCCGTGTAAAATTTCCTTATGAATCTAAAGTTTTCAAAATGGCCCAAACTGTGTTCAACATTAACGGAGAAGCAGCAACACATTCAGAGCCACAAAATTCAGGGTAATGTGATTAAATTACATTTATGGAGGGAGAATTGGCTCAGATAATCTGAGGTGTTGAAGTGAAAATTATCTAAAATGGAAGCAGCAATCAAAAAGTACTCCTACAGATGTTAGTCTGAAAGGAGGCACAAAAGAACAGGGAGATACTTGAGCACATTTCTGAAGGATGGGATATTAGCCTTGAAGAATAGAAGGAACCAATTTTTGCTAAAACAAACTGATAATATATATCCAGGAGACACTCATGCTGCTGGGTAGATAAAAACCAAATCAGAATTTTAAAATGGTATCTAAACTTTAGACTCTTGCTATATCCCATTAAATGTATACTTCAAAAAACAGGCTCAAATTGATTAACATTTGCTGGAATAAATATATTTTTCTAGTCTAAATGGGGTGTCTATTTAATGCTTAAAGCGAGCATTGCAGAACTGATTTAACACACTAATTATGTAAACTGTAGGATGCAAAGAAGCAGAAAATAACAAGAACCATGCATATAGCTCCCGTTTGACATCAGGCATGAGTGTAGGCTTGCAAACAGTCCAGAAAATTTAAGATTTATGAAATGAAAAGTTAAAAGCATGAGGAAGAATTTCTAAGCCTGAAGTTGGGGGTTGACCAGTTGGCAGAACTAAATTTTGCTGGCTAGAGAGATTTGTTCTCATTTATTTACCAGCGGAATTGGAATTATTAGAGTGTGATGCCGAAATCTAGTACCTTCACATCCTCTCTCAATCTGTCCATTGCAGAAAAGGGCATCTGAGATGAGGTCCGGGAGCCGTCCGTTTAGATCCACTGATGCCAGGCAGCCCTGAAAGCCCTCCTTGGCGTGGACGAGCTTGGGCAAGGATTTGTAGGTTTCTTTCGCCACGCCTCCTATATACAAGTCACCTGTGGGAAGATCAACGTTTTGGTCACAAAAAGTAAGTTGTCCTTCACTTTAAACATACAGTAGGACAGGAAAAAACATAGGCAGGTTTACTCTTCATTAGATTAATGAAAAAAGTAATTTTAAAACTAGTTACTTTCCTAAAAGCACAAACCAAAAGAATGAAGCGAGTTCCATACAGTGCGGTCAAGTGGAAGGAACATGGGCCATGTGGCTGCAGAGTCCTACACTGAAATCTGAGACCCGTTATTTCCAACTCTGTGGCTTTCACAATGTTTTTTTGTTTGTTTGTTTTTGTTTTGTTTCTCCGATCAATTAGTAGCCTCATTTCTAAAATGGGAATAATACAACCTATCCCATAGGGTGTGAGGATTAAATGAGAAAAATATAGGAAGTATCCATCATAGTGAAAATACGTAGTAGTCAATAGGGGTTATTAGCAAATCTACCTTCTGCTTAGAGAAACATGGGTTTTTCAGTTAATCAGAAGTACCACAAATTATCTCTAGGGCCTAAAACTACTTTTTCTACTATGCTTAGGCCAGTTATCCTAACCTGCATCTATCTCATTCATTAACTCACCCCCACAATAGTCTGGATATACCTGAATGTTGTATCCCTTCTCAGGTATTTTTTTAGCTTAAGTTATACCACTTTGAATTCTTTATGCTGCTCTGGGATCTGTTAACAAGTTATCAATAATTTTTTTCCAATTTTATTTCAGTCTCTAATGCAGCCCTTGGCTCTACTTTGTCATCTTCATGCCTCTAGGTTTATGGGCCACTGCTGTAAAAAATAAAATGCAACCTGTGTTTGATTTTGTTCCCTTTCTTATCACAGACTATTCACCATATCGAAATGACACTGAGTAGATGCAATTAATGAACTCTAGTCCTTTAAGCACTTAATCAATGCAGAACATAAGGAGGGTGACCCCAAAATTTCACAGTACACTGCCCCTGTCTATAAGTTCTGATAAGCATACTCTGTTTAGTGACTTCTCTGACCTTTATCATTTGAATTTTCTCTCACATTAACCATTCCGTCTAACTTCCATGCCACTTGATACCTTTTCCCCATTTTAACACAAACCCCTTACCCTCCGAATGTTTACCTGGAGCCCTTTGTGTTGTCTTCATGGGAATCGGGGGCAAGGAGAACTGATACCCATGCTGATCCTGTGCTGTTTGTTTAGTCATGAGTAATCAAGTCCTTGGTCTCTGACCCAGAAATCTTATAGATTCTGCCAGCATCCAGGAAACAGTAATAAGCTAACCTATTAGCTTGTAGGTAGGGTAAAATCAATCCACACGTATAACACTCTTGAACTACATTGATGAGTACATTGAGCTCGCCGAAAGTCATTTAGCCATAAAAACTGAGAACTTAGGTCCCTGACCCATTAACTAAGACTCTAAGTATTACACTAGAATATCATTAGTCCTGCATAATGTGTACTGAAGGTACTGGATGTCTTCCTCCACCTCGTAGAGAATATAAAACATCTATTGACTATTAACTTCTAATATTAAAAGATGGTATGTCCTTGGTCTGGAATGGAATACTATTTTATTGAAATATTTGATTTTTTCTCCATATTTCCTTTCTCTCTTTAGACTTTTCTCTCTCTTAAATTTCAAGCCATTGTGTTTTCATTGCCTCAGAGAAGAGAAATGAATCATAAACTAAAGATATAAATTAACCTTCTGTATTTGAGTCTTAAAAGCCAAGACGTTAGAAGAGTGAAACAGATAGAATATACAGGCAATTACATAAGAGCAGAGCTTTCCTGCCTCTCCTGTGGGCAACCTTGAGAGAGAGTTGGAGGAGAAGACATGTGAATACAGTCATTGGTGAATGCCAAAAAGAAGACATAGTGTGATTTGAGGGTGAGCCATGGGGTGGTGTCAAAATCACAGGTAAGCTTACTGGGTAATGTTGATCTGTGTGCATTTCCCCAAGACAGCCCAGAGGCAACAGTGAGATCCTTGAGCAGAAATGGCTGCCTGGTAAATTTAGACAAGCTGAGAGCTTACACAGACTCACAGAACTCCCTATATTCCACTGTGGTGTGGGAACAACTGAACAATTCCCCAAGCGGCACAAAAATAAGGCGAAAATGACGGACCTGAAGGGTTATGCACACAAGAATGAAGGTGCTGGGTAGCAATTCAGTGGGCACCTGAGCTATGAATACAGACTATCCAAGATCAGCTCCTGTGTAATCTCCCTTTACCTCCCCAAAAATTGGTACCCTGGGAAGCCTCCCACCGCAATTAATGTAGACACAATCCCAGAGAAATGAGAAAACTAAAACTGTCTGAGATTGTATTTTCACTAACTCAACAAATCAGAGCTCAAGGTGAGTAATAGAAAAATAAAGGTAGATTTCTTGCACATCTGAGATTGTGGGCTGAGATTTATCCTTTTACATGTCAAATGTCAATGCAAGAAAATGCTCCCTATATTCATTTATTAAACCAAATGTGTTAGGAGATTTCAGCTCTCCTCCAGACCTAATAAATGTAGTAACAGAGAACAGTGATAAATAAAGAATTCTTGGCACTGCTTCAGATATAAAACTCAGGACTGAAAGTTAGGTAGGGGGCACCCTATATTTGATAACCAATTTTGTTCTTTGTGATTATCACCTCTAGGAAGATAGACTGTGTCTTTGTTTTACATTCTCCCACAGTGCCTGGACCTGGGCTACACGTACAGTGAGCTCTCAATAAATACCGTCAGCCACCTGATGGATTGAGGTCCCAGTAGAAAAGAAAGAAAAGGAAAGAAAAGAAGAAAAGAAAAGAAAAGAAAAGAGAAGAGAGAGAGAGAGAGAGAGAGAGAGAGAGAGAGAGAGAGAGAGAGAGAGAGAGAGAGAGAGAGGGAGAAAGAAAGAAAGAAAGAGAAAGAAAGAAAGAAAGAAAGAAAGAAAGAAAGAAAGAAAGAAAGAAAGAAAGAAAGAAAGAAAGAAAGAAAGAAAGAAAGAAAGAAAGAAAGAAAGAAAGAAAGAAAGGTAAGGCAACAGATGGGGAGAGAGCTAATTCTAAAATGCATTTGCTTCCTTTCCCTACTTCTTGCCACAATCCTATTTTTTTTTCCTATTAGCAAACTTAGTTGCTGAACAACTTTTTAAAGCTTATTAAAGGAAAGTAGTAAGCTTTCCCTTGTGTTATTAAAGAGCAGGAAATATTGATTCAGGCTGTGCAGGGTACAAGCCTCAAACATACTAAGGTGGATGAGTCTGGCGTTGTAAGTAGGGGCATCATTCTCATTTTCATTACTGAAGCTGCACTTGGCACCACCACTTAATACTGTCTGTATAAACTCTTCATACAGCAGGTACTGGTCTAATGTCCCTGGTTGGGTTGCCATGTGAAGAGAACAAAGAAAACCTTTAAGTGGCCTGAGACCTGTGCAGCATTAGCACTTCATCAAAGATGCAGCTTCTCCTTTTGATCCTTGGGGTGCTAGAAAGAAAATGACCCATTAGCACTAATGGGTCTTGTAGGTAACATCCTGTGTATGAGAAGGGGGATATGCTTTTTAATGATCCCCGTGTGAACAAGAGCCAGGATGGACATCTAGTAAGAGCCAGTTTCCTCTAGGCTTGAAGCCATTCTGTTACCCCTTCTCCAAGCCATGAGTGCTTTTTATCCAGATCTGCTATGCACGCAACTGACAAGGCGACAATGGAGTTGGGGCATTTTTAGGAGAAGATGCAGAGAACATGTATAAACAAAGCCAGATAACCTCAAACATTTGGGGAGTGGTGTTTTGGCTTTTTTAATCTCAAGGAGACCCTTATCTTTAACACTAGTACGTATATTTGTATGCGAATGATCTAAGGCGATATCACAAGTATCCAATCCCTAGTAGTTGGGCAGAAATAAGCAATGAGTGCACAGGCATTTCAGTTATATGTGGCTACAAATCCTGGCTCTGCCACTCCCTGGCTATCTCAGTGTAGGCACACTGCTATGTAACTTCTTTAAGAGTCAGGTTCTCCATCGGTGCAATGGGTTGACAACGCCTACCTGTGAGGATTATAAAGGATGGGTCCAAGCTCTGGGGTGTAGCATGCACTCAGCCCCCCCCTGCTGCTGATGTGGCTGTAGAGGTACATTTGGTAGGGGCTGTATGTCTCCACTGCGTCTCATTCTGTGTTGACTGCACTGAGATACAGAAGAGTGAGTCCAGGTTGTCCCCTCACTTCTAGGTAATGGAGTGTCAAAATGTCAAGTCTACATGTCTTACTTTACTTGATTTAGTTTGCAGTTATTTGTGTGCTAGAAGTGTGTCTCATACTACACTATAAGCAGCTCAAAAGGCTCTGCTGACACACTCAGTTTGAAATCAAGCAGCGTTGAACCTGTAGCATAAACAGGAAAGTTGCTTGATAAATTTATCTTAATCTGATATAAACAGATAAAGAAACACAAGAATTATATGAAGCCCAAGGGTCAGGTTGTAAGGTTCATGCGAAATGGGCCTTATGAACTTTGATTGTAAGGTGGAGTTTCATGGAGGAGTTTAGACCAGAAAAAAGTGTAGGAGACATTATTTTATAATGACATAAATATAGGTGGCAGACACAGAGAGCGGCACAGGTATGCCAGAAAGACAAAATGAACACAGAATTCAAAAATGAGCACGACAGGGTAGACCTGGCCGGAAGAGAGAATTTTTCAAAGGGGCCCCGGTAAATAGTGTTGGATAAGTACAGTCAAAAGAAGGGCTTTAGCAACACAGTAGAATTTATAACTACTGGTTTAAAAACAAAACAAATTTTTTTTTTTTTTAAAAAAAGGTGAGTCCCAAAATATAAGCCATGCAAACTAGGAAAGGAGGGAATTTGGAGCAGTAATAATTTGGAAAGAAGAGATGAAATTATACATTTAACATTAACCTCACTGAATGTGAATAGGAATGTGCTATAGGAGTCAGATGTTGGAGACGGGGGCTTAGGGAAGAGATGGTAGGGCTGGAGGCAGGGCTGGGAGCCATCAAGCAAAAGCAGATAACGAAAAGGTGTCAGAGGTTTTCTCTTCCCTTAAAACAGGGAGCACAGGCCGTTAGAGCAAGGGCTCCGAGGTGCTCCTCAGGCAGCGGAAAGCGAGCGTCAGGGTGTCATTAGTTCTTTGCCTCAGCTTTCCTGTTTACTCACATGGCCTTCTTTTTCGGTGCCTCTCAAACGTCTTGCTCCCATTCCAATTTAGAAAGAGCATGCACACAAAGGACAACGGCTTTGTAGATTTGGATAGATAAAACTCTAGGGAAACTTAAAGGAGCCTCCTGCAATTTCTTATAAGTGGCATTTGAAAACAACAACAACAACAAAGGCTGAAGTAAATAATACACACTGCTTTACTTTCTGGCTGGACCAGAGAAGGTACAATGCTGGAGGCTTTGATATGAGAGTACTGTACTGGACTTTGGAGACAATCCTAACTTTTCTCTCAATTCTTGTGATTGGCCAGTAGAAGTACACTCAGGCTGCAATCATTTCTGAAAATTATTCTGCAGGAAAGATATGTTCTCTGACCCACGGAACAGTCAAACTCTGCCCCAAATTTGTATCACCTTTAATTTCAATCTTTTGTTGTATATCCACAAATGAACAGCTGCAGGTCAGATCTTGACCGAACATCTTAATACAGTGTTTCTTTGGGAAGCAAATGAAATCTAAGCCTCTTTTTATAAAAGGTGTGCCCTGTTAGGTAGGAGAAAAATCATCTATAATCCCTGGGGAACAAATGGTCATTTATTTACTTAATTTTTTTTTTTTCTGGGAAGAAAGCGGAAGTCACTATTTCCTGTGATTGCTCAAGTAAATGATATTAAATTACTGAAAGCAAAAGCATGGGAAGTCATTAATATTTCTCTAATCCACTTGATCCTAAGAGTAGATAAATGGAAACTTCTATAACAAACTACACATGGGACTGAACAGCAAACACTGTCCAAGACCGTGTCTGAGTTCAAAGCACACCGAGTATTCAATGCTGAAGTGAAAGTTGATGTTTTGTTCTGAGATTCGAGAACCATGTCCCTTATAGATCCCTATGAAAAAAATGTTAGGTTACTTTTAGAAACTTTTGATGAAGAGATGCTCAATGGTAAACGGTTTGATTTACTAGTGATCCTCTAACTTTTATACACCTTAGTGTTCCTCAGTACATTAAGAGTTTACTCCTAGAACAACCTGTTTTTACTTCTGTGGGAAATGCCTGTGAGTCCTTATTTTTAGGCTTGTCTGGGCTTTCTAAGTACAGTCTAAAATCAAATCAGCATCTCTCCCCTTCTTGGGGAACTGTGCCTAGACCCCCTGTTTTATAGCAATCACATTTCTAGTCTCCCTGTTACCTGAAGTGAAATTTCAAAATCATTTTTAACTTCATTCTGTACCTCACGCCTTACAGTCAAACTATTGCCAATACTTCTGACATTTGTCTCTCCACTTTCATTTCCTTTTCCAGCTCTCGTCCCCTGTTCCCCTTGTACACCTTTCATGCAGTAACTTATTTTCTGGTGTCTCTGCCTCCATCCATTCTCTTCATCAACGCCGCATCAGTCTTCCCACTGTGTCCCATTCCTTCTAAATAAAGCCTGAAGTTGGCCGTGTTCAAGATTTTGAATTATCCAGCCTCAGTCACATTCCCTAAACTTTGAACAATCTTTCTCCAATGACTTTTGCCTGGCAGAGAGTTAAGATAACATCAGTGCTCTCCCTATATCCTGACCTTTAGCCAATCTGTATTTTTTGTGACTTTTGCGATGCTGCATGTTCAAGGCGTTTCATCATATTACTTCCATCATGAATACTTTACTTCTTCCGATGTTCCATTTCCAAATCCTATCCAATTTGGGGGGCTCCACTTAAATTCTTCCTTGTTAATGCATTTGCTTCCTCAGTCATAAGCGAGTATGACCTTTGAATCCCCATAACATTTGAACCTCTTTTCTGACAATGACCATGTCTTTCCTAGTTCTTTGTGCGGACGTCTTACCTTCCCTTTATTCTACAAATTCCTAAAGAAATTATTATGAGCTAAGCATCTCTGTACTCTCATTTTCACACAGTAGGTCCTCAAACATTACTTGTCCACTCATTGAATAAATGGATAAGTTAGCAGGTTACATTCAATAAGTAATCACTTAAACAATAAGGCCATAGTGAGGGTGTTTATGGGCACAGCTCTCTTACTTATCCCTGGTTCCTTCCTGAGGCATACTGAATGAAGTTTATTGTGGGAAATATTTCTTCAATGGACCCCTTTCTTGAATACTCACCCAGCTCATTAAGTGAATTCAGCGCAGTGGCATTTTTTCCATTCTGAAAGAGTAATTCATGACCAAGTTTAACTGGCTTTTCTTGAACTTATTTGTAGAGAGAGACAAAGATAGGAGTAAAAAATCTGTTTATGGCATCAATGTGCAGTAAATGAGACCCTCTTCATGAGTATTCTTCTGCAGTTAAAATAAATGCCAACATTTTTTTTGGAAATTAAATTCCAGCCTATCCTGGCCCTTTACTGCATTCTATCAATCTCTGTGCTATCCCATCTTCAAGTATGACTTAACTCAGGTGGCCTCCTCATAGGTGCAGTTCACACTATGGCCCCTCCACATTATTTTTCCACTTTTCTTCTCTGTCACCTTATCACAGAAAGCCAGGCATTTACAGTGTATGGCCATAGAACAGAGCCAAGCTATCTGCATGAAACCCTGGTGCTCCGCCCTAGTAAATCTGCCAATCCCAACTTGCACTTCCTACAGGTTTGTAGATGCCTCACTCCACCTAGCCTTTGGGCCACCACTCAAGGCCACCTGGGATCAGAGTCCTTCTGTTCTGCTACAGCTATGTTTTAGTTCCTTGCCAGCTACAGGCTCCCATATCCAACAGTGTATCCGTTTTTGCTAAAAAGATTTTGAATTTCACAAAAATCACTGAGACAACTGAATTTAAATGGATAGAGACTTGTCTGAGTGAGAGAGGGTCACCTCCTTGCTCTGACTCCTTGGTAATCAGTGTCAAGAATTGCCATGGTCAAAACCAGAAAAGACAGCTCTGACTTTATTATTACAACAACAACTGGCATTGGTGTAGTACTCTTATCTTGACCAAGCACTTGCACGTGAGTTGTTTCATTTTGTTTTTGCCTGGTGAGCTACAAAATAAATGAAAGTTATCAAGAACACATGTCACAGATGAAGGCACTATGGTTCAAGGCTACAAGGCCAGAAAATTGCAGGGTCTGATTCCAAGCTCAGGTCTCCTGCAACTATGATCATTTTCACTTAATTTACACTGGTTTACACACTAGCAAGTGGCCAATTTGCAGATCTCCACTACCACAAAGTATAGGAATGTTTTGGAGTATCTTGGTCGCTGGAGGGACAGTAGTAAATATTAGCAGGAGTCCAAGCAAATTACACAAATTCCTGGGACAATGGGGGACTTCATGAGTAATCTCATGAAGACAAAGTTAATTTGCTTCCATAATCATAAATATTAGATATAAAAATTCTGAGGAGTGGGCAGAATTCTTAAGACTCCCAAATCTGAATTTTAGGTATGGCAGCTACTTTTCACTTGCCTCCCTCCAAAAAGATAAGTAGGACACCTGCATTCATCCTTTGCCCAACTTAATATCTGTGGTGAATAGGTAGGGGGACTCCAATCAGGCTGGAGTTCGGACCTTAATGTTTTCTTGTAGTGAGCCTTTGAGAGTTAATACAGACATTATGTTTCTGGGCAGGATAGAAAAATGCTTTCAATATTCTGAAATTTCTGTTTCTAGCTGATATTTTTGAAAGAAAATTGCCCAAGAAGGAGAACTTTTTTTAAAAGTATGATTATAAAACTCACAACAGGAAGACAGATTTTGCTTGTGTGTTTGGCCAACATACTATGAGGGAAAGCGGGTGGGCATGTTAAATGGGAAATAATAAAACAAAATGACTGTGGAGGTGTCCGCAGTACTCCGTCTTCTTTTAAACCCACTACGACAGTGACACTGGCAGATGGGGTAGGGTTTCAGGCAGAGAAAGTCACGCCCAGCTACCTTCATCTCACGGCTTTGCAAATTTACCTTTAGGTTAAAAGGGGGTTCAAGTATTTTCATTCTTCTTCCTCTTTCCCCATGCATGCGGTGGCCAGGCGAGGTGCCTCTGACATCCCTTAGCCACACCCAGGCCTGTCGCCGTTCATTCCGCGTTTCAGGCTCGCCTTTCGGGACTGCACGCGGCTCGCCGAGGTTCTCGACCCTACAGATGCCGCGACGCCTGGGCCTGACGGGTGCTTTGCCCCTTCTTATCCCACTGATTCCCCTCATAGCAACTCTTCACAAAAGGCAGGGAGTTACTACTGTCCCCACCTGACAGGCGAGTGAACTGTTCTTCTGGAAAGGTAAGTTACCCCCCAAGGCCAAGGCATCCAGCCAGCACCAGGAGAGCAGCGCCGACACCCCAGCCTCCGAGGCCCAGGCTGCCTCTTTTCCTACTGCACCACACTGCCTATTTTTACTCAAAACCGGCTCAGCGACAGAAATAGAATAAGTGGAGGAGTGTCAAAATGACTGTTCTCGAAATTAAAAAAGACTTAGAACTAAGGGACCGGGAAGCAGACCTATGCAAACTTGTTACTCTTTCCTGAGATTGTGGGTAGCTCTAGATAACTATTTGGCTTTTTTTCTTTTCCAAAATAGCTTTTCTTGTTTCCCAAAAGTTTAATTTTTCTATTTCAAGATGAACATTTATTTTGGGTGGGGAAGCTCTAGTGGTGTAGAGGGAAGGTACAAGAAGAAGAGCTCTTTCCCATTACAATGGCCTCTTTAATGCAAGTCAAAACCTGTCGCTGCTCTCAGCTCAGATAAGCAGGATGAAAGAGGGCAAAGCCCTCAGCAGTTTCCTGGACAGCTTGAAAGAACAATAAAGTACAGAGCACACAAAAGCTCTGCAGACACTGAGAGGAAACTTCGAAAATATTAGGAGCTTCACAGAATTTAATAAAACACTTATTTTTTCTTAAGTACTTAAACTTTTTTGTATTTTTTTAGTCTTTGCCCAAGGACATGTTTATTGATTTTTAGAGAGAGGGGAAGGGAGAGGGAGAGGGAGAAAGGGAGAAGGGGAGGGGGAGAGGGGGAGGGAGGGGAGGGGAGGGGAGGGGGAAGGGAAGGGGAGGGGAGGGGGAAGGGAAGGGGAGGGGGAGGGAAAGGGAGGGGAGGGGAGGGGAGGGGAGGGGAGGGGAGGGGAGGGGAGGGGAGGGGAGGGGAGGGGAGGGGAGGGGAGGGGAGGGGAGGGGAGGGGAGGGGAGGGGAGGGGAGGGGAGGGGAGGGGAGGGGAGGGGAGGGGAGGGGAGGGAAGGGAAGGGAAGGGAAGGGAAGGGAAGGGAAGGGAAGGGAAGGGAAGGGAAGGGAAGGGAAGGGAAGGGAAGGGAAGGGAAGGGAAGGGAAGGGAAGGGAAGGGAAGACATCAATGTGAGAGACAAACATCAATCGCTTGCCTCCTGCACTTGCTCCAACCTGGGCCAAAGATAGAACCCTCAACCAAGGTATGTGCCCTGACTGGGAGTCAAATCCGAGACCTTTTGGTGCACAGGGACGAGGCTTTAACCACACTGGCCAGGGCTAAAGTTTTCTGTATTTTTTTTTTCAGAAAGGAATTCCTTCTGTGCCTGAAAGATGGAATACTCTCAATGAAGTCATCAAGTCCCCCTGGAATAGTGTCATTCCCTAAGGCATGTCTCCAAACACGTTGTTCTCTCACTATTTAAGTTATTCTTAAGGAGAAATGAAAATAGTTAACATCAGTGATCAACAAGGGGTGGGGAGGTATGGGCAACCTTCCCTAAGGGCTAGGAAAGCGGAGGACTGTAGCAGTTGAAAGGACCAGCAAACAGTCTCTGGTACAAGCTGATGCGTGATTGACTGGCCAATCTCCATTCATCCAGCCAAGTACTATATTTGCCTGGGCCTGTTTTAAGAACCTATAAATGTTAAATGTTTTGTAAACTACACATTAAGGACAGGGGTTGGAGGTCGGAACTACAATCATCAAGATAGTGGAAAACTAGGCATTGATTGTGTGGCACCAAATGGTCAGACAACTAAACTCATATCTTCCCCTTCTGGCCACAGGGACGACGTGTGTTCTAACCAAATTTACTCTCCCAAGAATTTGCCACTAGGACTCAAAACTCAAATGAGTTTCTCCTGGGTATCTGAATTGGTCGGGGTTAGAAAGCCAGGTCTGGGGCGGCAAAGCTTGCCAATGCTTGTGAAAGCGAAGAAAGTCTTTGTGCAGGGAGGGAAAAGAATGGTGGGGTGCTCATTGGGAAGCTGAGAGAAGGCAATGCACAGCCCCCTGGGAGGCGAAGATGCTGGTGAGTTGCTGACAGCTTTCCTGAATACGGCTTTTATGCTATCCAGCCTTAAGCTTTCTCTTTCTTGCCCTTGAGTCCTTGAATGCTATATCCTGCCTCTCTCCCCCCGTTTTTTACTTATATTAGTCTGAATAGGTTTACGTTTCTTGTCCCCCAAAGACCTTTGTCTAATTCTCCCTTCAGAAAAAAAGGAAGGGCTGAGAACCATGCAAACTCCGCAGACTTAAGTTCTTGAGTGAGAAGGATATTGCCAAGAATGCTTTCCCAGGTAGCTCTAACTTACGGAGCTCTTGACCGAGAAGCTCAACCTCCGGGAAGACCTCTCAGCTTCATCCTTGGCATTCCCTGAAGAGAGACAAGCACTGAAGACCCAGCTATGCCAAGGCTGAGGTCTTGTGATCAGTCACCTGGCCCTTAAGATCCCAGCTCTGAGCACCTGCAGGTGCTTTCTTCTCCACAGCATGAATATCACAGCTTTAAGAGATCAGCACATCTAATCACTCACTGCCCCACAGGGACACGGTAAGTTGGCACCAGGTGTAAACGGCATTTGAGCACTGGATTCAGGTTTCTGGGAGCCCACATTTCCCTGTGGGAGGACTGGGGAGAGCTATCTTTCCTGGTGCATGACCTCCTCTTACCTATTGTAAGCACAAGCCAAGGCCTGTGGCTGCCAGAGCTTAGCCAGTGTTATGAGTGAGGAGAAACCAGCATCAGGGCTTTAAACACCCTTCAGAATGAAAAGAAAAAAAGGAAGGTCTGAGAACCATGCAAATTCTGTAGACTTTGCGGAGTATCAGCTACCCCAAAACAACTACGAATGGGAAGATTCGGGGCCATCAAAACTGCACGAGAAGTGAAAAGCCAGCAGATGAATGACCTCTCCATGTTGCACCTGTGGCTGACCATGAGAATAATCTTCTCCAGTGAGTCTGCAAAAGGTCTCAGCTTTCTTTTCACAACGTTGCTCTAGGCTGTTACTAATAGTTAATTGAGGTTAATGTGAGCAAAAACTTGTTTTCCCTGGTCTATTGTAAAAAGTGTTGAACTGGGAATGAAAAGACTAGATATAAAACACTAACTAGCTGCCTGAGCGCAGTTCTCTCATTTGTAAAAGGAATGGGTCAGGCCAGATTGTCCTCGATAGCAATGATCCTAAAGGTGGAAAGAGAAATTTCAAACAATAGAGCTGGAGGGAGCTGCAAAAACTAAACAAAGAAAACTATGCCTAATGTAGAAGAGATTCCAAAACAATCACTATGGGTGAAGAAATGAAAAAAAGAAAAGAGTTCTCAGGAGAGAATAAAGAATTTAAGTCTGTGCAGTTGCGCCAGCTGGTCCTAGGGTTGTAGGGGAGCAGAGGCAAGAGCTTCCAAAACACATGTTAACAGTGGGCCCAAGAAAACTGGGTGTGGCAAGAAAATAATGTCTCACTGGGGGTGGGGGTGAGAGGGATTCAAACAAATTGATGAAGGAATTATAGTAAAGATAACAGATTGAGACTGATTTCTGCAAAGCCTGGGAACTCAATGGAGACGGCAGGAGAAAAGCAATAATTTTATATCTCCGTCTTTCAGTGCTGGTATGGGAAATGGAGTAACAAAAAGGCCAAGTCTTACTTTTAGGTACTCAGAGTCTGACTGTTCCCTACATGTCAACTGCCTCCAATGTGGTCTCCCCCACCTCCCCCCCAACCTCAGCCTGTTCTCTACACCGAAGCCAAAGGAATGAGTCTGTAATGCATCATAAACTCCACTCTCCTGCTTAAAACCCCTTAACTCCCCTCTCCTCGCCTTCTGGCACTACACCAAGGGCCTTTCTAAATATGCAGATCACCACTCACCCTGCTACCTTCTGAGAAGCTACCAAGAAACTTCCAGCCACAGCTTCCTTCCAAAGAGATCATCTTTCAAGTTCACATTTTAGGCCATGCGAATCTACCTCTGTGTTTACAGCTGCTTGGCCTGCAGAAGTGAGCCTGACCAGCAGCAACAGGGAAAAGTCCATGGAGTTGTGTTCTAGACACGTCCACTCACTGGATTAGCTAGGGAACTTGAACATGAGCCGAAGGGGAGTGTTGGCAGAAGTGGAAACACACCCAGGAACAAAAGCAATCGGTAGAAGCCATGAGGCAGAAGAAGGCAAGAGTGGAAGCCAGAAAGCAGAGAAGAGAAGAGAAATGATCAGAGTGGGCACAGCAGCAAGAGGATGGGTCTGGGAGCACTTAGAGAGCTGGGTATATGGGTAACCAAGGGAACACCTAAGAGGATTACTCTTGAGAGGCTAGTATGACTATTAGAACAAAGTTCTTATTATCTGTGTGGTCTCATGGCTCAGCAGCTAAAAGGATTTGTCTTTCTTCCTAATGGATCTTTAAAATAATCTCCCATTAACCGAAGTAATGGGAGTAAATCTCTTTCCTTTACAAACAAAAAAACCAATCAATCAATCTACTATCGATAGCCTAACCAATAGCACAAAAGGAGCTTGCCTCCATTTTTAGTGCCATCTCCTGCTTTAAGGCTAAGCTTGAAGTCAGACTGTTCTTTAAAGTTTCTTATTTGAGCAAGTGAGCTATCCGATGTCACATGGCTGCATAAAGCTTGGGCATGTTTAAACATGATCAGTACTTGGGTGTAGAGTCTGGACCGCTAAAGTACCATAGTAACGATTTATCAAATAGCAACATTAAGAGCAGACAATGGGGCCCAGCCGGCATGGCTCAGTGGCTGAGCATCGACCCATGAACCAGGAGGTCACGATTTGATTCTAATCTGGGCACATGCCCGGGTTGCACGCTGGGGCCCCAGCTGGGGCATGTAGGAGGCAGCCAGTGAATGACTCTCATCATTGATGTTTCTATCTCTCCATCTCCCTTCCTCTCTCTGAAATCAATAAAAACATATTTTTAAAAAAGAAAAAAAAAAGACAATGGGGGCATAGGTGTTATGTTCAGGATAGAGTGGGTAGGTAGCTAAGTAATAGAGATCCGTGTGAGATCAAGATGGAAAAAGCAAGGATACTGTAGGCAAAGCTCAGATGCTAGAGGTTCAGTTCCAGATCACTGCAATAAAGCAAATCCTTCTGTTGGCAGAGGGTCTTGCCTTTAATTTGTAAAAATGAATATATCTTCTAATCTTTGAATATACTTGAAACGACAGCCCTGGTTCGGCCCTCTCTGACTGGGGACACTGTGGCTTGGAAGCATGATTGACAATAGCAGGTGGTTGTTTTCAAGGCAGGTTTAAGGTGGGATAAGTGGCAGGTTAATGAGTTGATAATAGTCATGGTGATGGTAGTTAGAAGAGATAAGATAGGGACAGAGGGAGAGCCGCTCAAAGTCCTTATGCTCAAGGAATTTGGGGTCTGAGAGGATGAACAAAGGGTAAAGCTCTGCCTAGGCTGGCCTAGATGTGGCCTATAAAGGAATTTTTCACTTTTAAGTAGTTTTGCTAAGTGGCCACCTGAGGGCACTATATTCTAGTCACCTAGAAATCTTTATTTTTCCCCCCACCCAGCAACTAAATTATCCTCAATTTGCTGAAAGATAAACCCATATGCTATAAAAAAAGACACCCATAAAGACAGAGGCCAAAGATGACCCTTCCTCCCTATCTTTGTTCTTGAACTAGATTAATGAATGAACAAGACTGACCTCGATTCAAATCCCTGGGTAATGGCTAGGATTAAATAAAATCATCTGATTTAAAGCTACTTAGCATTTAATAGGAAATCAATAATTATTAGCTCCTTCCCATGTACCACGGCATACAAACATAAACATTTGCCAAATATAGGAACAAGAGAAGGAACATAAGGAGGCATCACACCGACGTTTCTCTCTCTGAAGGGGCAGGACTCAGAAGTCCCACAGTGAATGTACAGCTGTGCGAGAAATTCATCCCGGAGAGCAAATGCATGCTGCTCTTTCCACTGCAGGCTGCAGCTTGCACATAATAGCCCGGGGGACTAGAACACAACAGCTGGGAAATAACGATGAAAGGAGAGCTGGGCCAGCGGGGAGAGACACACATCCCCCAGAGCCCGGCAGTGTCAGGAAAGGTCATTTGAGCCAAGGTCACCTGCACAGAATCCCCTTTCTCCGAGAAAGATAAGTCGCCTGCTGCCCATTTCTGACCATCTCCTTCCAAGTCAAGGTGGGGAATGGGATACCTGTTTCCGAGCTTTCAAATTCCTACGGTAAGGCCCATCCTATATAATGAAACAGCACCACAGGCAAAATCCTGCGTTATTATAACGGCTCGCTGGGGCCTGGGGTGGTGGCAAACAAAGAAATCGGGCTTCCTAGCCCCGGAGGAGCCCGTAAGGTTTCCCCGTCCGGAATCCCAGATGGCAGTTTTGTGGCCCTATGCTGCCCTCTAGTGTCTTCTTAGGGGATGGTGACATGAGAAATAAAAAGACTTGGCAGGATCCTGAGGCATCCAACATCGCCTCAGCCCAGGACTGGGGAAATAAAACAAAACAAAAGTAAAATTCTTAGGGGGAAGAAAAAGGCAAAGCCAGGATTTGTATTAAAATTAAAACCTGAGTTAAATTTGGCCTCCACATAGATATTGCATTCTTTCTGGACTTTGAGAAACAGTGTTTAGATGAGCGAGGGCTCTTTGAAGACAGGCAGCCTGTTGTTCCCTGCACTTCACTCTCCAGTGATTACTGCCTCGCCGGGTCGGTCTGCATTTGTAAATCCCACCCTGCGACTCCGATGTGGTTAAGTTGGTTGACCTCACTTTGAGAGAACTAAAGATTGTTGCAGTGACTTTAAGCAGAGTGTAGGATAAATCTGACAATTTTCTTGTAATCCTGTAAGGATACAGCTCTTAGGCAAAAAATGCATGAAATAAAAGCACTGACCAAGATGGATCAGCTTTCATTTCTCCCGCATCTGGAGTGGCTGAATCCTTCAGGACCAGCTTGCAAAGCCAGCAACGCTGCTCAGCGCAGAGGGAAGAGCTCATACAGATGTCGCCCTATATGAAAAGCCCCCAGTTCCAGCGGGGGGGGGGGGGGGGGCGGGTAGGAAGGAGAAACAATGCACAGTTGCTGTGACTCATCCTTCAGCTATCCCTTAAACATCCCTTCCTGCAAGACTCTTCCTGTTACCCTCAAATTAATTCCAATGCCCTCCAGTGGCTCTAGGGCATCATGTTCTTCTGTGCCCTTTAAATACCCCCTTAACGTCAGTCTTCTCCAAGGGCAAGAAAGCTCGTCATTACAGGAACCCTACCGCCCTCTTCCCAACTGTGCTCTTTTGTCAACACAGGGTGAGTGCTCAGTAAATACTGGTCATCCGATCAATGCCCCAGTCACACAGGCCAAGAGGTGGTACCATGGGAGCTAGGAGATGTCTTGCCCCACGACCATGCTCCCTCTGGTTCATGACACACAGGGCAAGAGGGCTTCTTTGGGGTTATTGCTGCCATTGGGTCACACATCCTATTTACAAGCCCAAGGCTTTGGATCTTAATTTTTAATTTTAGGAACTTGCTCTCACTTTCGGCATAATCTGGTAAGTCCGTAAACACAAGGGACTTCAAGAGGTGAAAGTCATTAATATAGAATCTCTTTATTTACCTGGGAAATTCACCCTCAAATTAAAATTGTCCTTCTTAAACACAAATGCACTCAGTCAAATTTCAATGCCTATTATCTTACTATTGTATAATAGCCTATTTTCAATTCATAGTTTTAGTTTTTATGAAAACTAAACTAAACTCATATTCAGAGTCATGAAATGCTCAATGTTTTAATAAAACTCAGTTCTGAGGACTTCTTAGATTTGCAAAGGTCCCTCCCTTTGCAGGGGGAGACAAGAAAGAGGCCTTGCCTGTTCAACAGCATTTCCTTTGAATTGAATTTCACTTTCTGAGCTAAGCTACTAGATTTGTGGGCATAAACAAGATGTCTTTGAAGTTAACAGGAGGCCCATTCTGAAAGAAGGGAGAGAGCCATTACCACACATTTTAGGTGCTGGACAAATCTAGCCTGGGATGTACATAAATTCTGCAATTACAGAAAGTGAAATACTTTTCTTTCTTCTTTTATCCTATTTAGAAAGAGGATTGTTCTCTTAGAAAGACTTTGGTAGCATTTTCTCTTTCCAGTTCCCTAACTGCCTCATGTACATTCTTTTGGAATCAAAGGGAAAGATCCCATCAGTATAAATGAACAGCTCTTGCCAAGCAAAAATGCAACCACAAGGACCCTGCAGAACTATGGGGTGCACTGGGACAGAGCGGAGGCGGCAGAGCAGGAGGCATGTCCCAGAGCGGGAGTCCGGGTTGCTCCACTGTAGCAGTAGTTTTATCCCGGGCAAGTCACTCCAGGCTCAGGCTTCCTACTTGCTTAATAAAACGCTAATGATACCTCATCCAAGGCTTGTCGTAGTGTTAAATGCAATGGGATATGTAGACATGTTCTTAGCAATCCACAAAAGCCACTGAAATAGAAACGTGTTATTTTCTCCTATTATTGACATGTTTTCTAAGGAGTTTGTCTTGCTCACTGATGAAACCAAGTATCAGTAAGAAAAGAAAATGTCTGCTAAGACTTTCTTAGAAGCTGGTAAAAGAAACAGTTCCACTGGTGTGTGTAGTGGGAGGATTCACTGTTGGAGGCGCAAAGGTATAAGCTAGGCTCGGACCCCAGTTGGTCAGAGGGTTCGTAAGTATCTTGGGAACCTCACCAAGGAAATAAAACTAATAAGCCCTTGAAGAAACTCCTTAGGTGACTGTTTACCTCGACTCTGCATTGATTAAAAACTGTTGGGACTAAGGAAACTTGCAAACGCCTAATTTTCTTTATAATAAGGAAACTAAGAATACCTTTCCTCGCTCTTTAAAATTTAATCATGCATGCATTCTTAGGTGTTGCATGTTTTGAACAGCTATTAAAAATGCATGTTTCTGCCACATTAAAGGCAGAACAGGGGCTGTGTGTTGTATTATTAATTGTGTGCAGGAAATGAAATTCTGGTCAGTTTTTACAGAAGGCGCGTGCACACACACACACACACACACACACACACACACACACCCCCAAAGCAAAAGGCCTTCCAGGTGCATGGAGACCACGGGGCTCAAGCCGGCGGCTCTGACCCTGAGCACTCACTCTTGAGGTCCAAGTTCCTGGCTCCCGCGGTGATCTGCGTTGTGATCTTCGTGTCAATCTTTACAGTGTGGAGATTGCTGGTGTCCCTTGATATCATCACGTTGTGCCACTGGTTGTCATTGAGAGGTTTATTTGAGCTCCCTTTGATGAGGTTAGCACCATTTCCCAAGTCAAACACGTAGTGTAAGTACCTGGGAAAAGAGGACAGGTGGGAAAATGCCATCACTTTTTGCGTTTTCAATGGAGCCAAACTTGACATTGCAAATGGGGGGTTGTTTTTCAGGTGACTCCATCCTTGCCAGGAGTCAGGAGAGTGTGTGGTGTAGAAGCCCAGCTAACAAGAAGGTAGGAAACACTATTCCGTGTCAGTAAGGGGGGTTCTTTATTGTCTTCACTATACGGAACAGTGAAAGTAATTTTTAAAAATCATGGTCTGCACTGATTTTGGAAGGTCTAATGCACATCTTTCACTACTCACCCCTGTCTTCACCACTCCCTCCATCCCTTGCGAACCACGCTGAACTGGAAATCCCTCTCAGCTTCTTGCACTGTTTTCCCTCTACCTCCAATGCCTGTTTCTCTATGGAAATGCGCCCTCCTCCCTCAGATCTCCATTCGAATATCCACTCCCTGCCTCAGACGGTTCATAATCTTCCTAAACACTCGCCGAAGCCTCTGCACATGACCATCTTGGAAAGCTTGTCACAGTGCTTTTGTTCTATGTGTTCACCTGTATCCCCTAGGGTTGAATGTTTGCATGTGTGCCTTGGGGTTGGTGGAATCTCAGATACGCACAGGGTGGCAAATAAATAAATTTATTTCCTGGCACATTCTCTAGCTTATTGTAAATATGCAGCAATATTCACTGGATGAATGAATGAATACCCAAGTGAATTAAATTACATAAAACTTTTATCACAGTTTCAAGGAAATTTCACAAAAACCTTTCTAAATTCTTTAAGGAACTTGGACATAGAATTCGGCTTAAGTTAAACGGGATTTTATAAAAGTGAAGTAATCTGATTACTTGAGTTAGCTATTTAACTTAGCACAAACTAGCCTACAAATGCGTAAAAATTGTTTTGTAGAATTACAGTATGCGTAGTAATAACAGGGCAATCCACATCTGAAGTGTAAGATTCATGGAATGCGTAGCATAAGCTAGAACTTAATGTTATTTATCTCTCATCTATGGAAATGTAAGTGTAAAAGACTATACAACAGCCCTATTAATTTATAAGATACTTAAATAATGTAAATGAATATATTATTTGTATATCCCCCCACCCTATTCACCCATCCATGGCCTTGTATCCAACACATTTTGTTCAACGTATATTTTTGGAAGTTGAGGTCCATTTTCCCAAAGTTTCATTTGTCATTGGACTGACCTATACTCACCCTTTAACTAATTCAACCACAATAAAGTCATTTCCATCCCCACTGTTATAGAGAATGAGTCCATCTAGGGATGTTGTCTTGAACTGGAAAAAAAGATGCATAGACGTGTAGGCTTGCAGTGTAGCTAAGGCCACATAGCTAGCTTTGGTCTTGAAGGTGACAGGGTCGGCTATGATGTTCCGGAAGCCAAACCTGGCATTGAGCTCACAGTAATCTATGTCACCATTTTTACACAGGTCAATGTAGGCCATTCCATTAAATGTCAGGCTCTGAAGGTGTCCGATGAAGTTGGAGGGGACAGAGGACAGATACCGCCGTTCCGTGATGATGCCAGTCTCTATGTTATGGAACTCCAGCCTGGTATGATCGCCTGCCATTTGACCTAAATGGGAGGATCGTGCACTGTTATTTCCCATACCTGGAAGGCACTTTCAACTTAGAACAACATCACATTTTAACATACAAGAATGCCTCCTTGATATTCAATTACATATAGTAAAAAACACAGAAGTGATGTTAAAGGGCTAGGCTGAATCACACAGCACAACTTTCTTAAGTCAGGTTTTAGTCTCTGCAAACTGTAGTCTTAGCAACAATCGTTCTCATTAGCCAAAGTGACAGGGTTTTTAAAACGTAGAGGAAGAAAAAAAAAAGGAAGTGAGTAATGGAGAAAGGAAGGGAGAGAGAGAGGCTGAAAAGGGGGGAGAGAGAAAAAAGAATAGGAAATAACGAAGAAAAGGGGGGAAGGAGTGGGGGAGGGAGGCCAGGGAAGGGTTTAGAGGCAATGACTGTCCTAAGTCATCCCCGTAGAAAGTGATATGTCCCAGCTTCTTGGTGATGATTTTCTTTATAAGAAATGTTCTTTAAAAAAAAAAAAAAGTGATTGTATATTTTCCTATGGCCAATTAAAATAATGAAGAGCTTCTGACTGTTCTTCCAATAATGAGCCATGAAAGTGTGTTTGAAGTTAAGTGTGTCACTTCCACCTTCCTTTTTCTGGGCTGAATAATTTCCACAGTCTATGCCATTTCCCCTGAACTCATGTTTTGAATAACTAAATTGAACACAATGTACTAATTCAAGGCATGCCCAATGTTGAGAATACCAGTAAAATTAGTCCACGTTACCAAGGTTATAATCTTCTTTAAACACCTGAGGATGAAGCTTGGTTGCAGATTTACATGGTGATTCACTCTTCAAGTCACCCCCCATCCCTCTTCTGCCATATTTCTCTGTCATCCCCAGTGAAAGCCAACCTAGTACCATTTTACCTCCAGACTGACAATTGCACCTACCTTCAGGGTTGAAGATAAACTAAATTTTAAAAGATATAAACTTGGTTTTTAAGATACA
Organism: Miniopterus natalensis; assembly: GCF_054644295.1. Taxonomy (NCBI): domain Eukaryota; kingdom Metazoa; phylum Chordata; class Mammalia; order Chiroptera; family Miniopteridae; genus Miniopterus; species Miniopterus natalensis. The sequence continues at coordinate 26,254,035 of NC_142093.1, forward strand.
ACATAAAGTACTTTATCACTGCTAGTGATTCACTCCCAACATCTTGATCTTGCTAATGAAACTCATTCACTTTCTTCTGAAACTCAAAAAGGTCATTAAAATCGCAATCATGTTCTTCCAGGTACTTTCACTACTCCGTCTGGCATAACTGGAAAGTTTACTAAGCTCACCCTATCCCATCATCCATGATATTAATGAAAATATTCATTAGAATCAATCCCAGGATCAGCCCCTGAGAAAATTCACTGCACCTCTTTCCATGTGTAATGAAGATTGCAGAGCCACATGTGTGGGTCACCTTCAAAGAGTCTGACAGATTTCCATTTCTTTAGTCAAGACAGTAAAATATTAGACGGCATTTTAAGGAAATGCCTGTCAGTACAGTATAAAAGGCACACTCTTTTTTGTGCAAGAAAAATTGTCTACATACTTAATTGACTTTGAGGCTTTATAAACTCACTGGTGTAAAACTCTCTCCCCTAATCTGAACTTGACTCTACTTAATTTTCACACCTGTTTACTAATCCTTGATACTGGTAACATTTGTCCTGTCCCCCTGGGTGTGTTCTCGTTTTAGTCATTGGTTTGTTTTAATCCCCTCTCTGATTTTTTTTTTTTTAAGTATATCTTTATTGATTTCAGAGAGAGGAAGGGAGAGGGAGAGAGAGAGATAGAAACATCAATGATGAGAGAGTCATTGATTGAGCCCGCAACCCGGGCATGTGCCCTGACCGGGAATCGAACCCCAATCGCCTGGATCCTAGGTCGATGCTCAACCACTGAGCCACGGCAGCCAGGCTGAAAACTTTTTTTTAAACAAAAAATACCACTGTATCGAATTGTCTTCCTCCTTCCTCCTCACTAAGTCTCCTGCTTTTCTAGGTGGTGCAAAAATACAATGAGATCCTTAGCAATGCTGGTTTCCTGCGTGACATCGCTTCTTTCTCCTTCAGCTCCTCTTGTTCAACGGCCTCCACACTGCTCTGTGGAAAACTCTCTCTTCGGTGGCAAATAAAGTGAGCCTTTAATCATTTTCAAATATAAAGCTCTGGAGACACCGGTAACATTGAATTAACAAGCCATATAGAATGAAAAATATAAAAAGTTTAAAAATTGCTTGGGCTTTTCTAACTCTTTGTATTGATTTTTAACCTGTTCACGATATTAAAATCTGAGTTTTAACTCAGTGAGCCCATCCCAATCCTGAAATTGTCATATTTCTTCTTAAAAGTTCCATTAACAAACCAACCGACAGGAAAGAAATATCCGGGAAAAATATTTCAAATACTTGAAGTTAAGTATCACCCCCATATTGTCCAGTTCTTGGCAGCACTGAAACAGTGAAATGCATTTTGTTTAGGAAGACTGAGAAGTTCAATACTAAAAACAGCGCATGATGTCTGTTTTCTTTTCTCAAAGGAGTAGGATATGTATGCAGAGCATACATGATAAAAACGTAGTAAAATAGTGGTGGAGAAGCCACAGCCCAGTTACAAGAAAAATCATTATGGCCCTTGTTCAAGAGCCTATTCTTTCTTTAATACGCGCATATAAATTGCCTTGACAGTAATAGCGGATATGCTGGCTCCAGGGAGAGAATTAGCACCTCAAAGCCATTATCCACTGACTGAGAAAACATTAACTGCTGCCTTTAAAAAACTCTTTTTCCCTCAGACTTTATTCCAGTGTTTAATCCTCTCTTAAGTAATGTAGCCGTCTCTACACTTGTATACATACATTGATTTTAAAAATTAAGGACTTTAAAGGAGAAACATGTTTAAGGCTCTGACCATTTAAAAACCCACTGTCTTTTCCAGAGAGTTCGCAGGAAGAAGAATTTGAAATTAGCAAAATGCCTCTGATCAAAGTGACTGGAGTAGAGCAGATTGGTGATCATTTCTGATAAAAAAAAACAAAAAACAAAACCCACCCAGATGGTGCGTTTGCATAATAATCTCAATATCTAAATCAAATCTTTTGACCTAAACTGATAGCAAGGTCAGCTTCTTTAGGTGCAGCCTTGCCCAGAGTTGGGTTACTTGCTGCTGCGGAAGGAAGCAACCGGCCAGGCTTACGCTGACCTGCTAATTCACTTAGGGTTCTGAGTATGTAGTACGTGTATGTGTCAGGAAATTAAAAAACAGTGGTAGGAGGAGCAGACGTGGACCCTGTTTTCACAAAACTCACAGCCTGTTGGCAGAAGGCAGACAAAAACATGTCAGGAAATAACTAAGCACACGAGGACAACACTCAGAAAAGTGTTAGGAATTTGATGAGCCGATTATTACCGTGTTGGTGAATATAAAATGGGAGAAATACCTGAGTTGATATTTAACTTGAATTTGAAGGATTAAAAAGAGAAAGCCATGCTAAGACAGGAGAAGAGGAATGGGCAGATGGATTCCGAGAGTACAAATCAACAAAGGCTCTCGGGAGCAGAAGAACTAAAAAGTGTGGCTAGAAAGTCATGAGGAAGTGAGGTTAGCGGCTCATATCAGACGGAAAAGAGGGTCAGGGCTCAGCTACCAGGGCACCTCCTGATTACTCCAGGAGCTACTGCAGGGTTTTAGGCAGGTGGGAGCCGCGAGTCAGGGTGGGCGTGGGCGTGTACGTGTGCGTGCGTGCATGTGGGTGTGCGAGTGTGTGTGTGTGTTTAATCTCTCTGACGGAGAGAGTTTGGACTAGGGTGATTACAGAAGACATGAAAAAGAAAGAACAAAATACGATCATTGTGCAGATATAATCTGCAGGATTTACTAATGATGTTCAGGATGGACAGACAGAGTGATGAGTTGAAACCCAAGGACTCTCCACTTGGGAACCCCATGTATTTTATAGAACCCTTTCCCATCTGAATCCTCAGAAATCTCTCCCTTTGGGCGTCTTTGCTGGTAACTGCTGTCTTCATCGCCCAGCTGAGGGGCAGACATCTCCAAGAACAGCTTGAGTATGGACTGCCCTGTGTTCGACAGACACTTGACTTAACAGTGAATATATAACTGTAACTTAAAGATGTGGTCAAATGTAGGATTTTGCATGCAGAGTTTTTAGTGCTTTCCTTTTCAAAAATGTTCCTTTTCAGTGATTTCTGACTTTTTGTAAAACCTAATAAGAAATCCCCATTGCTTTCCTGATACATAGGTGGCTTCAAGTGGCCACTAGAGTGTCTGAAAAAAATTCCATCCTAGACTTAAGCCTCAATGGCAAGTTTCCATTGTTATCTTTGGAAACCATTTCTAACAATATCAATTGTGGCTGACTTTTTTATTATGACTTATTCACTTTCATGAGATCTTTGACAAAACATAATCCCACAAATCACCCTGATGAAAACTCATCAATTAAAGGTAAATTACCACAGAAAAGAAAAAATTGTCTTTAGCTCTGAGCAGCAAAATGCTGGGAATTGGAGGAAGGAAAGAGGTGGAGTGGAATATTGGGAGGAAAATGCCTAATTTAGGTGAATTATCAATGTTGACTCGGCTTGTGTTCCCTTATCATCTTTACACTCTGGGAAAGAGCATGTTGGTTCCCACAATTGAAAAAAAATATATTCAATTCCTACAGAGCAGTGGGTAGAATCTAATTTCTGCTCTAAGGCCTTGGCAATCTTGAGAAATAGTAAGTGGCAGGCTAATTTCCTGAAATGCTAGTTTATATTTTGCCTTTCCTTCAATATAAGAAGCTAGCCAAGTCCTTTGTACCATGTTGCTTCAAAGGCTTTTTCTTGGCAGAGAGCGGAAGCTGCTGGAAGACGATGTTTTTTCTAGTCTTTTGCAATGGCCTGATTCAAGGTGTTTCCAAAAGAGAAAAGAAGAGAGCAGAACACATATGAGGACTGAAAGAGACAATAAGGAGATCACCACTGACCAGGAAAGAGTTGGTGGGATTTAGGAGTACTGAGTGCCAGCAACTTGATCTCTGGTGAGGTCCAGAGATTCAGATAGAATTGGTGAGGCAAACATAGGGAGACTGGGCCACTGCCCTTCAGCTGTAGGGGTCAGCAAAGACTCTTTGCTCCATTTAGATCAGAAGCAGCAGAGTTCTTGCAGTTCAAGGTACAAACTTGGAAAACTCGTTTTCGTAAGGCATAATGGACCATGAGTCAAAGGCAAACAATCTAACAAACAACACATCTAGGTTCTCTTCTCAGTTCTGGTAATAATGGTATTTCAAAGAAACATAAGCCACTTAGACCTTACCTGCTCATTTCTAGCCCTCTTCACAAAACTCCAGTTGTCCAAACAATGGGTGCTAATCTACAAAAACTATTCATTCATCTTCTTGGAACTAGCTTCCTGATGAAAACTAGCTGAACTTCAGCTTACACTTCATCCAAAGCTCTGCAAAAGCTCTGCCTCCCTTCCCTAAGTTCATACAACTCCTTCAGAGCTTACTCATACTCGGCAATTCTGAATAAAAGCTCTGGTCATGGTTCTCTGGTTAATTTTCTTCCTCAGAGAATAAAAGGACATATGATAGCAGGGGTCTCTCAATGCCAATCCATGGACCATATGCATGAGAGTCCTCTGAAGAGATTTTAAGAAGAAAAAAAATCACCGTGCTCCCCCCAGACTTCCATGGTGTCAGGCTAGAAATTGATCCTTTCAAAGCTCTTCAGATGATTTGAAACAGAGTGAAGTTGCACCTACATGTAGAAAACATGTTTGAAAAGCCATTAAAGACTAATGAAATAGGATACTAAGAGATCTATGAATTGGCAGTTTGCCTCCTTTGAACTCAGGAATAATTCTCTCAAAAGTTAAAATCCCATATATGATATTTCCACATTGATGGAATCAACTGATCTCTAATTATGGGAACATCCCACCCCCACCCCCACCTTGCATGAATGTAAAACAGATGCTTCTGTGCTGCCCAAGGGCCATCTTTGCCTTGTACTACAATAGTTAACATGAAGATGTTCTCTAAAGAAGAAAAAAGAGCTGTATCCCAGCAGGTCATGTGCTTGAAGTTATTTTCAGCAGAGAGAGTAAAGGCCCACCGAATACTCTTTCATTAAGTTCCCCTGTGTCTCTGGGGTGGAGCTTTATATAGCTCACCTCAGTTAGGAATCTACAAATCAGGGATTGAACTTGACATCCTTAATATTAGAGTTTAACTAACTGGAGTAAATGGCCAAGAATGATCTATTATAACTTATAAGGAAAAAGCAGTTCACCTAACAGAATTCCAGCATGTTCATCAATGTACTTGGAAGCTAAAAAGTGTAACAGGCTGCTGTGCATCACCAAACTATAGAAGAAACAAAGAAACTGAACAGAAATTGGCAATGTGAACAATGACTTCAATATTTATGAGACACGAAGAGATATATCAAGCCACAAACTTAAAATATTTTATAATCGTAAGTTCTTCTTGAATTATTAAATAGATAAAAACATGATATGAATGTGTTGTTCATTTGAGAGGTAAAACACTTAACATGCTGCTTAGTAAATAAAATTGTTTCTGAGAAAATAGGCACTAAACTTCTGGACCTTGGTCTTAGAAAACATATTATGACCTTGATTCCAAAAGCAAGGGAAGTAAAGGCAAAAGTAAATGAATGGGTCTAAAAAGCTTCTGCACAACAAAAGAAAATTCTAAGGAAACAAAAAGGCAACCAACCAAATGCGAGGAGATATTTGCAAACAATAGCTCTGATAAGGGGTTAATATCCAAAATATATAAAGAACTCATACAACTTAACGCCAAACAAACAATCCAATTAAAAACTGGGCAGAGGACCTGAACAGACACTTCTGCCAAGAACACATCCAAATGGCTAATAGATATATGAAAAGATGCTCAACTTCACTACCTATTAAGAAAATGCAAATCAAAACTACAATGAGATTTTACCTCACACCTCTTAGAATGGTTATTATCAACAAGACAAGTAATAACAAGTGTTGGAGAGGTTGTGGAGAAAAAGGAACCTGGTGGGAATGTAAACTGGTACAGCCGCTACGGAAAACAGCATGGAGGTTCCTCAAAAAATTAAGAATAGAGTTACCATATGACCCAGCAATCCCTCTTCTGAGTACCTACCAGAAAAATTTGAAAACATTTATTTGCAAAGATATATGCACCCCCTATATTAATTGCAGCATCATTCATGGTGGCAAAGACACGGAAACAATTGAAATGTCCTTTGATAGATGACTGGGTAAAGAAGATATGGTACATATATTCCATGGAATACTATTCAGCCATAAGAACAGATGAAATACTGACATTTGCAACAACATGGATGGACCTTGAGAATATTGTGCTAAGTGAAATAAGTCAGAAAAAGCTAAGAACCATATATCAATCATATGTGGACTATAAAATTGAAACTTATAGACACAGACAAGAGGGAAGGGGGTGTGGGGGCAGTAAAGGGTAAAGGGGGGCAAATATATGGTGACAGAAGATGATTTGATTTTGGGTGGTGGGCACACAGTGCAATATACAGATCATGATTATAGAAATGTACACTTGAAACCTATATAATCTTATTAACCAATGTCACCCCAATAAATTTAATAAAATATTTTTTTAAAAAAAGGAAAGAACACTGAAAGACAAACCACACACATACAGAAAAAGAACTCTTTATCAGCTTCAAGTTGTGCACATGGATTTCAGTCACCTGCAGTAAATGGGAAAGTCTAAAGCTCCAGAAAAAGAGAGGGCAATGGGGACAGTGGGGTTTACCTGTCATGGCCTGTTGGTCATCCACCGTTAGCTTTAAACTTTTTCCTCGACGAACCACACGCACTGTGTGCCATTCATTATCATTGAGGTTATAGCCGGCAAAAAGGGTCTCGGGACCTTTGCCTGTAGAATATGCCAAACAGTCATTATGGACACTCAGAATCAGGCAAGCAAATGAACCTCACAGAGAGTGAGAGAAAGAGACAAAGAAAGGGGGAAAGCGAGGGAGAGGGAGGAGAGAGAAGAAATGCGAGAGATAGGGGAGAAAGGAGAGAGAGAGAGAGAGAGAGAGAGAGAGAGAGAGAGAGAGAGAGAGAGAGAGAGAGACTGGCTGGATCAACTTTCAAGCCCATTAGAGTCATAGCAAGCAAGGAAAATGACAAGTTAACAGACATTCTGGTGTGAAACGTTAAGAAGACTCTTTAACATTATGTGTTGATCTAAGACAAGCGAATGAACCTGTTGTCATAAATAGGCACAGTCAACACAGCGCTGGGAAGCCTCCCACACTTGCACACCCCTTTCCCCCCAAGGAGGTCTCTGATTTTTGCAGCTATCACTTCTTTGCTCATGTAGCAGCCGGCAGTCGTGTACCTCTGATTCCTGGAGAGATATGACCGTGAACCATTTTCAGCGAGTGGCCACTGGCTGGATTAGACTCCGGAGAGGAGGCCGCTGTGGGTCCCACCCTGCGTGAGGGCTGCTCTTCGCTCTGACCTCACGTACCTCCAGCGTTCACCAAGGTCTTACACTTAAGGAAATGCTGCGTCTGAAAACTAAGTCTAGTGGAGGCACAGAAACTGAGTGTAGGTAAAAGTATTGAATCTTAGAAAACAAGGAAAATGGAAGTCACAGACAAAAAAGGGCCACATAGTGGGTGGGAAGGAATAAAAAGTGATGTTGAACACCATCAGTAGAGGGCAGGGATTCCCAGGTGAAAACCAAAAGAAAGAGGGAAAGAAGTGTAACCGAGACAGTAACCGCCAGTGAGTCTATGGCAGTCGAAATTCCATTTATCTATGAAATTTAAACTGGCTTAGAACAGACAGATTATCTCAGAAAGTTTTTCTGTGGAAATTATTGAAATGGCAAAGTTAGACAAATGTCCCTCTTCTACTTAAAAATAAAACAAGGGAAAATAGCTTTTAGTATAACTAGAAAATTTTTATAGGAAAATAAGCACTTCAACTGATCTGACATTATGACTCATTGAGAAAAATAGTGAAAAGTTTTTAAAGATACATTATTTGGTTTTTAAAGATACATTATTTGGTGATGGATTTCAGTTTTTAAAGTGATGAAATTTACTAATACATGACATCATTGAGTTTAATGACTTTCATCTGATTCTGGATCAGGATTTGCTCCACAATTTCTTCAACTAAATTCTGTCAACAAAACCAATCAATGTCCAAGGAGCATAGGACAAACTAAAATGCCAATGGGGAGAGAGACCAAAAGAGAAAAAAATAAATAAGGGAACCACGGAGAAGAAACCTCAGTAGTCAGTCCGACAAGAGATCATTCATTGTTTGCTTTCAGTACTGCAGACCATCCCCCCGGCTCCCTGATGTCTCTCTTAGGATGTTACTGATGATAGGAGGTCTGCATTCCTTGGTTGGGGTTTCTCTGGAGCATAAAATAAGCCAGTGATATAATTTTGTAGGATGAACTAGATTCTGTAGATTTTGTAGGATGAACTGCCTAATTCTTTAAATAGGGCCATCATGAAGACTGGAGATCATCTCTTGTTGTTTCTTTAGAAAAGTTACATTCATCCGGATACATGAATAAAAGCCCATCTAGATAGAACAGTTTTAAGAGATTTATCACTAAATAACTAGAGGAAGCCGGTTAGTTCAGCAACTGCAAAAATGCTTTGAGACCAAATGTTGAAAGCAAGTTCCAGGATGAAAGGAACTCTTTCTAGTTTCAATAGTGAAGAAAGAAGTGTCTAATAGCTCTGCAGAATCTTAGCGTCCTACTGGCAGCAAGGGTCATTCTTAGTTTTGATCTCTGCAAAGAGAATATATCATTTTAAGCTATTTTTATAGGGGAGATCTTTCTCCCCCCCCTTAGAAATGTGCGCTTTTGAAGCAGCTCCACTCCCGTTCTCTTAATTTTAGAAGTGTTTTGTCAAGAAAAAGAAGCTTAAGGGTGATATCACCATTATACCCCATCCTGGGCTTGATCCTGCAGTAAAGTCATAATGCTTAATCTATGAAACAACGATTTCCATAACAACAGGCACAAAATCCAATTAAAAATAACCCTTGGGTTCATAAAAATCTCTGTGGGGCAACGTCAAGCTCCTTTCTTGCATTATTAAAAATGTGAAGAGATTGATTTTGGAAGACAAGGCTTTTAAAAATGCACTTAATATTCTCAGCTCAACAGGACGTTATCCATGCAACATGGAGTGTGATAAAGAGAGCGCTGGACAGGGATCTAAGAACTGTGCTTGCTAGTCCTTGATTTGCTACTAAGAAAGAAGTTGGGGGCTGGGAAATGCTTATTATGTTCCAGGCACTTTATCTGTTAACTTACTTCATCTTTACATTATTATCATTTTACAGATGTGGAATTAAAGGCCTAGAAAACTGAAATTCCTTGTCCCAAGGTCATATAGTAGACTGTGATAGAAAGGTGTTCCATCCCAGATTGGCCTACTCAAAGCCTGCATACCTTCCCTTGCCTTATCCTGCCTCCCAGCTATGTGACCCTTGGCTGGCAACTTACATTTTGTTTTCCCCATATCTGAACGAAGGGGGTGGAAAATTTGCTCATCATGACTTCCAGCTTGCTCTACAGAATGATCACAATGATAGCAAATGTTAACTACCCTCTGAGTCACGATGGAAGAACCACCCTAACAATACACTGTACCTGTCACTGGGAATACTGAAGGGACTGGTACTAAAGGCATATATAGAGGAAAGGCCATTTATTTGGGGCGTGATCCACTCATAATCAGCAATCTACAAAGTGATTCAGTTTCTGGTGGTCTTAATTAACACCTTCAACTTATAAAGTGAAGAGAAGGTCTAGCTGATCTTTACAATCCCTTTGAGATCTCACATTCTTAGATATTTAAAACACATGGAATTGATAAAGAAAGGTTCTTAACTATTGAAATTCTGAGTTTGAGAGTCATTTGTCCTCTTGTCTAGATTTGAAAGGCAAAATTATAGTCACTCGAGTCATTAAAAATCTGAGTTCTTTTTGAGATTTCTTCTTTCTTTGGGGATATCAAAAGGTGTCCCCCCCCCCCACATTAATGTGTTATAGATCAAACATTCATATCTTTAGCATTGATGCTTAATGCGATGGTATTAGGGAGTGGGGCCTTTGTGAGGGAATTAGGTCTAAGTGAGGTCATGAGAGTAGAGCCCCCATGATGGAATTAGTGCTCCTATAAGAAGAGAAAGAGACATTGGAGTTCTTTCTCTCTGCCATGTGAGGATACAAAAATATGGTGGCCATCTGCAAGCCAGGATGAGAGCCCTAACCAAAACCCAAACCTGCCAGCACCTTGATCTTAGACTTGTCAGCTTCCAAAACTATGAAAAATAAACATCTGTGGTGTAAGCCACCCAGTTCATGGTATTTTGTTATAGTAGCCTTAGCAGACTGAGATAGTGAGCAATATTTTAAAGAGTTTAAGGAAAGTTCATAGCATTGCTTCCATTTTAAAGACAATCATTCCTTGTGTTTTGTAGGGAGTTACCACTTATATGTAATTTTATACTTGATTCTTACTATAATCTATTATTTAAGCCACAGAAACATAGTTTTTTTCCATTTTTTAGTTTAAAAAAGCAGATTGAGAAAGGTTGAGTATATTGTAAGTCTCAGTCAATAAGGAGTGAATTTCTGATTGATCTTTAGATCTTCCATCTCCATTCCAGAGTCCTTTCCACAGCTCCCAAAACAATATGCAGATAGCAAAAGTACAATGCGGCTGAATGCCCACATGTAATATTTGCCAGACTGGATCAAAATCCAGCTCTATAGGCTAATGTTATTTTAAAGAATTTTAGAACTAGAAGGGGCATGGGAGGTATGGAAATTCACTGAGCCATCTACAAACAAAGAACCTGAGGTCTAAAGTGGTTAGATGATGTTCCTCTGGTCACTACTTAACTGTGCAGTCCAGGTCTCCAGACTGTCAATCTATTGAAATTTTAAAAATTATCCTGCCCATTATATTATGCCGAACTAAAGTGAACTTTTCAAAGAACACCAAGATATGAGTCTACGGTTTGGTCCATGACAGCTATTTGAACTGCATCCAAGTTGAAAACCAAGGAAGAATAAATAAGGCTTAGTAAAAGCGCCAGTCTTTTGAAAAGTTTAAGCCATGCTATAACTGTTCTCTAGTTAGTGATATTCACTGGATTTTCTGATCACTCTGTAAGTAAAACTTATTAATTACAGAGAGTGGTAGACACAATAAAAATTTTAGGTTTCCTCAATCTAGTTCAAGTTAATTGTCCTATTAATACTTACCCATTTGTGAATTCCAGGTGGCTCTAAGATTTTACTCCTAAGAGGGTTTGGAAATAACCACAATTTAAGGGGCGACAGGAAATGGGAGATTACCAGTTAGCCAAACAAATTTTTCTTTGAAATCTACTACTCTTACAGAGCACTGATTTACCAGTCAGAGATACACATAAAAGGTGGTAGCTGTTTTTGGTCAGATTAGTAACCACATTTGCAAATTACTTTTCATCTCCACTTTCACTATGGGAGGAGATGGTGGTGAAAATTGGATTTTTGTCCCTGTCTGTTATCAACTAACTGTGCTACCTTAAGTAAGTCATTTATCTTCCTTATTTCTTATATTTTTATCTGTGTAATAAGAATGATTGATAAAAGCAAATACTCTCCTATAGCCAACTTTTAACTCTGTCATTCTTGGAAGGACCAGAACTTCTCTGTACCATATTCCCACCTTGCGGCTACATGAAAGAGTGCAATATTAATGGGACGTTCTCTAAATTTATAACATTTTCATTACTATCATTTTTGCTATTGTTAATTTCATTTTTCTTTTGACATGGGCAGGGAGAGAGCAGAGAGAACTTTAAGGAGAGTTATTCTAGACCTATTGCTAAACTCGAATGAAACTAGTAGGGCAATATTGAAGTATTCTAAAAAAATGTGTTTATTAATTTATATAGTCAAACTTTAAGGGGGAAAACTGTTTTTGTCCTCTTGGTGTCCCCAACAGAACACAGCCCCAAATAATCAATAAATGATGAGACAGGAGCGGGAAATGCACCATTCTGTGGAGCAGGACACGCCCCTGCTTCATGGACAAGTTCACTTAGAAAACAAAATCGCTGATCCGAAGGCTGTGTGGTGACAGAGTGAAGCCATCCTTGAGGCGCCCTTTCTCTGAGCTGTGGCACAGGATTCTCGCCCCGGTTCCAATCACCAGGGCAGGCTGGCAGCGTTGGAGACGGGCCCAGTGTGCCTCTGACTGTCCCTTCCTCAGAACAAATACAGTTGTGCAATGTGAAAACCCAGGAGCTACAGGAGGGCAGTGGTTTATCATTCTTTTTAAAGCAGTGGAATCCCCCTCCCCTGTAATCTTGCATAAGAATAAAAACCATATAAAGGGGGAGTTGCAACAAGTTAAAGTGGCAGGCTAACGGGGCCCCAGGCATCACCCGGGAACCCTGGACCCCACAGAACCCTCCAGGGGGCTCATTTATCTCTGCGGGTAAAAGATGATTTTATCAGAAACTCCAGCAAAAGCTTTTTAAAATATCTTTTGCACGTAACCCTTTGCTTTTAAAATTAGATTTGATTTACAAAAAAAAAAAAAAAAATTGTAGTTTATGAATCAAAAAACTATTTTACCAGAAAGTCACTTATTATGTCTAACAAGACCCAGAGGTCTTGAACGCTGCCATTCTGGTCTGTCTCTAGCCTCCGTTCTCAACACACCCTTAAATACAAGTCCAAGTTCATGGGCTTTTCTGAAGATTTGTCGGTCATTTCCTCTTGTATCACGTGAGCTGGGGAACAGATTGCCTTGCCTTATTTCTGTGCACCAGGACACCAAGATTTAGGATGTGCACATAATTTTAGCAACTTCATCTTTCTCTTTAAAGCAATTCTTTTTTTGCATACTGGCTTTCCTCCTCCAATTAGTTAAAATTACTTTTGTTAGTCCCTTTAAATTCTATTGAAAAGTATTGAGCATAAATCAATAAGTGAATTATTTAATGAAGAAAACAATACCTTCCAAGGGATATACAAATAAGCCAACTGTCTCATTTTGCAGATAAGTCCATGGGAGGTTAGTTGATAAATGTACCTCCCACAAGATTAAACAAGCCTTTATTTACTGATTTCGGGTTTGCTTACAAGTGTATTTTAAATTCATTTTCATATTTTGGAACCAATTTTACTTGTATACACATATGTATATTTGGAACAAAATTACATATGACAAGATGCATATAATACTAACTTTGGATCCGTTTTAGAAGAAAGCCTTGTGTGCAAATGTCCTGTGAACTACTTATACTGGTTTTTCAATGTAGACCAAAAAAAATAGTAAAGAGGAATAAAAAAGCATAAAACAAAGCTGAGAAATCTATGAGGCAGTATGATCGAAGGCGTCTAGGAGACTAAAATGTGGAGCTGAAAGATGGATGTGGTTTGAGAAGATCAGACCCATACCAATTATCTTTTGATTTTTTAAAACACACTGTGGGTCACAAAGCTGAGACTTACATACCCTTTAGGTAGCAATCTCCCTCTACTGTTCTATTTTAAAGATGCTAAATACATGAATGGACCACCTGTATCAAGTACCTTATCTCTCAGTACAGTTAAAACGGTTTGGTTTTGACTTTCCTTTTCACTGCCTTACACATCAAATATAAGTAACTTCTGCTTTGTAACTCTACCTAGTTATGTCAGTGGCTAATCTGCTTGCTGAAAATTAAACCACTGACTGAGCGTGAGGGTTCTTACAGGAGCTTCTGCAAATGCATAACCTACCCTGCTGTATAGACGATAAAGCAGGTCGGGATCCATCCCATTTGCCTCCTAGAAACGGTCCATTTTCTATCTCCATTGTGCTAAGAATAGGCTGTGTCTTTTCAACCACAGTTATCCCGACTAAGGACGAGCAGGATGTGAGAGTGGATCTTAAAGTGTCCATAGTTATGCTACACATCTTTTTAAAAAACTAGCATTGCCTTATACATAGAAATTAATTCTATATTCATACATGACTGTTCAACTGTTTTAGATCAAGAAACTGCCTATAACATCCAGTAATGGAGTCACACATTTCAGCAGCCTATATATAAACAAGTGGGTGTGTCTGTGTTTCAATAAAGCTGCTTATTGAAACAGGCAGTCAGTCTGTGGGCTGAGACAATTTAAGTTTCCCTTTCTCATAAACTTTTACACTAAGTATAAAGAAATAAGTAATGGTTTAAAAATATTCAAGAACTTAAGAGTCAGGAGACCTGAGTCTTAGATTCAATGTTGCCATTAAATCTAACACAACTGTAATGATACTCAGTCTAATTCTTTTCCTGGGCTTAGTCTCAGTTTTCTTATCAATAACCACAACAGCAACAAAAACCAAAAGCAATTTAAGGTTTTAAATGTCATAAGCCAATTGCAAAGTCCTCCTACTTCTAAAATCTAGTTGCCTTTCCTGTTCCACAAATTTAGAACCATGGCCTTTATTAAAATGGATGATATTTGTGTGTGTGTATAAAATTAGGTTTATCTGTATCAACTTCTCCAGGTACTACCAAGTTTTACTTGACAGTTGATGTTGAGGACAACAGCCTCCCCTGGGAAGGTGGAAACACGCCTGTCACTGTGACAATAATGGGAAGAGAGAAAAGCCGGAGAAACAGAAGCAAAGGCCACCCTGCTTGACGCCTGAGTCCTGGTTCCTGGCGGCAGCCCTTCCTACCTGCAAATGACAAGAGCGCCTGCCTCTCAGGTTGTAATTATGACACCTGCATTCTGCCATTAGTTTCTGGTTTAAAAAAATTTTCTTTAAAAAACAATATGACCTCTGCTTTAGAAAGAAAATAAAAGGAGAGTAACTCTCCACATTGAATATTTCTATTTTATCTTTCTCAATTTCTAGATAATGGATTGGAAACAAAATTATTTTGTTTTTATTTCTCACATTTAATTACAAATTAAGATTAGACACATGCAAATGGTACTTCCAGAATCTCCTTTTTCTAGTCACTGACATTACTAAGGGAAGGACAGACTAAATAATCTGTGAGCCCAATGTCAAATGAATTAAAGGATTTCAGGGCGGTAACAGCAGGGCATTAATCCAAGCCCAGGCCCCTCTAAGCATGGGGTCCTGGGTGACCACACAAGCCGCACGCTGGGAAAGCCAGCCCCGATTAGGTTTATATATTTGGTGCTTATTTATTTTTAAAGTTTCCCTTAATTAACTCTGTGTTCAAGAATGGGCACACAAGGCTGGAGGCAAACATGTCATTTATCCAGGTAA
Organism: Miniopterus natalensis; assembly: GCF_054644295.1. Lineage (NCBI taxonomy): Eukaryota > Metazoa > Chordata > Mammalia > Chiroptera > Miniopteridae > Miniopterus > Miniopterus natalensis. The sequence goes on from NC_142093.1 coordinate 26,269,264, forward strand.
GAGGTACAGCTGAGTCACCTCTCTCACAGTGTCTGCGCTTAGTGACAAGGCCTCTGGGGTGTCAGGGAAGCTGTCGGCTGTTGCAGAGCTGTCTTGCTGGCCGGGCCTAGTGCCAATCATGACTTGGGTTTGGTGACAGACCAATCACCCGAACCACCTTGAGACTGAACTACCTGGCCAGCCACGTAACTCCTCTGTCTTCTCTATCCATCCTCAGCTCTCTCTAATTAAGCTATGAGTACATCCTTGAGAACTGTTCAGAATGAACTTACAAAGAGCTATTCACGCCCAACCTGTGTGGCTCAGTGGCTGAGCGTCAACCCAGGACCAAGAGGTCAAGGTTCGGTTCCCAGTCAGAGAACGTGCTGATTTGCAGGCTCACCCCCAGGAGGGAGCAGCAGGAGGCGGCCCATCAGTGACTCTCTCTCATCATTGATGTTTCCACCTCTCCCTCTCCCTTCCTCTCTCTCTAAAAATCAATAAAAACATATAAAAAAAGAGCTATTCACCTTTTCTGTCCAAGCAAAGAGACATTAATAGAGTCCTAATGACAAACAAATTTCTTCATACGAAAAATACTAGAAACATCCCTCCCCAATTAAAAAGCACTTTGAGCAAATTATACAAAGTCAAGACATTATGCTTGGAGGTGTTTGGTTTTCAAAAATGAAAACTAGCAACAGGAGCAAGACATCTGATAACCTTTTAAAATCCATCAGAGAAATGAAGGAGTTATATGCTACTTAATGACACTGTATTTGTTTTGGTTGGATCCTTATTTAAATCTTTTCTTGTTTTGTTAACTTTCTAAAATGTACATATCTTGGTCCACCGCATGTGCCTGGACTCACAGACTGGGCTTTTATCCAGTTTCCATCAGTTTCTAGCTGTGAGATCTTGGGGAAACTAAGTGCTTGGAGTCTCCAGTATTCTTACCTGTAAACTACGCTAACAATGGAAATGTTCCGCAGCATAAGCTTCCTGCACTTTAATCACTTTAAACAAGGCCTGGGATAGGTAAGCCCTCAGGCACAGTGAGGTTAATAGCAACTACTGTGACCAGTGTTACATTGTCACTCTCTCCTTTCAGTGGGCTTCCCATTTCATAGGAAATATCCTGTGTCCCATGGTTCAGCGCCTTGAACGTAACAGCCGTTCACCAAGTATTCATTGAATGGTTGTAACTGTATAGATTTTGTTGGATTGTTTCTTATGGTAGATGAAATACCTCTTGGTATTCCATTAATCTAAATAGCTAATGAAAAGTAATTCCATTAACTTTTAATGTCTACATTCACAAGGAAGTATCGATAAATAGAAAGCTTTATCCCTTTGTTTTCATATTTGCAGCATAGAATCTGGTAAGTCGTACAGTTGTAGACCCTGGGTAACTCACTCAGTTTTCTAGTTAATTATTTAGACAGCTTTTTTTTGCTTAGTTCCCTTGAAAATAAATGTAATGATGCGTTGAGCCTAAGAGAGCAAAATTACCTAAACCAGCAGTCAGTAACTTCCAAATGCAAAGTAAGTAGCTGGCTTAGGAATTGGGGGATTCAAGACTTAATGAGTGTTTAATTATAAGAAAACATGGATCTTGCCTCCAAAAGGGTTTCACTTTGGAGAACTGGAAAAAGCACCCCACAGAGACCCCTCTGCCATTTTCAAAGCCCACACCAACCCTATTCTTTTATCTACAAAATAAACTTCAGCATATGTAGCTGCCTTACCTCCTGCTCCATAGCTGGCTAAATATCATCGCTCTAGGCAAATAAATAAACAAGGTTTAAATCTTTTAATAAGAAACATTTTGCCTCTATTGCTTTGACATTGATTGTACCCATTTATGACAAACCAGGATAAATATCTCTGATGTAAAATAATCTTAAACGTGAAAAACATACATTTTAAGAAATATAATTTACTTTTTAAAAAATATAATTATATTTATAACACAGTAAAAATAAACACCGATTATATAAATATATGAATGTTTTAAAATAGCTCTCTCTAAATCTAATCTAGCTCAACTGGCAAGTTTAATAAAATAAACTTAACATAATGAAAGGAAAAACTTGGACTGTGACTTTATTTTAAGGACAAAAAGTTCATTTCCAAGAAATGCTTATCACATAATAGGATAGCTTGCAGGTATAAAATGAAGTACTAAACAGTTAATGTGCTTTTGAGTAAGCATTATAAACTGAAGAGGTATTCAATGTTAGTGTAACTTGAAAAGAAAAAAGTTTATATTGATTTTATGTTGATAGTTATTTAAGCATGTCTTACGCAATACACAATGCCAAGGTATCTAATGAAGGGGAAAAAAAGTAAAAGCATACAGGTACTGAGCATTTGGAAACTTACAAATACTCTATCTGATATTCCATAAGCCAAGCTATGATTATAGTCACAAATGCAATGATTATTTGATTAAATATATCACTTATCATCTGAATACACATTACCGAAATTGTTATAGCATTTTTATGAAAGGCCAAGAAGAATGTATATTTTTGCATAAAAATATTTTTGCATAACTCAAGAAACAATGGCTTTACCTGTGTTTTATTTCCCATATCTTTGTTAATGTAAGTGCATCTGAATATCATTACACGTAAGACTAAATTTGCAAGATTCAGCAGTCCCTCAATCTTTTGCTGGTATCCTTGTACAAATTTTCTCCAAAAACAAGCATATTAGAAAAAAAAAAAAATCCAAGTTTCTGACTTTTTAAAGTTTGTTCTCTTCCTTTTTTTTCCACTAAGAAATCATTATGATGCTTGAAAATTTATTTCTCAGTTTTTATTGTAAACATCACGAACCTATTTTTTTTTAAGAGAACACATTCTAAGAACTATGATAAGGGATATTTTGTCTGCAGAATGATGAACTGTGGCATCTCATCTGTTTTGATTTTCCCTCTGTCTTTCAGTGACTGCCCCTAAGAAGGCTATGAACAAAGAATTCAGGATAATTTATTCATCCATCATGTGAAAATTAGAATGATAATAAAAACTTTTTCCAAGCAATGAAATCCTTTTTTATTTTGAATTTTAATGTTGTAACAGCAGCTAGTGCTAACTAAATTGGTTTCTTTTATTGTTAGTTTATTTATCAGGCTAACTGTTAGTCACTCACCTGAGTGCTATTCTTTTTGATCATTTATTTTAGTAATTGGAAAAATATCGGGGCCTCTTCTTTGAAGCTGTCTTTGAATCAGGGTCTTCTAAAAGGAATGGCGTGCTCTCCTACCCAGGGAGTATTCCAGCCGGTGCTTTCCCAGTCACATCAATGGCTATCAGCAATGAAACCCTACGCCAAGTTAAACTGGGTTAATCTGAGGAGCTCGTGCCTGGAGGTCCCTCGGAGGTGGTCTACCGCCTGCTGGAAGCAGTAAGTCATGTCTGCGTGCCTGTCCCTGGTTGATCTTCCTACAGCAAAGTTGTTAGTCAGGCTTCCCCTTAGTGGCTTACAGTCAATGATGATAACTTATGCCAACACACTTAGAAGTATCTTATCACTTATGAGTATTCTAATCTGGTTTATTTCTCAAGCTCTTGCCTAGAGATGCTTCCAAACAGTTCCCATTGGACTGTTCGGAGATCACTGATGAATCCTGAAAGAACTAACTTTTGGGCATGTCTGCTTCCTCCCTAATTTATCTTTATTCAACTGGCTCACTGACAAGGACCTACTTTATATCATCTTGGCATTAAATCTGAGATAAACAATAGGTTATATCTAAAAATACTATGTTATAGTCACGTGCTTGACATATGCTTACAATATGTTGCTAAAATAAAAGCATCTTGCAAAATATTTGCACACCATGACCCTATATTTTTAAAGAAACACATTTCACTTAAAGTCTGAGTACATGCTACTGTATAATTGTTATAAAATTTTTTGTGAAAGGCCGAAAAGAATATATTTTTGCATAAAAATATTTTTGCATAACTCAAGAAACAATGGCTTTACCTGTGTTTTATTTTCCATATCTTTGTTAATGTAAATGCATCTGAATATCATTAAATGTAAGACAAAATTTGCAAGATTCAGCTGTCCCTCAATATTTTGCTGATATGCAAGGTATTATGTGTTATAAGAGCATTTAAGATATTAATACTTTTTTTCCTCCAAGGACTGAAATGGTAGCTACTTTTGTATATTTTCTGTTTCCTCTATCTTCCAAATAATGAATATTATTCTAATTAGGTGCCAAATATTGCTTTAAAACAGACTCATTCTATTTTGTAGGTCAAAATTAGTGGGAAATTTAGTCCCCAATATAAATGTGCATTTAAAATGTACATACCATAATACAAATAGATAATGTAGTGTAGGCCTAGATTGTCCTCAATAATGGTGGGTTTGTTTTCAGCTATATCTTAACAGAGCATTTGCCTTTATTCACATTTGTTAGCTTATTTTAAATTGTTGAGTAGAGGAAAAAGTTATTGTAGGAAATTTTTTAATTAGATGAACAAAGAAAGGAAATTAAAAATTACCCACAATCTCATCAGGTTCTATAAACATTTACAGAAACATTGTAGAAAAGCAATTCTGTTACTGCAGCTCCTTGTCAATTTCATAATTGATAACAAAAAATAGGAAATACTGATTATTTCTTTAATGCTTATTGGCTAAAAGAATTTTACCTAGTTGTGAAGTTTAAATAATTGATCAGTTATCAAAATATTATTTTTGACAGGGTCAAGCTTCTCAGCTCATTTATTGAACTAAATCTTCAAATAAAATAATTAAATTTATAAATGAAAGATCAATTAAAACATTTTAGGAATCTCATCATCTACAATATCACTTTTAGAATTCCTATATGTGATTATTTTTGCTATTTTTATTATTTTTGGAGTTACTGAATCATTGTCATATTCTACCTCCATTTTTGCCTGCCTATTTCAACACTACTAGGTAAATACATGTGTATCCTAAGGGAATATTTGCACAACTTCTTAATAATTTCCTTTTAATTTTCTTTTACTAGACATTTTCATAATGCATAAAAAAATCCATACCTGCAATTCCATGATGCCATTATAATGTGTTAGTTCAGTATTTTGGTTTTAGTTTTCACATTCATAAACTATCTCTTTTGCACCTAGTAAAATGTAAACATTTCCGAAACTTTCAGATTTCCTACTAGTACACATTTTACATTGGAAATTTCTTGATTTCCAAAATTGGCTGACTTTACTATGTATTGAACAATTTAATGAATAAATTTCGTTGGCTATGTACATCCTTCATATGCAAATTTTTAAAGAAAACTGATGATCTTTACCTTAAATCCTACATTTCCAAAGCAATTTTAATTACAATAATCATCTATAGAAAAAGACAACTGACTTTGAAATTTATTTCAATAGCACTAAGCATAGAACATTTCAAGTCTATAGTTAGAAACCGATCACCTGGAAGGGTAATGGCAGGGTGAAGAATTATCACAATTATATGAACGATGCATTCAAAGAACAAATAGCAAATAAGCCAAGTACAATAAAAATAACAGTGATTTAAATACTCTCAGAATTTCTTACTTTACCTTTGGGGAAACCATTTTCATAATGCACTTCTTACCCATCTTGCTCTCTGTTCCCACTGGTAACCAGTGAAAGAAATGGGTAAGAGCCCTGAGCACACTGACCATTTCAGTTTCCAAATTATTTGACGATCCCCTGCAGCTCCCCGCCGATTTAAAAAGACTTGTCCACTTGACTTATACACCATATGTTAGCTATTACTGCTGAACAAATTGTAATCCACACGCGTATTCTACAGCTACAGTAAAAACATTTATAATCAGACAACCTAGAGAAAAGACGTTTGTGTGGAAAGCCTAATGCTCCTGCATCCCCCTAAGGGAAGTATATGGTGTGCCCCCCTGCCCCACTCTAATTATAGATTCATGGGTCATCAGTGATCATCAGCCCCCAAAGCTAAAATCTGGTCAATGGCTCATGAGGTGATATAATTTGAACTCTCTGCTCCATTGAACAAGCATAAGTATTGAATTCACTAGAGTCTCCATCCAGGGGATTTTGAATACATAACATATACAGAGTCAACAGTTAGTACTGGAGCAGCAAAAAGCCAAAAGACATGCACAGGAAATAGCCGTGCACAGAAATCATGAACTAGGAGACACCAGGGGTAAGCAGAAGACATGAAAAAGTAGAAGCTATAATCGGTGCTACCTCCCTACCAATAAATAAATAAAACAGAAGAAAGAAGAAACTCAAGATGATGAAGGAAGTAGTGGATGTTTAGAAACCAGCTTTTTCTAATGAAACAAACGAAACATCTGACCAACAGGCTGTGGTCTTTTACGTTTGATGACGTGTGGTTGTGTGAGAGAAACATTCCTTTTCACGGAAACCAAGGGAATATCAAGTTGAGGATACTTCTCCTGAAACTGTCTAGGTCTGTCTGACAATATCTACCTAGGCCATTGTTATAATGCCAGCTTTCAACAATGACTGAGGATTGGATGAACTGGGTCAACACTGGCCCGGAAGTTTGCATTATTGTGAGCACAACATTCTGCAATAGCGATAAGGAAATGCTTTAGTGAAAATTAATAATTGAGCCCAATTTCAAGATGAATTATTATCCTGCACAGAAGAGTAATCTTCTTAAACACTGTAGCATTTTACATTTGCATATAGGAAATGAACAGATTAATTATCCACTAAAATAGGCCCAAGTCTTCTACTTAGCAAGCCCTCACATTACAATTTGCCCAATCTACATAGTCACCTAAATGTGCACAGAAAAACTGCACTTTTCTTTAAAATTCTCATAAATTTAAAATGTGGATAATGCAAATGGGCTTTCCTTACATTTTACTCCAATTTTCATATTTTTCTAAAGGCTCATTATTATGTGTCAACTCTCTTTGCTTATTTTAGCCATTTGTTTTTCACCAGAAGTCTATGGTCTCTATATTTCATATGCAATTTCTCTTAGGTTTCTGCTAAAAAATAATAATTTATAAACTGCCTTTTCCTTTTCTTAATATATATTTTCAGCTTAAAAACAAAACCAAAAAGGACAATAACAAAGTAACAAAACAAAGTAGCTCATATCCTCGGCAGATAAATTGCACCAGTCACTGAGAGGTAATGGGTGATGGAACTTGACAAACTAAGTGATGGATTGCTGCTTGGGGGCTGAGACAGAAGACTCCCTTTTGCAATTCTCTGCTCTTAGGTACAACGCAGCTGCTCTGAACTGAACATTTGCTTTATGTTAACAAAGGCCTGCCTCCAGAATTTTCCTCCTATCTTTTTAAGTAGCCTGCCAAGTGGCAGCCTGATCAAAGCAATCTAATACTGCTTAAGTGCCACTGGTTGACACTCTGCAATCCTTTATTGCTCTCCATTTTTATCTACATAAGAAATTGGTGATAACTAATATACAGTTGATCTTTTCATTCTGGTAATAAAATGATAATACAAAGATCTTATTATCCACTCCAAACATCCATCATAGCACATTTTACAAAAATGTACTACCCAGAGTGTTTCTTCATTATTTCCAAGTCAGAAGTGAGGGTTAAGTACTCGTCTTCCATTCCTTGCTTCCAATACTTAGACACAGAACTGAAAATAAAAGGCACTGAACTTCAACCCCTGACACTGTCCACATTAATGTCATCTGCAATTGTATTGTCTCTGCATCCTAGATAAAGCATTTTCTGTAAGAGGCCAAAAATAGTCGGAAGGTCAGCCAGATGAAATGTTTTTCAACTCCAGAGAGTTTTTATTCTTGTAAGGAAACACAAGAAAAGAGAACAGGAGAAAACAGCATTGGAAATGGAGAAGCAAGAAGAATCAATCTTGGTAGGAAGAAAGAGCCAGAGAGCAGAAAAAGAGACGGGTAAAGGCATAAAGAAACCAAAAATAACGCAAACAAGAATTAGAGATCATGAGTTTATTAAAATCCATTTTTTATGTGGATGCAGAGGTGGCTTCAAGCCTTCCTGTGGGCAATAAGCACATTCTGTAAAGTATGTCATTGATTTGAAAAGACAAAACAAAAAAGAAAGCACTAACGAAACCAAACCTTGCATCCACTACATATTTAAAGAGGTGGTTTATGTGACAGTTAGGACCCACCTATCATTCATAGGAACAAGCTTAGTTTTCGAATTTTCAATGTAGTTAAACCTTCAAAGATTAGAGCACTAACAACTTTAAAAGTTACTAGAAGAAGAGAGAGAAAAAAAAGTGGAACTAATGAAGCATGCAATAGACCACTAGGAAGGCCAAATTTTAGGAAAAAAATATAAACACATAGCCTAGTAACTTTGGATTTATTGTTGGGAGATTTGGGGCATCAAATTGAGGCTGTCTTAGTCACATTATCTCAGAGTGACCAGGACATCAGGCTATGTGTTTTGGCAGATAGAAAGAATGCAGAGTAAGACTGATGGTCAGTACGGATCTTATTAATAATGCATTTGAGAACATTTTATGAGGAGTAGAAAATTTTGCATTCTTTACAATCTTTAAAAGACTTCTTAAGGCTATTATTAATATTATGGAGCAGGCAAGAGACTATCACTCACTCATCTTTTCATGAAAATAATTCATGTGTTGGTCACAAAAGTACTATTCACTCTGACTTGGATTCTCTTGGCAGTAATTTATTAATGAATAGTTTGTGTTAGTATAGATTTCTGCAATAATGATTTTATGTAAAATACTCTGTAACAGGTCTTTTTGTGTTAATTAAAATAATTTTTCCTCTTTATGTTAAAAGAATGTGTCTTTACTTACATTACACTCTTTTCTCATCTATCTATATTGAAGTACTTTTTACTGTCCAGGGAAGAAATTATCTGCATTAAAAGATGGTGGTTCTTTAGCAACTCCCATATAAATGTACTTTACGATGGTAGACTTTTGTTCTCAATATTGGAGTTGATTACAGAGGCGAGAGCAATCTGATTGCCCCTTTATTCTTACCCTGGGCAGAGGAGAATGGAGAGCCATAGAAAACATACCTCTCTGCTCTCCTCCCAGTCCAGGAATCTGCAAACACTGAGCTTAATCTAATTCCAGTTTGCAGAAAACAAATATATTTTAGGGATGGTATAAGCTAATTGGCATCAAAGAACTGCGATTGGTCTGGGATTGTGTGCAGAGACATTCCCTTTGTAATCTGAAAGATCAAGGCATGTGTTCTGACAGGGAAATGACTACTATTCCTTGAGATGGGTCTTTGATATAAAGTACCCTCTCCATACAGGAAAATAAGCTTTTGATTTTTAAGCGAAAACTTAAAAATTTTGATTTAAAAATTCTTGACAGCTTTTCCTATTGGGGGGAAATCTTGGGCAACAATGAATCTGTCAGAGATGGCCTCTGGAATTCAAATCTGCCCTTTCTCAAAAGAACCTTAACAAAAGGCTGTGTCCTAGCCTGTTCGTGGAAGAGCCTGTGTTGCATCTGGGCTGCTGACGCAGGACTGGCTGAAAAAGAAACACCTCGGCCAGCTCTTGTTATCACGCAGGCCTCATACATACAGCCAGATGTCCCCCTCACCTACTACCAATTCTTCAATAGCAAAGACTGGATAGTCTGATATTATGTATCTTTTTTTTTGCATATCAATAACATCTACTGTAAACTGGGAGGTTGGTGGGGGTAGGGTAGAGAGGAGGAAAGAGGGTGCCACTATAAGAAACAGCAATTCTGAGTAAGTATAGAGAAATCTGGGAAGGTCTTCATTAAAACTTAATCATTTAAAGTTTGATATTAATTCTCAATGCATGATAATCTTTTATGTTACAGTTTATATATTTGCAGTGGAAATATTCTGAAAAGACATCAGTTAAAGTATTTCATATTAACCTCAAAATAAATTCAGCTGATATCTTAGGTAGGCTATGAATTTTAAGAGACGGTGGTGGTGCACTGCTATGATTTAATAAATGTGCATCCATCTCAGTTTCATACAAACTTAGGACTCAAAGGTCATAAAAGTAATAAATCAGCTTTCATTAACCTACAAGTTATATTACAATACAGATATTTTTACGTTTTTATGGGGTAGGAAATGCACTCCAGGTGGCCATCTCTGCTTATTTAATCACTGTGAGTTAGATTTCCATTATTAGATATATAATTTCCTCCCTCTCGTCAAAGTTGAGTAAGAACATGAATTCTTGCTAGAACTCGGGGTTCTTGCTCAGGCTGCCCACGATCCCCCAAGTAAAACAAAGGTAAAGGAAATGAAACATTACCTGGTCATTGAATGCTCTTTCCAGGGACTGCTGTCAAGGTAAAGCATTTGCAGTCCTGCCCAAGGTGTGCACTGGAGGCTCACAATCATTCACTTAATTCAAGTAACTTAAATGAAACACATATTCCTTAAAAGCCAAAAAAATTCTACTACTCAGCAAAATTTTTTATCCTTAAAGAGATTATTCTCTGTAAAATCCAGAGAGAAAAATGACTATGCTTAATATCAGACTCTTATAAGCCAAATGAAAGTAAGTGTCTAGTAGTTAGACTACAAACATATTTCAAAAATTAATTTATGTAGCTGGAGAACACAGAAGTTCATTTTGTCGAGTTAATTTCCATCAAATACTAGAGTTTACGTACTTACATTTTGTAAATTTAAAAACCTATGCTTTATTGTAAGAGTACATAAAGCAGAAGTCTAAGAAGAAATACTCTCCTCACATGGATTTTCTAAGATTCAGGAAGAATCAAAGCATCTATAGCTGTCTTAAGGCGCACATCTGGCTTTGGAAATATTGTGTGAGTTGCATCCATGCCCCAGAGCTGAAGGCAAACTGGGTGAGAGTTGCAAAGTCTGTGCTCCTGTTCAGAAATGGTGAAAGGGAAGAGAGGGGTTTGAGAGGACACGGTGTAGACTTGAAAATTTCCACTTGCGTGAGAGTTTTTACAGATTATTTCAGGAGCTGTTTTGTTTGAAATGATTTTTACTGTTTTCCATGGTAGTTTATCAATTTAATTTTTCTTAAGTCATGATTCAGTTACCTTTATATTGCTGTGATTGGAAAGACCAGCTTTTTTTGCCACTTTTAAATGAATATTAAAATAGTTGAAGAAGAATCTGAGTTATAAGAAGCACAGTGTTCAAAATAGTATATATTTCATTAGATAAAGCTTCTGGTTTTGTAAGCTTCAGACCACTTGTTTCTCAGAGAACGGATTATTGACACTTGGAAACACAACCAGTGGTTTGGGGAGCAGACTCACATTCAGCATTTTCCAAAGATACAGAAAAAATTTTTTTTACTGATATGACAATGAGATATTAGAAGTTTGTTAGAACCATTTTATTTTAATAGCTAACAACTCTGTTAGCATGGAAGGAGATTCCTTAATGTGGTCAGCAAAACCTGGAAAAGAAAAATCTAAATATTTATGTAAAGAAATAAAATAAATTTACTCTTAAGGCTAGAACTCAAAATAAAATCACAGTCCTTATATCCTTTCAGGTTCTCTAGTCCATAATCAAAACTCAGTCCATGCATCTTTTCTGACTCATCATTTGGCATGCATATCACAGATTTGAAGGGCTTTAGTTATTTTTGCAGATATATGATTAGGATGTAAAAATTCATCATGTAAATACTCTTTATGAACAAGAAAAAACTTCTTTAGACAAGTAATCTTTTGTATATATATAACCTGAAAAACACATTCTCTTCTGTAAAATAGTTGGATTTACAAGGACTTAATACTAACTTTCAAAATGAAAGGAATTACATATTTTTCTGTGTTTGAGTTAAGAGATAAAAACAATAAGTGAAAGAAACAGGACACACAGTATTCTTGTGTCCTCCAAATTTGGTCACGAAGAGAGGTAATGGAGTCCAAGATCTGGCAAAATGCAAATACTACTTGATTTATCCAAAGGTCTATAGTGGCGTTTGTACATTGTATTAAAAAATGTTTGTCACCTCTTTTGCCACTTAGAGGTAGGAATTGCAGCGGTTAAGTCTTCAACTGGACAGAGTTCAAAATGAATTTTTACAACCCAGATGATGGACTGCTGTACTTCAAAAGTGAATTCATGAGCTTTATAAATGCCTTTCTCTTGCTCTCTTGTTTTTTTCTTGACTAGCTTACATCATAATGGAGGAATAACATTTTAAAAATTTTGAATAGGCACTTACTGGAATTACAGTTAATCCTGATACAATCTAGATGGGGAAGAATAGATGAAAAATGAAAATTTATCCTTCAAGGTAATAGCTGCAGACATCCAATAAAATCACAGTCCACCCTTCCGGGGACAGACACATGCAAATATGGCCACTCCATAACTTTACGTATTTCTAAAACCCAGATTCATCGTTATAAAACTTCACCATTGGAAACAACATTAGAAGGTTTTAAAAAATGGCCAATTCAAACAAAGCTACATGGTGACAAATCTAAGTGAAATAAAGACTTGTTAACTGTCAAAGATGCTTGGCTTAGACTGGCTGCAACTTTCTCCCCATGTGTGAAAGAACAGATTATTGTTTTCAGCTTAATTAAAAAGTGCTCCGTCACAATGGGGTGCAGGTGCAAGCCCAGCTAGGCTCAGACATCTTGGACCTCCAAAATCTAATATCCCACAAAGGCCAAGAGGGTCCTTTAGAATCGTGGTGGTCAATGGAAAGCAAGTTGAGATTATTCTCACCTCGCCCTAATGCTTTGTTTTGTTTTGTTTTCGCTTGGGCAAAGAGGTAACAGTCCGAGGTTGGCTGGATTGAATGCCTTGTATTAATCAGAGAAGGAAAGAAACATTGCATATTTCTTTTAGAAACTTGAGTGGCTGAGGAGTAGGGTTATTCTTCAGGACACACCAGCCTATGCCTCCGAGGAGCTAACAATGTCATCTCTATGCAGTAAGTGTCATGGTTAACAGTGCCATTGATTTTCCTTTTCTCATACTTGCTTCTCACATAAAAGCAGATTCTCTAAGAACAGGCTGTCTGACCTGAATAACGCAGACTGTGATTATAAGGGTTATCTTTAACGGATTATGTGGGATGTTTTGTGTTTATTTTATGTCTGGATAAATATTAGTTGATTTTGGTTGTAGTATTTAATGCCTTTGGGGAACATGAAAAATATAAACCTAGATTCTGTTTCCATGTAGCTGAGTTTGTCATGTGTCGTCAACCGCATCAGAAAAGTGGTTGCAAACAGCCAAGGACCAGCATCGACACAGCTCTTTCCACAGAATGCTTTGCTGTTGTAAAATCCCCTTGAGTGTTGCCACGTGGGCCAGCAGCCCCTGGGCTGCAATTAGGCCGTTTATTTTGATTGGCTGCAGTAACCTGTCATTGTCACCAGAGGGAACTCTAACAGAACAGGAAATGAACGCTGCGTGGTGTTCCCTACTCTTTAGAAAACACCCTCACTACGTAACTTAACTAATATTAATTGAATGCAATTGTATTTAATAAGCTATCCGTGAAACAATTTTATATTTTATGATCTATCATTCTGTCCAGCACAATTAGAAAATGTAGGTGGGGTTTTTAGAAATGCCCTACCTCATCACATTTACTACTCTTTGTAAGTCTACATAGTTTCAAAAATTTCTCTTTTTAGTCACGTTTTCTGTTAATTAATTTCTGTGTGTTTATCACTTCCAGTAAGTACAGTAAAACCTCATTAACTTGTACTCCTCTTGGAGTTAATAATAATATTGAAAATTATTGGGGATGTTATTTATAATTCTTCATTCAGTATGAGCATAGATCACCTGAAAAAAATTAAACAAGTTGTGAAAGGTCAAGTTTAGGAAGAAAACTGATTCCAAGTACTTTACTAGACATTGATGGCACAGGCTTGCGTGAAACAATGTGCTAATTATGGATAATTCTTACCCACCCATGAAAACCAGCCTAGTAATACCTTCCCCTAACAGGGTTTTTTCAGCTATTAATTTGTGTTCTGAATGCAACTGAAAACAAAACTGCTTAATTTTTGCTAATTCTACAATTCAGACATTTTTTTAATTCAGCTTGGCCTTCCCCCGTGTTTCACCTGGGTTGTTGAGGTTTTACTGTAGTGGCTCTTTCTTAATCCTGTAATGAAGCAGGAAAGCATTATTTTTCTGTAGAAGAGCCTGTGTTTTCAGTGTTCTCGTGGCTGTTTGCTGAGGGCCGCAGACTTTGGGCATTGAAGGGTTGTGGATTGCTGTTTGATAGCAAAATATCACCACACGGTACTTCCAAACAGAAAAGATGGGCTACCACAGAGACAACTATTGAAAGGAGAAGCTCACGGAATAGCAAAAAACCACTGCTGATCTAGCTCACAAAGTAGAAATTTGATATTTGGTGCATATCTCAGTCAATGTATCTGGAAGGGTATCATCTATAGCCAATTAGAGTGTCAGTAAATATGACAAAAGGAAATTCGGCTTGAGGCATCTGCAAGCCCAATAATTTATACTATTTTCAATTAACCTCACTGAGACGTATGGCTTCCCTTTCAAGAACCCTCAGTGATAGAAATCACAAAACAGTAAATTATGTTAAACAAACAACAACACAAAAACAAGAAAAAGATGCCCCAAAAATCTAAATTAAATGATGGAAATGAGACCATTAAGTGTTTTAACTTTCCATGGCAAACAGGCTACTTGATAAATGTTTGCAGGCAGAACTGAACAAAAAGTGAGAGGTGTTAGTCAGCGGGAGGCGAGTCGTTACCTAGATTGACCGTCAGTTTCACGCGCCCCGCGTCCAGCTCCAGGCGCAGCGTGTCTGCTGAGTCCCGAGAGGTGGTGGCCATGAGAATGCCATATGCGCGCTGAGATCGAAACCGTAAGGACACGTCCTCAGCCTCTGTGTGCATTACCACGGGGAGCTGGATTTTCATAAACATGCTCCCGTCATAGCTTAAAACCGTCGCCTCTACAGATGAGAAATGAATATAAGAATTCTTGGTCAGTTTAGCACATTTATACTTGGAAAGGGAAAAGCGTGGCCTAGTAAAGTCTTCCAGGTAGAACACGAGACTACAAACTCAACTCGTCTTTTTCAGAAATGAGCAATTTCTTTTAAGCCGGAAAGAGAAGTCACGGTAGGGGGAGTGTCCTCTGCGAAATACCTGCTAAAGCCCAGAAGGGGATATGGCTGCATGGCCTTTGGATTCCCATAGCGCTTTCTACATACAGCACTGATCACGCTGGATTGTAAATATTTAGGTGTGTGTCTCTTGTCTCAAGAGCAGAGGTCGATGCTTTTGTGCATCCACAGTGTGAGCCCGGGTGGAAGCACTAGCAACTATTTAGTGCACGTTTATACTGGCTCGGCCACTGGCCAGCTCTGTGAATTCAGCCTTGGTTCCGAGAGGATCTCATCTGCTAGAAGAGGGTCTTCAAGGCCTCTGCTCGCCTTAAAAGCCGATGATTCTAAGAGCAGTGAATTAGAACTTAACACTATCTGTGAGCACAGCCCTGGTATCCTGAAAATATTAAGCTCTCACCAAAACGTCAACTACTACGTGCCTTGGTAATGTTACATAGACGGGGTGGGACTGAAGAGCTTGTGTGGGTGAGTGCCGCTGAAACCAAAGGGGGTTGCTTTCATAGGGAAGTTGCTTAATACAGTGTTAAACACACAAAAAAGCAAATAGCAGAAACTGTTGATCACAAACTGACTGCCTTAAGGAGTCGTCAGCACCCCCGAATGCTAAACACCATCTGGTGTGGCACACTGCAAAGCAAGGGTGAGTCACGCTGCTTTCGCATTGGTTCTGACAACTCAGCACATCCTCTAATAAAAGAAAACCACCTGGATTTAAAATAAACTAGGAAATTCTCATTATCTTGCCTAGGTACATGACACAGCAATTAGCTTTAGTAATGCAACTGTGTTTATTATTAAGGCTGTATTTCTGGAGCTGTGGTTTGGCAAGTTTATGTTTCAAGAAGCCAGGGAAGTGCAGTATTCCTTCCAACATGCTCTAGTCATCAGTTGCCACTGGGGGTGCTAGGGTCTCTGCCTGGTATTCTTTTTAAAAATACATTTTTATTGATTTCAGGGAGAGGGAGAGAGAGAAATAGAAACATTGATGATGAGTCATTGATCGCCCGCCTCCTGCGCGCCCCCTACTGGGGATCAAGCTTGCAACCTGGCACGTGCCCTGACCGGGAATCGAACTGTGACCTCCTGGTTCATAGATCGACACTCAACCCCTGAGCCACACCAGCCAGGCCTGGCCCTCCTTTCTGTCTGCCTCATGACAGAGGATCTCATGCTCACTTCCCCAAAGATTTACTGGCAGCCTGACTTCTCTCCTGAGCTCCGTGGCCTGCTGAGCATCTCCAAATCGAATACGACAGGGACCTACCAGGCCCTTCCTTCACTCCCCCAGCAGCGGGCCGACTCCGCACGTTCCTTCTCTAACGTTCCCCAGCTCGGTAAAGGACATGACCCCTGCTCAGACCTTCGCCTTTCTGGCCTCTCTCTTACCCTGTCTGCCATGCCCAGTCCATCTGCACGTCTGCAGTTCTCGAAGGTACCAACTCCAGGCCGTTTCCTGAATGGACTGCTTCTCACCCTCACCTCGGATGGGCCGCAGGCTCTGCCCCAGTCCCGCCCGCCATCGCGTCACAGCGCCCTCAGCAGCCTCCTGCCTCTTTCCCCCTGCACGCAGCGGCCAAGCCAAACTTCCAAAGGAGTAAATCAGACTCTATCACCGCATCGCTTCAACAACCCCACCCCCTCCTCCGCCAACAGATTTCCACTGCAATTAGAATAAAATTTGTCCTTTTTTTAAAAAATCTTTTTGTGTCATCTGGCCCCAGTCTGTCTCTCTAGCCTCAGCTTTCAGCATCACCCCCTCCCCTAGTTTAGTAAACTCCACACACTGACTCCATCTCTCCAGTCTCTGCGCTCCGCCTCAGCAGGCTTCACCCCGTATCTTTATAGGGCTGGTCCCTTCAGCATGCAGGTCTCTGTCAAATGTGCCTTCGGAGAGGTATGCGGCCAGCCCCCCTTTAATCTCCCTCCAGTTATTCTATATCTACTTACCATTTTATTTTTTAATTACCATTTATCTTTTGTTTGTATAGCACTGTCTGTCTTTGCCCTTTAAAGTCTCAGTGTCGAAGTGTCATGAGGGCAGAGGTGGGACGCTCCTACCCCTTGTTCCATCAGCAGCTGAGTGCCCCTAAGTGCGAGGCACACAGCAGAGCCTCAAGAAACACTTATTGAATCAATGATCGCTCAGTACTGAAGGTACAGGAAAGAACTTCCTCCCATTGGGTTGCCAAGCTTACACATATGCTCACTAAAGAAATGATCTATTCTGCCCATTAGAAATGGAACCCAATTTTGGTAACGAATATGAACAGAATATTTACTGAAGTCTACTTTGAAGTCCATAATTGTGCTGCAAAAGATAGATTAGGAAAGGGGTCTGTTAACCAAAATAAGCATCTCCATCCCACGGCCAGGCATCCCCCTAAGCACTGAGAAAATAAAACAATACTCTTACAGCACAGTGGTTCTACATTAGATGACATATTTTTCCAATTAGATAAGAAGTTTCCCAAATAGATGCACTATCACAAAAGAGTTCAGTGCAGAATATCTAGGAGAAGTTGCTAAAAAAATAATTCAAACATGATCACGAAGTTGCAGTGAACTCTAAAAAATATAGGAGAACAGTTTCTAGTATAATCCTTAAAGAAATTTGATCTTTACTGTTTCTTATCCTACACTACAGCCAATCATTGTCCATACCTATAAAATAATATACGAATCAGAGTTAAGTGCTGTTATCAATTGTTCAGTTACTGTGGTATTATACAGATAAAATACTAAAATAATTTTCTTTTTCGTTTTCTCCTGTTTATTTAGTCTGTAACTCATTCTCTATTGTTCAATAATCTTAATTTTCAAATGCTCTCAGAGTCTCCTATAAAATGTAGCTTAATTTGATTAAAAGCTAAGTAGGGGAACATCTTTTTAGAAACACAGAGGTCTGACAATGGATCATAAATATAGTGTGAAATACAATCCAAAGTAGAAAAATAATTAGGATCATTGGCCTTTAACATTCTCCAAAAAGCTGCAGGGATGAAATAACATAGTAAAATAATAAAACTCGAGAGCCCCTGAATGCCATTTTAAAAAATTCTCAATTGGAAAATTACTTGTGGATAAACAACAAATGAATGTCTAAATGATTCCTCATAATTAGAGTTAATTTTTAGTTAGACAAGAAATGGAAAAGGCGCATGCTTTTAGCCTAGAGTTGCCAAATAAATGGTAAACAGCACTCTGACATTTGAAGGTTATGCTATTTGGAAGCCGCTTTTAACATCAGTAAAATTATTTTATTGCTTAGAACACAAAAGAGTCCTTTAAAAAAGGCTAATTCCAATGCAGTGCTTCCCAGTGGGGGAGAAAAAGTTTCAACCTTGTCTCCTGTATCTCTTTCTCCCTTGTCGTTAAGTTTGATAAATTTGCAATTCTGTGTTGTTCCTCCTCGCAATCTAAAGTGTACACCTGTGCTCAGTTTTGCCGAAAGGCAGTCACATATTGTGATCAACGATGAAAATCAGACAGGGAGCCAAGTTATATTGCTCTGACATCTGTCCCTCCATCTGTTAGAGTTTTAACAAACAAGTATAAAGTAGACCTCTGATTATACCATATACATATCACCAAAAATAATTTCTATAGGAGCAAGTCTCTACCAATTCCCACTTTTATTAAAAATAAAGCAGGAGGGAAGGTGCTGCATTTAATGTATATTCTATTGAACATTATTTATATATTTTTCCTCCCTATGGGATCAATACACATAAAACAAAATACGATTTTCCTAAGTCAGTGCATACTCTGTTCTTTCATATAAACCCTTTTGCTTACTTAAGGCAGAATGAAAATTTCCTACAATGAGATTGCAGCTTCATTCCCCATGCTGCACTGTCCATGGACTGGAACGTGCTTTTTTAATTACTTTGAATAATTATCTTTATAAATCAGCAATTATTGCTCAATAATAGTGAAATAGACACTTTTTAAGTGATTTATTATTATTTTTTCACTTCAAGAGTTGTCAGTCAGCTCCTATGTAGCCAACAGTGTTATGGGATTAGGGTGTAACTAGAGAAAAATCCCTTTCTTGTGAACTGGAAACCAGGAGGGTTGGGCGTGATCTTGAGTTGACTGAACTAGGGCATGGCTGGGGACTGGACAGAAGCCAGACTTTGTGGCATTGAGCACGACGGGCATCACACATCTCCCTGTTCTCAGTAGATGCCGTAATGTGAGCAAGAAAATGTGTCTGAGGAGCAAAGACTACTCACAGTACCCCGGGTAGTCCAGAAACAAAAATACACACTAAAAAAGACCATTTCCTCCTCAACACACAACCAACCTGGAGACAAAGAAATCCGTAGAAATTTCCGTCCTCATGTCAGATAAAAATGTATGCTGCCGAATCCCAGTGATGAAGGTTGTTATTAAATTCTCATTTGCAAATCTGCATATGCTTGCCACCCTCCTTCTAATTATTGCAATATATAAATATTCCCCTCCCCTCATTCTGGCTCAGGAAGCTCTACAATGTCTATTTTTACTTCTGCCATATGTAGTAGTGGGACAGTGCCACAGGGTGGCACACCATGCATATTTAACTGAAGGCTCCTGCACTCCAGGCACCAGCTCACTGACATCTTTCTCTCGCTGCACCTAAGCAGGAGGCATCCGAGCATATCTGCCGGCTCTCGGAGTGATTAAAACGAGAACAAAATTTTAAATCATACAGGTCTGCTAATCTCACATGATGACCAATTGTAATACATCTCGTGAGCTTTGTCTCTTTATTGCACTTATTGTTGGCCCCTTTTGTCAATTTCTAAAAAACTAAACTACACAAACAAACCGAGATTAGAAGGGAAAATGAGAAGAGAAAACTTACAAAGTACATACACCTTACAAATGAAAACCGTGCAGATGTAGATAACCTCTGATGACAATTCACAGCAATTACAATTAGGTACTTAGGACAATGAATGAATCCATGTGATTAAAATATTTACCCATCTATTGACGTATCTAATTGTATAACAGAACAGAGGTCGTATTTTGGTAGGTAGTTTAAGGTCATTATTAGATTATTAAGTTACTCTTATTAATTTTCACATTGATTGATGTTAATAATAGAGCTGATAAGATGATGAAACCTCCTTATTAAGATCAAGAACCGACTCTCTCGTCATTGATGTTTCTCTCTCTCTTTCCCCCTCTCTCTTCCTCTTTCTGAAATCAATAAAGATACATTAAAAAAAAAAAAGATCAAGAACCAAAGTCATATTTCAACTTTGGATTCTAGAAAAGCTCCACTTTTTTCTCTAGAAAGTGTTAACGTAAATGTATTCAACATTACAGAAATGAAAACTAAATATTCACGGCTGAAAAAATAGATGCCGGTTGCTTCGAGGTTAACGGCTGACAGAGTAATGATATGTACAGTGTGAGAGGACAATGGAAACACTCATCAAGATTTTTTCGTATCTTTTTGTTGTTGTTCCCTTGTTGAAAATGAGTGGCAATGGGTGTAGCGACGAAAGCATTTATCTGAAACTCTTAGGTTGATGGGAGGACTCAGACCTATTTGTTCTGCTATTTCTTCTTTTCGTCTGGTCTGCAGGTGAGCTGTGACAGCTCTCCCCTTCCCCCTTCCATCAACCCTCCTTCTGCTTCCACAGGCACACAGAAAAAGAAGGGAAAAAGCATAGCTTTGCCTCCAAAAAGAGAAAGAAATGGAGGTACCTGCTCAGAGCTTCAGCAGACACACAGCGCCATCCTATCAAACAGGCAACGGGCCTTCTGTGGTCAGTTAGGCCCGAGGCAAAGGTAAGTAAGTGCCTTTGAAATGGGGGTGCACTTCTGAAAACGGTGCTGTACCTTGGGTGATGCAAAGTCAGCTTACTTTTCAAATTTCAAATGTGGGTAAGTTCCCTGAAGTGAAACGAGCAGGTTAATCTGGGTCTCAAGCCATAGTGTCAGGGAAGTAGCACCTTCCAGCTTAGCCTGCTTCAGACACGTGCTTTATTTCTTTATTTATGTATTTATTTTTGGCATCGATAGTAGCACTGGCTGCCAAAACTATGTCTAACTCATGCCTTCTTTACTTTCCAATGTCCTGAAATTTTAAAACAACTGAGCCAAAGAGAAAGCAGCTACTGTCCACTATATATCTTAGGCTCATCCCCTAGACTAGAAGATCCAAAGATCCAAATACTTATTCCTGCAATGTCCTTAAAAAGCCGAGCTTCCCCGACCCGGGGCCTTTGGGGATCATTACGGAGTCATCAGTGCCATGTCAGGTGCGGCTGCTCAGCTCGCGGGAAGCTCGCTTCTGCAGACCCCACTGTCGATCTAAACTTTAGGGTCAGTATTTAATGCGCTTCTCACGTCAAGGGGTGGGCGGCCTGGTCCGGGGAAGCCTACCTCTCTCGCAGGACCTGCCCAGGTGGCCGGTCCCCGAGCAGTCGCAGACGTATCTGTTCCAGCCGTCCCTGCACAGGCCGTGGTTCCTGCAGGGGTTGCTCAGGCACGGCTTGGCCGTTTCCCGGGAGCAGGAGGGCTTCACGCCGGCGGTGCTCTGGACCTCGGCCATCTGCCGGATGTCCTTGCTCTGGCCGTCGATGAACAGGTCCCTGATGCAGCCCACGTACCCGTAGTTGAGCAGGGCGGTCCACACCTCGGTGGGGAAGACGAGGCCGGCCTTGTTCTCCGGCAGGCCCCCCAGGTACAGCTCGTCGTCCAGGTCCAGGATCTCACTCTCGCCGGGTGCGGTGTAGGGCGTGCGCAGGGTGTTCACCGAAATGGTGCCTGTAGCAAAGACAAGAGGCCCGCGCATCCTTACAGAGGCACATGTTCCAATTATCACCCTTTCTCCCCTTCACCGGCTTAGCTAACGGTGAACTCCTGCAGGCACATTTACACTTTTCCTTTCTATTCCCAGTGTCTTGTACTTCTCAGGGGAACTGAGAGACCCTTGTGGAATTCAGCGACTTTAGCAAGAAGGCAGACTAGAGAAGGTAACTGCAGAGTGGTTCCACAGGCACGCCTCCTGGTATTGCCCTTTGCTCTACTGCACGTCAGAGGTTGCACTTCTCACAAAATCAAGGCAAGGCCCCACCCCGCCAAAGAGATTATGAGTCACTTTGTTGAGGTGGTCTGGAACTTCACCCACAGTGTCTCTGAGGTATGCCTATATTTGACTTTGGGAATAAAATCCAAAATGCACAGCTACCAAAGTGTGTTTGTCCGCCTCTAACAGTTTAGCGAAGAAAGAGAGAAAGAAAAAAAGGGAGGGAGGGAGGGAAGAGGAATCGCCCCTCTGTATTACTCTCTAATAGTCCAGAAAAAAGGAGACAGAAAAGGAGAAATCGGCACGCTATAGCACTGGAATAAAGCCAGCTCTCCCTGTCTGGTCTCCTATCCAAAGCTGGGACGTGCGCATCTGTGAGCTAAGGAAAGGTGTGCACCCATCTAAAACTGACTCGATTGCTTTTATTGAATACAGTGGTTTGACAGATTATCTGTGTCAAAACCTGACTTCATTACTCTTAACCACGTGAGTCCATCAATTAATCGCTAAGGTCTCTGTCTACTCATTCCTGACACGGGAATAATATGATCTACCTCATATGGCTGCTCTGAGTGTTAAATACAATAATACCAGTAAAGTATCTAGTTTATAGTACACACTGAATAAATGCTGTGTGTCATGGTTAATCACAAGAACCAAGTTAAATTTGATGTTTACTTGTGGGTTTTTGTTTGTTTGTATGCTTGCTTTTTTAAAAGAGTTGATTTTAGAGAGAGGAAGGGGGAGAGAGAAAAACATCAGTGTGAGAAGGAAACATCAATCGGTTACCTCCTGACCGGGAATCAAACTCACCACCTTTAGGTGTATGGGACACATTCCAACCAACTGAGCCACACTGGCCAGGGCTGCTGTTTACTTTTTAGAAATCAAACTAGCCCTGGCCAGTTTGGCCCGGCGGTTAGAGAGTCGGCCCCCAGCCCTAAGCTAGGATGAAGGGTAGACATTCACATGGGATTAAATGAGAGTCACAGAAAAAATATATGTAGAATCCAATAAAAGAAGAAAAAAATAAAAGATGGAAGGCAGATTTAATCCAACGTCCATTCTGTACCACCAGATTACTCAAAATTCCACCGATATTCTATTTCCAGAAAGATCTTTGTAAAAATGCAAAATGATACTAGGAAAGGACACCACACTAACCCATAATCCCAGGTTTACCTTTCAGGGTTAGACCATAAAGCAGAACAGGAAGAGCCTGAGGAGAGGAAGCAGATCAGAAAACATCTGATGCCATGCCAGCCGCTGACACAGTCTCAGGGACTTAGGGGGCGGACACAGGAGGGGCCTGAAGACAAAAGACTGAACAGAAGTGGGGACAGGCGGGGGAAGTGTAGGGCGGGTAGGAAGAAGCATTTCAGTTGCTTCATGGAGTACCTAAGGCCCTCCCCAAATGAAATATGGCCTGTGGCGAATGTGAGACACGCATCTTATTGAGGACAAGGGACGCCGGCTCTGTGTTGTGCTGGAAGCATTCCAAACCCCAGCAGACGGGGCTCCCCAGTGTGGGCAGGGTAACGGGACTGTCTTTGTGAGGGAGAAGGGCATGGAAGCCGCTGACGGAGCCTGCGCAGGTGGCCAAGTCATTAAAAGGACATTTGTCTCTCTAGGCCTCCACAGAAGAGATGCAGACAGCTCCTGGGGGAGGAACACTCGACGGCACTGCTATTCTGGCCTCCCAAAGACGGGGTGTAACAGGGATTTCAGAAGGAGGCGGCCAAGGGGAAAGCGACAAAGTGCTCATCTTTACTGTTCACATCTGTGCGAGCATCTCGAGGAAAACTCATTTAGCGGCATACAGGCAGCCTAGGATCCTACTTAGGAAAATGCAAAACGTAGCATTTGGGGGAAATGAAATATATAATTTTCAGAGAGAATGGTGACATTTTTCTAAGTGGAATTTCATTACATGTATTTTTAACTGTCCAAAATGCCTTAAGAAGTGGGTTAGCAGATGACCCCTACCTCTGCAGCGGCTAATGTTAAATTAACGTTAAATGAGGAAATGATGAGACAGAGTGAATGTTAATGACAGAAGAAAAAGTGGACACTAAAAAGAAACATATTGTCCTGGCTGGGTAGCTCAGTTGGTTAGAACTTCGTCCCGATAAGCAAAGGTTGTGGGTTTGATCCCCGGTCAGGACACACACAAGACACAACCAATGAATGAATGCAGAAGTGGAACAACAAATCGCTGTTTCTCTCTTCTCTCTCTCTCTAAAATCAATAAATAAAAATTTTAAAAATGTATTATATGTATAAAGCAAAGGGTTTTGTGCAGTGAACACAGTGACTTGTGTTTTTAAGATTAAAGAGTATCCCCCCGGTTTTCCAATCAGTTCAAGAAGTCTTACTGGGAATGAAAATATAACATTGAGAGAAAGAATCATTAAGAGACACGGAGCAAGTAAATAATAACAAAGTTTTACAAGAGTGGGGATACGTTTTTCAAAATATGTTAGCAGTCCCATATGCCTTTTTAATTCACAGATCAAGCTTGCTTTAGCTCAGGGAAGAAAGAGAAGCCCTTGGAGAAACCGTTGTCCTTATGCATGATGTTCTAAGTCTGACACCAAGAGGCTGCTTCAAGAAGTCCCGCGGTGAGGGGATTCGGGGGCTTGACCGACCCCCACTCCCGCTGACGCCTCGGCCTGGCGCCACAGCTGGGTACCTCTGCGGCTCCCGCATCAGCCTGTCCGCACTCCAGGGCGAGCCGCCGCCAGGGTTCCCGACCGCGTCCGCGCGCGGTTTCTCAGACACTGAGAAGGAGCGACGGGGCTCTGAATTTTTATTTATAGTGCCTTAGTGCCTGTTTTGAATAAAGTACTGTGAGAAAGCTCAGAGACGTTTTCATGAATGCACGTGTTGTGGCCAGAGGAAGATACTCACCCTAACTTGGGGATCAGGCCAGAGCTTCTGACCACAACACCAAAGGGGGCCCACAGTTTTCATGCAGTTCGCATACAGCTCAGCGCGCACTCGCACACGCATACTTACACGCACACACGCTGACAGAAAGGGTTAATGGAAAAATATTTAACTCTGCTACCACTGAGACAATCTAATATTTTCTTTTTATGATATCATCTTATTAATACAAATGCTAGACGTGATCCACCAAACTCACGTCAGCACCAGGTTGTAAAACCACCGGCTGAGAGGTCACTATCCTAAGGACACGATGTTCCCCCCACGGCTCCTTCCACCCCGCTGAGGGACAGTTTCAGGATTCTCACGGGAGGCAGCGGCAATGCCACATGGGGAAGAAAGCAAAAGGAATACGATCCAGTCTCCAACCCAAACACAGGCCAAGGGCAACTCAAGCTTTAATTCAGCCCTGGATTCAAGGTAAGGAGTCACATCCAGCACATGCACGTATCAGAGAGCATTCGTGGGAACACTCTGCAAACAGAACAGAATGAAACAACCAGGACTGGAAAGCAACTATGTTCTCTACATGCTTTGCCAATCTATAAGCACCTATTCTATGTTTTAAAAGAAAATCTCTGTAAAAGACAGAGCAAAAAAAGGGAACGTGTAGAACAATTTAACCAAAAAATGGAAACAATTATTTTATATTCTGAAGATTCACAGAATAACAACTTCATTTGAAATAGTAATTAAATTTGACTACTGAGTCAAATATTTATATTTTAGCCTACACATGTGAAAAAGTCCTAAAATACACATATTTCTGATAAAGGACCTCAATCCTAAACTCCTTAATGGTTTTATTATTGAGATGAATCAAAGAACATTTTCACCTAAGCATAAGACTCATCACAGAATCACTTAATTCATTTAAGCCAATTTAACACATACGTCTGAGCATAGTGAAATTTCAATATTAAGGCTCCCAAGCATCTATTTTATTATAACTGAGTTATAAAGACAGTGGCTACCAAGAAAACATGAATATTTAAACCTTATTTATGGACAATGAAAGACAATCGAGTAGTTGCCACAGCTGTATATATATATATATATCCATAGAAAATGAGAATTTTCCAAAGGTTAAGGTATGAACAAAAGTAAATGAATTTTTAAGAGAAAACAAAATTCTGGGTATATTATACTATTTTTTTTGTAGTAACTTGAAATATTAATATGTTCTCTTTAAAACTGCTTGACTATTTCATACATTCTAACTTCCTCTACTATAAATTACATTTGAAGTTCCTGGTAAATTAAACAAATATCTTATGTAAACATGGCTCTATTTGACCTGTAAAATTGGTAGGTGGTTAGTCACATTTGGGAACTTATTTAGACCAGTGCTTCACACTTAAATATTTAAGAATCCAAAGTGCCCTGCAGTGTTATTTTACTTTTAAAGAAATAAAATGTCTGCTAAAATACAAATATACTTGTGTATATGAGTTTTATAATTTTAATGTAGAAATCATACTCACATATTAACATTTAAACCTAGTTGTTTTCATCACATATGAAAAGGTAAAACAAAGGTGATAAACAGGCAAGATAACACAGGGTGGGGCAAAAGCTGGCTTACAGTTGTGAGTACGAGAAACACAGAGTTTATTCTTGTATTATTATTTGTTAATTATTGTATTATTTTCCATAGGGACAACTGTAAACCTGCCCTGTAGTTAAGAATATTTATAAGCATGAATAATAAACTCACATTTTATGTAAAAGCATACGTAAAAGGGGACAAACTGTTGAAAACCGTTCTTAGTTATAAAAGCGGAAATCAGCTTCACGATTTGTTCTGCTATTTATAACCTGTTCATCTCCACTCTTTTTTTTCCCATCCAATTTTTCTTGGCTACTCCGCTTCAGAAGATTAGCTTACAAGGTGAGAAGAAACATGAAGTGAGGGTGAGATTTAGAACAAGTGAATTTGGTTTCAAGCTGTAAATTACTGTAGAAGTTTAAGTGACTGGGCAGTAAGGGAGTAGAAAATGCTCTGCTGTAATGGGAAATGTTTTTGCCTGGCCAGAGGAAACCAATGTTCACGCGCTAGCTTTGCAACTAACTAGCTGGAAAGCTGGGCCAAACAATGGATTTATCGGGTCTCAATGTGGCTCTTATGCAAAATAAAGGAATGGACTAAATGGCCACTAAGGTTCCTTTTTGAATAAAATTTTTGAAGTTACTGCTTGAAATAATTTTTAGTTAAATGTCAATTTTATCTAGCCATAATTCTGATTTACCTCTCACTGCAGAAGAGAATCAGATCCCACAAACTTAAACATTTACTTGTCAAATTCATAGTCTATTAACAAAATCAAACTCAATTAAAAATGGAAATTTGGAATAATGGGATTATGAGTCCTTCCTTCCTTCCTTCCTTCCTTCCTTCCTTCCTTCCTTCCTTCCTTCCTTCCTTCTTTCCTTCCTTCCTTCCTTCCTTCCTTCCTCTTTCCTAATTTTCTGTGTCTTTAAAAAAAAGTTCATATTAAGTTTATAATAGTAACTAAAATAAACTTTATTTTAAAATAAAACAAAAATACACTCAAAATATTGTTTTCTGCTTATTACCATATGTTTTCTTTTTACTTGGGTTCACTCATGAGCCGGGGTGAAGCAATAAATCTTGGAATGAAATGTAAAAGTTTGAGCATATCTAGTGACAGGCAAGACTGACAGGAAAAGGGCACCTCATACATTCTAGATAAGGGTGTAAATTTAAACAGCCAGTTAGTAAAATAACCTGTCATTATCTTAAAAATTAAAATGCAATTAAACCAGCAATTCCAGTTATCAAAATCTATGCTGCAGAAATTCTGACCAATATGCATAAAAATATGATGATTTCCTTTATAAATTAGTTTAAAACAGTGAAATTTTTAAAAAAGTTAAATGTCCATCAATAGAGAAGGAACAAAGTAAATACAGGGTGTCCCAAAAACTGTATACATGCTTTAGCAGCTGATAGCTCAATTTTGAAAATGAAATATATTCTATTAAATGCTGCCTTTATTCAAAATATGTGTATACATTTTGGGGGAGACGCTCTAGATATTGATATGTTCAAACTAAGGGATATAAGATGTCACTACAAAAAATGGCATAGGATCCAAGATGGTGGTGGACTGAGTGGAAGCTACACTGACACTTTCCCGGGACCAATCTGGATTTACAACTAAAACATAGAGGAACCAGCCTGACAACCAACTGAAGACGAGCCGGAGAGCACCCTCATAACCAAGGAGGAAAAGTGGAGGCAACATAGAGACTGGTAGGAAGTGCAGAGGAGTGGAGGGCTGGCTGGGCTCCCACAGGCAGCAGCTGAAGGTCTAGAGGGAGATCTCAGCCGTGGGGGTTCCCACTGAGGACTCTGGGGCCTGAACCCCAGGCTGGGCTCCCCAGCCCAGAGCACCAGAACTGAGAAAGGTGCCCATATAACATCTGTCTGTGAAAAGCAGGAGGGTTTCTCTCTGCCAGGGAGAGGTGGCTGGAACTGCAGGCACCCTCTTACAGAACCAAAGCACAAAGTATCGTGTGCAGCCACTCACCTTGGGCTCCAGCAGAGGGGGAGTAGACAGGAGCTGTGAGGGGAGACTCTGGGGTTATGGGCTCTGGAGAGTGAGATTAGGGGACGTCCATCTGGATTACTGAGCTGAGTCATTCCCCGAGACTGTGGAGGACATCTTTCTGGGGCTGACAATTTTTGGTTTTTGCTGAGGGGAGAAGCAATTGCCCCACCCTTCTGGAAAGCCTCTCACCCTGCCCAGAAGAGTTTCTACAGCCTGAGGCTTCTTAAGAGACTGATAACCAGCCGCCCTACCCTCTGGAGCTTCTACAGCCTGAGGCTCATTAAGAGAATCAGCCTGCAGGCAGAGGAAGACCTCAGGGTGCTTTGAGTCTTTGCCTGATCTTCTTTGAGACCTGGGCCTTGGAAAAGCAGACTTTGGTGTACATCTTGGTTCTGTCCAAACACACCCAGCCCTAGCAGTGAAGACCTCAAGCCAAGGGTTGTTGATAGCTCCAAACAGGGTACTCAGGGCCAGTCACAAACTGCATCTCACATTGGCCTGTACCAGAGACCCTCCAAAAAGACTGAGAGTCCTAGCAGATCTACCTAATACTTAGAAACAAACCCAAAAAGGTAGCCAAAATGGGGAAACCAAAAAATAAGCTCCAAATGAAAGAACAAGAGAAGTCTCTAGAAAAAGAGCTAAATGAAAAGGAGATAAGCAATTTATCAAATATAGAGTTCAGAATATTGACTGTAAGGATGCTCAATAGCATGAAAAAAGATATGGAAACTATGAAGGAAATTAAGAATGACAGAGCAGAAATAAAGTATACATTGGAAGGAATAAACAGCAGATTAGAGGAAGCTGAGTCTCGGATCAGTGAATTAGAAGACAAAGTAGAAAAAAATCACTTAATCAGAGACCCAAAAAGAAAAAAAACAATTAAAAAATAGGACAGTGTAAGGGAGCTGTGGGACAATATGAAACATAACAATATTCACATTATAGGAGTGCCAGAGGAGGTCGAAAGTAAGTATGGGTTAGAGAACCTGTTTGAAGAAATCATGGCAGAAAACGTCCCTAACCTGGTCAAGGAAAAGTCACACAAATTCAGGAGGTAGAGAGAGTCCCAAGCAAGAAGAATCCAAAGAGGCCCATGCCCAGACACATCACAATTAAAATGCCAAGAATTCAAGACAAAGAGAGAATCTTAAAGGAAGCTAGAGAAAAAGCAATCTGTTACCTACAAAGGAGCCCCCCCATAAGGCTGTCAGCTGACTTTTCATCCGAAACTCTACATGCCAGAAGGAAATGGCAGGAAGTATACAAGGTAATGCAAAGCAAGGATCTGAAACCAAGACTACTCTATCCGGCAAGATTATCATTCAAGATAAATGGTGAAATAAAGAGCTTCCCAGACAAAAAAAGGCTAAAGTAGTTTATCACTACAAAACCAACATTACAGGAAATGTTAAAGGAACTGCTGTAATTAAAAGTAGAAATAGAGAGAATGAGAAAAATAGGCAAAAAGAAATAAAATGGCAGTTGATAAGTATCTTTCAATAATAACCTTAAATGGAACCGGATTAAATGCCCCAATAAAAAGATATAGGGTGGGTGAATGGATAAGAAAACATGACCCAAATATATGCTGTCTACAGGAGACCCAACTCAGAACAAAAGACTCACACAGGATGAGAGTGAAGGGATGGAAAAAAAATTTCCATGCAAATGGAAATGGAAAAAAAGCTGGGATAGCACTACTCATATCGGACAAAATAGACTTCAAAATGAAGACCATAACGAGAGACAAGAAAGGTCATTACATAATACTAAAGGGATCAATCCAACAAGAGGATATAGCCCTGCTAAACATATCTGCACCCAACATAGGAGCACCTAATTTTATTTAAAAAAACTTCTAGAGGACTTTGAGGGAGAGATCGACAGCAATACAGTCATACTAGGTGACTTTAACACCCCAGTGACTTCACTGAATAGGTCTTATAGACAAAAAATCAACAAGGAAACAGTGAACTTAAATGACACACTAGATCAGATGGATTTAATTGACATTTACAGAATATTCCACCCCAAAGCTGCAGAAGATACATTCTTCTCCAGTGCACATGGAACATTCTCAAAGATAGACCACATGTTAGGAAACAAAACAAGTCTCTACAAGTTCAAGAAGGTTGAAATCATATCAAGCATCTTCTTGGACCACAATGGCATGAAATTAGAAATCAACCACAATAAAAACACTAAAAAACATTCAAACAAATGAAGGCTACAAAGCATGTTTTTTAAACAATGAATGGGTTACCAAAGAGATCAAGAAAGAAATCAAAAACTTCCTGGAAACAAATGAAAATGAACACACAACAACTCCAAATCTATGGGACACAATGAAAGCAGTCCTGCAAGAGAAGTTCATAACACTAAAAGCCTACCTCAAAAAAATAAGAAAAACTTCTAATAGACTCTCTAACCCTACAACTTAAAAACTTAGAAATAGAACAAGAAAAGCCCAAAGTAAGTAGAAGAAAGGAAATAATAAAGATCAGAGCAGAAATAAATGACATAGAGACCAAAAAAATAATACAAAAGATAATGAAACCAAGAGCTGGTTCACTGAAAAGATAAACAAGATTGATGAATCTTTAGCCAGACTCATCAAGAAACAAAAAAAGAAAACCCAAATAAACAAAATCAGAAATGAAAGAGGTGAAATAACAACTGATCGAACAGAAATACAAAGGATTGTAAGAAAATGCTATGAACAACTACATGCCACCAAGCTGGACAACCTGGATGAAATGGACAAATTCCTAGAAAAATACAACCTTCCAAAACTCAATCAGGAAGAATCAGAAAACTTGAATAGGCTGATAACTTCTGATGAAACTGAAGCAGTAATCAAAGGGCTCCCAGCACACAAAAGCCCTGGCCTGGATGGCTTCACAGGGGAGTTTACCAAACATTCAAAGGAAAATTAACACCTGTCCTCAAACTATTTCAAAAATTACAAGAGGGAGGAACATTTCCAAACTCTTTTTTTTTTTTTTTAATAATAATTTACTTTTTTTTTTTTTAAATATATCTTTATTGATTTCAGAGAGAGGAAAGGAGAGAGAGAGAGAGAGATAGAAACACCAATGATGAGAGTCATTGATTGGCTGCCTCCTGCAGGCCCCCTGCTGGGGACTGAGCCCACAACCCCAGGCATGTGCCCTGACTGGGAATCGAACCCCGATCGCCTGGATCCTATGTCGATGCTCAACCGCTGAGCCACGCCCGGCCGGCCCCAAACTCTTTCTACGAGGCCAGCACTGGCCTCATTCCAAAACCAGATAAAGACACTACAAAAAAAAGAGAATTACAGGCCAATATCCCTGATGAACATAGAAGCTAAAATCCTCAACATAATATTAGCAAATAGGATCCAGCAATATATTAAAAAAATCATACACCATGACCAAGTGGAATTTATTTCAGGGATGCAAGGCTGGTACAATATTTGCAAATCAATAAACATGATACATCATATAAACAAATTGAAAGACAAAAATCACATGATCATATCAATAGATGCAGAAAAAGCATTTGATAAAATCCAACACCCATTTTGATAAAAACTCTCAGGAAAGTGGGAATAGAGGGATCATGCCTCAACATAATAAAGGCCATATATGACAAACCTACAGCCAACATCATACTCAATGGGTAAAAACTACAACCATTTCCCCTAAGAACAAGAACAAGAACAAGACAGGGGTTCCACTTTCACCACTCTTATTCAACATAGTACTGGATGTCCTAGCCACAGCCATCAGACAGTAAGAAGACATAAAAGGCATCCAAATCAGAAAAGAGGAAATAAAACTGTCATTATTTGCAGATGACATGATATTGTACCTAGAAAACCCTAAATACTCCACCAAAAAACTATTAGATTTAATAAATGAATTCAGCAAGGTAGCAGGATACAAAATTAACACCCAGAAATCGATGGCATTTTTATACACCAATAATGAACTCTCAGAAAAGAAACTAAAAAAACAATCCCATTTACCATTGCAACTAAAAAAATAATATACCTAGGAATAAACTTAACCAAAGATGTAAAAGTCCTTTACTGGGAAAACTACAGGACACTGAAAAAAGAAATAGAGGAAGATATAAAAAAATGGAAAAATATACCATGTTCATGGATTGGAAGAATTAACATCATTAAAATGTCCATACTACCCAAAGCAATCTATAAATTCAATGCAATCCCTATTAAAATACCAACAGCATATTTCACAGATCTAGAACAAATACTTCGAAAATTTATATGGAACCAAAAAACACCTCAAATAGCCACAGCAATCTTAAGAAAGAAGAACAAAGTTGGCGGGATCACAATATCAGATATCAAGTTATACTACAAAGCCACTGTAATCAAAACAGCCTGGTACTGGCACAGGAACAGACATAGATCAGTGGAACAGAACAGAGAACCCAGAAATTGACCCATGCCATTATAGTCAATTAACATTTGACAAAGGAGGCAAGAACATATAATGGAGTAAAAACAGTCTCTTCAATAAATGGTGCTGGGAAAATTGGACAGGTATATGCAAGAAA
This sequence comes from Miniopterus natalensis, assembly GCF_054644295.1. NCBI lineage: Eukaryota > Metazoa > Chordata > Mammalia > Chiroptera > Miniopteridae > Miniopterus > Miniopterus natalensis. Next base: position 26,302,496 of record NC_142093.1, read on the forward strand.
ATGAAACTAGACCACCAACTTACACCATACACAAAAGTAAATTCAAAATGGATAAAAGACTTAAATGTAAGGCATGAAACCATAAAAATCCTAGAGGAAATCATAGGCAGCAAAATCTCAGACATCTCTTGTAGCAATATGTTTGCTGATACGTCTCCTAGAGGATGTGGAGAAAGGGGAACCCTAGTACACTGCTGGTGGGAATGCAGATGGGTGGAGCCACTATGGAAACCAGTATGGAGTTTCCTCAAAAAATTAAAAATGGAGCTGCCATTTGACCCAGTGATCCCACTTCTAAGAATACATCCTAAGAAATCCAAAACACCAATCACAAAGAACTTATGCACCCCTATGTTCATAGCAGCACAATTTACAATAGCTAAGATCTGGAAACAGCCCAAGTGCCCATCAGTAGATGAGTGGATAAAAAATATGTGGGACATTTACACCATGGAATACTATGCAGCTGTAAAAAAGAAGGACCTTTTATCCTTTGGGACAGCAAGGAGGGAACTAGAAAGTATTATGCTAAGTGAAATAAACCAGTCAGAGAAAGACAAGTACCACATGATCTCACTTCTATGTGGAACGTAAATAAACAAAATAAACTGATGAACAAAATGGATCCAGAGACATAGAAGCATGGAACAGACTGAGGGATCTCAGAGGGAAGGTGGGGAGGGGGGAGTGGGCAGGGAGAGATTAACCAAAGAACTTATATGTTTATAAGCATAACCCATGGACACAGACATTGATCTAGAAAAGGCCTGGGGGTGGGGTGGATGCAGGGTAAAGGGGATCAATGGGGGTAAAAAGGGGACATCTGTAATATTTCAACAATAAAGAAAGAAAAAAATGGCATAGAAAAAGTTCTCAGGTTTTTTAAGTCAGTAACTGTTGAAAAATGATCTTGTTTATGTAAAAAAGAATCTCCACATTTATTTTATATGCATAAATATATTTATAGATGTATTGATGCATCAGAAAATACCTGGGAAATTTTTAACACCAAATTATTTTAGTGGTTACCATGAAGGAGGCAGTGAACTGGTGAGGGAGTGTATGGCAAATGAAAACTTTTTAGTTATGTACTTTTTGAATTGCCTGAACATTCTCACCAAAAGCACATATTTATATGTTACATACATGCCATGTAGTAAGCCTATGCACATACACATACAGCAATATATGCATACATATAAATTTTTAAAAAATAGACTTCCCTGAAAAAAATTAAATATACAGATAACATGTTAATAAAATGATCATACACAATGGTCGGAAATATTAAACATCAATTAATTGTCATATTTTGTAGCAAAATACGTCAAGACATTGGTATAGGGAAAGCTTGGGGGTGGGATGGAAGTGAGGTGGAAGCGATCAATGGAGATAAAAAGGCGACATCTGTAATATTCTTAAAAATAATAAAATAAAATAAAATAAAATAAAATAAAATAAAATAAAAGAGGTGGGGTCCAGTCCCCTCCCCTGGTTAAAAAAAATATATACTATTTTGCAGAAGGTCCCAGATTTCCATTCAGCACTCCACAGAGAGGGTCACTGTGGCTGGGTGGGGGTCAAATAACAGCCTATTTCCTGAGGGTGCAACTGACATCATAGTCCAGGGACTGCCTCTGAGCCTGATGGGCCCAGAAAGGAGATTTGGTAGATTTAGAGAACAAGGTTCCACCTCTCAGAGCTCAATTGATATTTACCAAGCCCACAAAACCTATGTATAAAATGAGGATGCCAAGTAATTAAGTCTCTATGAGAAATTAACTCACAGGATATGGAATGCTTCCTCTGTTGCTCTGCCAATATGAGATGCCAATTTATAACCCAATGCTTACTTATGTATTTATGAAGGGAAATTTAATTGCTACAGGAACCTGAATACTCATATCTATATAGCTGGTCTATTTTGTCCCTCAACTGCAAACAGACTTACAATGAGAGCTAAAACTCAATCAAAAAAGTAGGGAACATGCATCTGAACAAGGAGAGTACACAGGTAAGGCAATATGTAGCAATATTAGCCTAGGCTGGTCTGGCACCATCCCTCATCTTAATTAAGATGACTTGTCTCCTGTCTCTACAGTGAGGGTAAAGTAGTCAAGGCCTCCAGGCAGTTCTTAGACGAGTAGTGTCAATATTTGTCTATGTGACTTTCTTTTCTATAAACGAGTTAATATATTGAGTCCTACAAGCCTGGGAGCTTCACTAAGGCCTCTGCAAAGCTCTGCTTTGATTCTCAGGTGCTGTTTTCATAACTCTCAGAGAATAAATGTTGTTACTTAGATAATTTTGAGCAAAAAGACTTTATGATGTCATTTAAACAAATAGCCTAAATATTTATGTTTCTATTGTAATCGAAGCTATATAAAATACATGCACATGTTAACAAAGACTGGAGGGAAAGATCTGCAAAACTGAAAATGGTTTAAGCAGGGGAAGACAATAGATGACTTTTTTTCGTTTTAAATATGTTCAGAATAAGTACATAAATACAAGCATCAATTAAGAAAATTTAATATAGCAATTTTATGCAAAATTGAGTCCATCTACTCATCAGAATAGTCAAATAATGAACACATTATTTATAAGGTTTGTCAGCCTCTCCACTGATGGAGAGTAGTTTATGGACATGAATATAAATTAGAGTATTATAAATTTACTTAAAATGATTTCAAAATATGCAATAGGCTACTAGGTAGAGGCATGGGAGGAATGCACATAGTCAGAGGGCAAGTTCAAATCAGGATCTAAACAGAGAAATTGTCTAACAGTTGTTCAAGTGGCAACGTCTGCGAGTGGTGATTCATGAATGGTATACACAGAAATCAGTGCTGGTAATAGATAGCTAAAATGTGCTGTTCACATCAAACAGTGATTAGTACAAACCTCTAATTATGTGCTCTAGAGAGAGCCTTGTGACTTTCCCACTGTAATTTCTAGTTCTTAAACTGGAACTCTATGACTTCAATTCAAATCTCAATGGCTTCTTAGCTGTTAAATGTAGGCTTACCCATGAATAACCGCTGATACAATCTGCTGTACCCTGCTGTACACAAGCAGATTTTGACAAGAATAATGAGTTTTCTCTTTGATTTCAATGTGTAATGATGGTTTGCAAAAAAATGACTGGCAGTTGGCTATGAAAATACTCGAGAGGATACTCTTGACTGAGCCAAAGAGCTTAACACAAATTTAAACAATATTCATGCCCCAGAAAACAGTCATTAACCTCATCCTAATTTTATCACAATTCATACTTTAGCTAAATACCTGGGCAGTTGTTTTGTGTTGAGTTTGAGAGCAAAAGAGAGGGAAAGGGTAACCCTGGAAAGGAAGGAGGGGCTGCTAAGGAAATGTGAGTCCTGCAAAGTTTGCAGAGTAAAGAGCCTCTTCAACCATATTTATTAACTCAGCAACTTAGGGCTTTTGTTCTGTTAAGTAGCCAAGCTACTCATGGAGGATATCCACCTTTTGCGGCACTCAAGTCATACACTCTGATCTACAAAATCATACCTGAACCTTGTATGATCGCACCTTTGCCAGTGTAGTGCAGAATATGAAAATGCTATTCATGGCTCAGCCCACTTGGCCTACCATGGCACTGGTAATAGACTAAGCATTCAATGAAAGGAGCTACATTGTACAGAGAGAACAGCTGTGGCCAAATAATATTAGTCAAAGTGAGGGAATTAAAGTGCTCCTTTCCCATGTGACAGAATAGAAGCAGGGACATATAACTCAATACTATTAATTGTTTTGAAAATGAGTTCTACAGAAGTGTTCAGATGAAGGCCGTGTTTTACATCAAACAAGGGGCTCATATGCCAATCGTTTCTTGAACAAAGGACTGAAGAGCAAATCATCAGAAAGATGAACATTCTGGCATGCTTACTGGTATATCCCGGTCCCCATGATGAATTTTCTTTCCACCTACATGTTTGCTAAATGGCATAGGATCTCATGAACAAGTGCGATAGCAGTCCTGTTCTCGTAAAAGCTCGTCATTTATGTGCCAGGCCTACCACCATTCCCTAACAATTGTTTAACTTCCTCACCGCAATTTTTTTAAGATATCTGGGCTTGGAGGATGGTATTGTATCCTTAAAAGGGCAGGACCTATTATCCTATAGTATAGTGTGTAAACTGATTTAAGAAAGTAGTATAATTCCTTTAAAAAAGGTACATTTACAACCAAAAGATTGCTATTACTCTTTAAATGTAAGGATGATACTACTATTTAAAAATATTAGGGGTGGGTTGCTACTGAGCCGTTCACATGTTTTTATTCTTTATTTTTTCTTTCTTGTAACAAGTATTTATTGAGCAACTGTTATTGCACAACAAAGCACAGGGACCTGTGGGTATAAACATAAGTAAGAAACTGCATTTCATACATGGGTTTCCTTTATAAACTGTTTGGGGAGCATTTTTTAAAAAATCAGTCTATCCACCAAATACAGTTTTAATCCTATCTCCAACGAAGATAACCAACATTTATTAGCATAAAATTAATGGCCATGGCTCTTATTCCTACTTACTTTAGTATGGTCAATAGGAGAAAGAATATCTCTTAGGTCTGGGCTCCCTCTACTTTAATAACAGAAAAAATATCGCTCAGTAAATGTTTTAAAATATACTAAGGGGTATCCCAGGCAAGTCATAGATACGACCTTCATCGTTCATGAGTCAGAAAGCAGCCCACACTGCCCTCTTGTCATGGCAATACCATTATATTAAGGGTAATTTTCATATAGCCTCTGAATATAACTGATGTGAAAAGTGAGTAAAATAAATTAGTCCTTGAAATTCTATGTTTCCTAGTTTTAAAACTGAGCTACAAATGTTCTTATTTCACCAGCTTAACACAAAAATATCCTTTGAGTAAAACAAAAGCTAGTATAGCTATTCGTTCAATCTTTTCAACTCTGCTTTATACCAAACCAATGTAGTGTGTAAATATAGAACTTAATTAAAATACTATATATAAAATATTAACAGCTATAGTTATTAAAATTACATTAAACTCCCTTGAGCTTGGCCAACAGAATATGAGCTTTTTTCTTTTTCAATTTAGTAAAAAGCTGAACTTGGTTTCGTGAGTAAGCTTTGATTTTTATATTGTTTGTTACAGTTCACTAATCTGAAATTGTAATCACATAAAAGTACTTTGCCATGAAAACAACATCAAGCATAGTGACTTAATTTTTCCATTGGATTCCAACAAAAGTCTCATGTTTATTTGTTTTCTTTCTTAACACTCTTTAAAGGCAACTCTCTCTCCTTCCCATCTAGCATTGAACTTTGTAAATTATAGTAGATATTCTTTGCTTTGACCGTTTTCAGTGAGGGTATAAACAGGACAGTTAATAAATTATTGGTAATCTGAATGAATTAAAGAATTTTAAACAGAAGAAGTAGATTTTATTCTGCTTGTGGATTAAGGTATTTATCTGATCCTGATTGTAATAGGTCATCCAAAGAACTTGGGGAAACTAATTAGATTACATCAACACTTCCAAGACTGGAAAGAGTCAGATGGTTACTAGACTTATCATGGTGATCACTTCATAAGGTATATAAATTTAAGTCACTATGTTGTATACCTAAAACTATTATAATATTGTATATCAACTGTAACTCAAAATACATTTTAAAAAAGACAGGAAAGAAATATCCAGATATTTATCCATAAATAATCATTACCAAATACATAATGGGTGGTTTTATTTTCCTTTTTATATTCTTTTGCATTTCCTAAAATTTTGACATTGACTCATATAATTAGAAAATTATATTTCTAGTTATATTTCTTCATATAATTAGAAAATACCTCATTCCTAGGTGAATGAAATACAACTGATCCGAAGTGTGGTATTCTTTATTTCTCTGAACTTCCAAAAGATGTCCACTTAATCTGATCAGTTATACTTTAGATTGTAATAAAGTCTGACTAAAAACATACATATTCTCAGAAATCCCAATTTCAAATTTTTATTCTAGAAGCACTTTAAGTCAAACGATAATATCCACAAGTCAGTATTCCAAAACACAAGGTTAGCCCCTGAGCCCATCCTCTTTTACACCTTCCGTGTCAAAGCTCCTAAGCAGCAAACTAACTGCTAACTCTGGTAGAAACAGGCTGGGGGGAGCCAAAGGGAGGCACTCTATTGCTCTACTTCTGTTTTCCCACCAATGTACTCTTCTCAGCTTAAATCAGAAAAACAAAGAGGAATCCAATTACTAATGGAACCAGTATAGTAGAACAGTCAAAAAAAATATTTTGCTGTCTACTATCATCTAAGACACTCGAGAAAAAACGATACCATAGCAAAAACTGCCCAGGATCGTAACTAACCGTGCTTGTGGACTTCCTTACCAAAATGAAAGAGTGACAACATACAGAGAGCAAGTCTCCAGAGAGTGAGGAATCAGAAACGGAGTCTCCGAGATACCTGGGGGTCAGAGCAATGAGTTCTGACCTTCCTTCAATTCTCCTCCCTCACCCTCAGCTCCCTCCTAATTTTCATACATTCTATTTCTTTATTTTATTGGGCAAAAAATATATTTCTAGGAAGGTAACACAATCTTCTTGACTGATAAACAGGAAAACGAGGCATAAATAATAGTGAGATCAGAAACTGTTCCATTGCAGAGAAGTAAACAAGTGACAAGCAAGTCTGTGGAAAGGGTATGAGAAAAAGAGTTCCCTCCCAGGAAGGAAAGCTACTGGAAAGGTATTCGTTTTGCCAGTGTCCCTGAAACTCAACTATATTAATAAAAGTGTCTTTGATAGCCTAGCCCCAACTTGGATAAAAAGTGTGCTGTATTAAACTAAGAATTTTATGTGTAGATAATTAATTTTTCCCCCATATTTTACATTTGCCTTTTCAAGCACCTCCAAGCACCCAATAATATAAGAGATCATTGGTAATGCCAGAACACTACATTTTGCCATTTGTAAATTCAAAATAAAATTTCTTGCAACACTTGGCATGTGATTATCCAATAAATATGCACTTAAGAAGCCATTTGAGCATTTGGGGTTTGATGCCCAAATGATGATTAATTAGCTCCTTCTGATTCTTAGAGGATGTTAAACAGGAATAGTAACAGATAATTTCCTTTACCCTAAAGACAGAAATGCAGAAAATGTTTACCACGTCTCAGTTTTAATTCCTTAGGAACAGAGAGGGGCGCGTGGGGCGTTGCAGCAGATACGCGGCATGTTAAACAGATAGGTTACCTGACCGGCCGTCTCTCTGGAAGTCCACGTGGTACCATTCTCCGTCATTCACCTTCTTCTGCAGGGCTTTGATTTTTATTGTACCTGACCCCATGTCTAGAAGGAGGTAGAGGTGGCCGTCCAGCATCTCGATGGCAAAGAAGTCAACCTTGATCATCTGTGGGTGCTTGGCATCTTTCTGGTGTCGCGGCTTGCCGTGGCTAAATAAGATGAGGCCATTTGGCTCTGTTGTGCGGAAATCAAAGGATATGGAGCCCGTTTTCTTTGCATTCCATTTAGGCAAAGAGATGAAAGACTCTGGGGTTTCAAAGGTGATTGGGTCCAAAGTTGCAACATTCTCACATTTAAACGCCACTACTCCATGGATCTTCATCTTAGGGTCTCCTTGCTTGGCAAGTCGAGATAATTCCAGCCTTACATCATTATTTTTATATACAACCTGTAGGCAGAGGATAGCAGTGAGAAACCAGGCTCACATTTTAATATTTAGAAAGTGTCTTCATCAGCTCACACAACTGGCAAGTAGATCATGGAAAGGCACACAACGTCTAGTTTCTTTTGATGTATGACAGCTTTTTCAGCCAAATAAAATTCAAGTACCAATTCAATGAACAGTAACCATTCCAATCTAATGTCATTTAAATAATGTGCACACACACGTGTGCACACAGACACACATACACACAAGCTGTCTAGAGTTAACTCAAATAATTTGAATAAATTGGCAGAGAGCTTATATTTCAAGTAGGTGTAGACTTGACCTTATAAAAGCCATTTGCTTTTGTTAGTTGGCTATCATACTTTGTTTATTAAATATAAGTATTGAGGTTCTTCAGATTTCTCATGACTTAAAGTATTTGAAATTAGATACTCTTGTATAACAGTCTCTTAAAATATAGGATCTCTTCTATGGTCTAGATACCCATGGTAATATAGAGGGTAGGAAAAAAGTGGGTTTACAATTGTAAGTGAAACACAGAGTTTATTCTTATATTCTTATTTATTAATAATTGAATTATTTTCCATATGAACAACTGTAAACCTATGTTTTTCCTACCCTTTATATATTATTTATAGGCTAATCACACTTTGAGGAAGAAAACATCCTAAATTTTCTCATACAAATCATAAAATACAACTAAGATGCAGACGCTATATCTTGCCCTGCCCTACATTAATAACTGTTTGAATAATGTTACGTAACTCTGGAACATGGTGTTTACTCTGCATCCATTCAACCTGTACTACTGGCATTCATTTCACTTTGAATGTAACAGATGTGGAGCAAAGTTTGTCCTGTACTCTCATTTCCCAAGGCACTTCATCTAAAGTGGCGGGTGGTTCCGATTGCTGGCCCGAGGGCTTATGGGGACTCCAAATAGCACCCTGGACAAATCCACTGGCAGGTCTCCCAATATCATGCATCTGTCATCATGCCACCTTAATAAATGTGTCACTATTTTGACATAAGAATAAAGAGAGATTCATATCCTTCCTCTACAAAATGCATATCATGGGTATCACATTTCCAAAAAATGTAGGTCGTACAGACATGAGGATACATTAGCTATCTATGTTTAGATAACTAAATTCTTTGAAGAGAGCACTCAAAATTTCACAGCAGCCAACACTGTCAGGTTCTAAACTCATTTATCCATGTATAAAAATACATTTATGTAACAGAAAAAGTAAGAAAACCTAAGTCTGATTAGTGCTATGATATTAACCAGGTCAACACAGCAGCTAATTCCTCCAAACCCAAGGCCATTTGAGATAAGAGTTAGTGTGGCTGATGAGCTTCCTGATATGATTGGTTAATGGATCCTTTATTTTTCAGAGTGATTAAGAGTGTGTGCTCTGGTATTCGACTCCCTACATTCAAATTCCAGCTCCAGCATTACCCAACTGAAGGATCTCTAAGCCTTCCTTTTCTCCCTTGCAGGGAAATAATACCTTATAGGATGGTTATAATGGTTAAAGAAGAAAATGCATGTAAGTGAGAAAATCCACATAAAGGCAATCAATCCAATGCCAGGTACACGGTAGGATTATCAACTCCCTCCAACTGCATAGCAACACACATCACCATCTCTCTACTAAGCAGACACAGAGACATTAGTTCTAAATGAATCCATTACCAGGAAACATTTAGAAATTAAGGACACGCATATAATTGGTATTTTATACTTGATTTGTGCCAACTAAATAAGTCACATATTTCCAATGCTAGTCCTAGTGTTTCCATTTACCTTTATCTTGAGGAAGGATTATAATAGAGAATATCATATCCCTTATTCTTGAACAAACACATATAATGGTTTAACAAGCATCTACTGACAACAAAAGAAGAGAAAATGAACTTAAGCAATAACAAAAAGGAATTAGATTAAATCTTAAGCATACTTCCTTTAAAAAAGAAAGAGCTATTATTAAGCCTTGGGAAAGTTGATTTAGAATTGCCTTTCTTTCGGATCTTTAGAAGCGGAGAAAATGCTTTCCACGGATGATTTCCAACTTTTATAACCTCTCACTATAATGTTCAAGCTACCCCAAATTATTTTGCAGTTTCATTTGTGATATATATATTTTTTTCTTTATCTTTTATTTTATTTTTTAATTTATCTTTATTGTTGAAAGTATTACAGATGTCCCCTTTTCCCCATTGACCCCTCCCACCTGCCCACCCCTGATTTATATTTGAATATTTGGGAGTTCTTTTGACATAGATATTGGTCAGGAATGAGCATTTCCTGACCCAAGTGATGAGGGCGGGAATGCTGATTGATGACAACACATTTTCTGTGCAGTAACCCACAGCACTGGCATCGGGTGTTTCTGGCGTGAGCAAGTGGGAATAGGGCGGGGATATTGTCGCAGGAGTCCCCCACCGGCCACCTGAGAGCGGAAGGAAGCGGGGCTGGGGAAAATCTAGGCGGAGGTTTCGGGGAGAGATCCGCAATGCCGTGAGCGAACTGGGCGGCCCAGTGGTCGGGAGGTTCAGGGACACCGAGAAGAAAAACAGGGATTCCCTGGATCACATTACTTAGTGTTAGCCAGGCACCGTCCCTCCGCCCTGCCCCTCAAAAAAGAGCCCTGATCCTGTCCCGGTTCTCCGCTTTGTGGAGGCAGGGGCCCTGCACACTACAGCCAGCACCAAGATCAGTGCCCCGGCACAGAGCAGGCACCCAAAAGGTATTTGGTGAAAGTCGAATGAAATTCTTCCCTTATTTTTTAAAAATCTTGTTCCCAGATTACAGACTACTATTCATAACAATAGTTACACATATCGTTAAAATACAAGATGCGGTGCTATGACCAGCGTTGTGGCCTAGCCGGCACTTTCAGTCTGTCTCCAGGGAAATGGAGACCCTCGGTGCACATTCAGTTATAAGTGGAAAGCTGGCTTATGCATTAGAAACTGCGCCTTCAGACTCATTCTGTGGGATGCAAAAGGGCTTTTAGAGTGAAAGGCACCTGAGTGAAAATTCTCCAGAGGTTGAATCATTTTGCTAGAACTATCTTGAGGAGAAGTACAACGTATTTTCCCCGCCTTCTCATTTTATATTCTTTCAAAGGCAACTCTAGAAGACGGAAGAGCTGTTTGGGATGCAGGCAGACAGCTCTCAGCTCTACACGATTACTTCATGCGACCCAGATTTCATAATCGCCCTACTTTTCTAAAGTTAGGCGTATATAAAAATCACCTGAACATATTTCAATTATAGTAACAAGGAGTAGCCAGGAAGCACTCCAAACCTTCTAAAAATTCTCCTGTAAGCTCTTTTTGGTTTCTTCCTGTTATAATGTTTTTCAGTCATTTACGATTAGTCACATATCTTTTTTCTTATTTATATCAAAAGTTGCAATTTATTTAATAGCTTCAACTTTCAACAAATCTCTAGACTATACTCTAGCATCTGAACGATTAGTGATAATATTGCTGTACACTAATTTGGATCTGTTAGGGAATCCAGATAATTTTTGGAGTGATTCAAAACGTTAAATTTCACTTCCCTGCTTCATGAGCTTATATTATATGTCCCAAAGCGACAGAGTATAAAAGAGGCTTTCGGTTTTCCTGTCATTTATTTGCTATGTGCTGTTTTAGGGGGACAGGGGTTGCTTTGGTTTAGCTGCCATGTAATTTCCACACCCTGCTATGGTGACCTTTTCCCTTTCCTCCAACATCTGTTAGAATTTTGAAAATGTCCCTCACACTTAAATGTGGAAGAATCGGAGGAATACGTTTGTCTCTTAGGCTTGAAATGCGAAAGAGACAGTCACTGAGTATTTTATTTGAACTTGATAATAACCCTTAAAAGTTAGGGGATATAAACAGTTTAAAGGGCAGAAGTTTGGTTTTTCCTGTATATAGACTTAGTTTAATCACAAAGCAGTTACCTAAGTCAAGTTGCCTAACCTCACTATGGCTCAGTTTCTTCATTTCTAAAACTGGCATCTAAAATGAAAAGGCATGTCACACCCCTTAATCCTTGAGCTTTCCCCCATCCATCTACGTGACATGGGCACAGGTAAAAGATGCCCTCTGGTTCTGTTTTTCTGGCACTTTTTCCAGTTGAGGTTTTGATGTCAGGATATTGTTTGTCTCTATTCTGAGATACATCACAACGCTAATCCGTTAGTGAAGAGAATGTTCACTACACCTTTAGCTACACAGCCTCAAGGGTTATGTCTGTCTAAAGTTTGTGCAGATGGCATTGAAGAACTGGGAGCTGACAGATCAGGCTCTTCCCACAGGAGGCCAAAGCCTGTGAAATAAGTAGATCAGTAGGAAAACACTTGCCACTCAGATAGCTTTTTGTTGTTGTTATAAATATGTTTCCATTTAGAAATTTTAAGGAGGGCCTCGACTTAATTTAACTCAGTAACATGCATCGGTCAAGGCTTTTCATCTCGTCACTATGAGAGTATGCAGAGTGGTGAAATGAGCCCTGTTATAAGGTCAGAGATCTATGTAGAGATCTAGACTCCGTTATGGTCCTCCTTGAGAGACGACGAACGACTCGTGGATCTGAGTCTTGGTTTTCCCTTCCCTTCTTAGAAACAATAACAAGCGAGATCTGGTTCTCAAGTCAGATCTCAGAGAGAATTCCAGCTCACCCGCTTGCAACCCTGTAACCTTGTGCAAGTCCTGCAACCTATCTGTAAGAAGGTGTAATAATACCCACCACATTATGGTTATTGTAAACTATAAATTATATTTCAATGAAAGTGCTCAGGATAGGGCCTGGCACACAGTTAGTGCTCAAGCAAATAGCAGCCGCTTGTATTCATGTTTTGGTATTTTTATGAATAACATGTTATTATTCTTACAGTGAATTAACGTAGTTGCACCATATAAATGTTGTAACAAGGGTAACAGCTAACATGGCACTTGGTAGATGATTGGTCAGTGTTTTAATGTAATTAATAGAGCAGCAGAGTCAAAGGGTTCAAAGCAGATTGGGGATTCTTTGCCCATCCTGATATTTATATTGTAGTTTGAAGTACAGAGCAGGCTTTCTCTGTAGATAAGGTTTCTTAGCCAGAAAATATGGTTAGGAAGTCGCAATCCTGGGCATTTTACTTTCACTTATGAGAGGGTTTCCATGGCATGTAACAGCAAAACCTGCCACTACAACCAGAAACAGCTCAGACTGATGGAGTGTTTACTCTCTGCCAAAAGAATTACATGCATTATGTGTTGACGTCTCACAAGCATCCTAGCAAATCCACGACGTCACCCTATAATATCAATAAATAAGTGGGGCCACGGAGCTCATTGGAAGTCTTGTATCATGACCACGTCTAACACTGTTTGAATATCTAATGATGTTAACTTCAAACTCTGTCTTAGCATCTCAGCAAAAAATTTCACTTAGTTGTTTTATAGCCCTTGCTAAGCAGGAGATTCAAAATCAAACAGCTACTTACCACCATGCAAAAGGATGACCTTGCTCTAAGTTACATGGATTATTCCAAAAACCAGTCCTCTTCCTTCCATTTAGCCTCATTAAAATATCTCTAAATGAATCAATAGTCATAGAATTTTTCATGTTCCTCTTAATTAAAACGTCTCTTTAAGTTCAATTTAAGCAGAGGGGTGTATTTCTCCATTTGCAGGACTAACAGTGTAGTTTTTCAACAGGTATCTCATTTATGATATATACGTTCTAAAATTCCATGAGGTTTAAGGATTATCTAAGGGGACTGTTGTTTTAGTTTTACTTTCTGTTTGTGGTAAATACACTTAATTATTTTACTCTCTTAAGAAAAAGGGAGAAGGTTTGAAATGTCCACATTCCACTCTTCTTTCCTCCTCTCTGTGACCTGTTCACGCATCATCTATGGCTAGCAATGTGCTTGTTTCAAAATGCAACCGAGAGTCAGCCATGAGTGAATAGCACACGGGTCACCCCAACAAGTGGAAAGTACACAGCATTTGTTTTGTCACGACCGAAACAAGGAAGAGGTCAACAAAGGAAATAGAAGGCATTACAGCTTTCATCCCCAGCGTTAACTGATGCCTTATTTTGAAATTCATTTTCAGTCCCCACACTTTCCATTTCACCAGATACGTACTTCTTAGGTAAGGTGCTGGAGAAAACAGCATTTGGATCACCCCCCTGTGCATGTGCCCAGTGCAGCAGGAGAACATGCTTCACTGAGAACAAACCAGCTTAAGTGTTCTTAAGTATCTGCTATTGGCATGTATACGGGTAATTGTAAACTTTATGTGGACACACACAAACACACATGGTTTATATGTTACCCAATGTACATATGTTTATACGTAGTATGTCAAACCTGCTATCATTATACCCAGAAAACATATTCCCACACATTAAATCAGAGAGTTCTTGGTTAAGACACACAGGTCGCCTTACTCATTTGGAATAAAAAATATCTAGGCTTAAAAACAAATTTTAGCACTTATAGGCTTGGAATACTACAAAGGAAGGGCTATAGCAAAAAAAAAAAGAAAAAAGAGAGAGAGAGATTATTTTATAATTTAAAAAGTAGAAAATTAAACAGATTTTCCTCAATGTTCCTGCCACCATGAAAAGATAAATATAAAGCAGAGGAGAGGCAAGCAGGTCATTCTTTTTTAATCATTGCACTCAATATCGTCCTATCTTCCACCCAAGATCAAGTTTCTTATGCAAGTTCATTTTATTGCACTGAGAGGCTAGCACAGAACCTGCCTATAGTAAAAGGGTAAAAAAAAGAAAAAAAATGTTTGTTGAATTTAACTGACCAAAGGACTAATAGGATTTTAGCTTTTCTGAGAAGTCACACCATAGATGTTATCATCTGTACTTTGGATCTGCTCACCTGAGGCCGATGGGGCTTATATTCGGGTGGGATGGAGGAGTGGCAGCTAGGAAGGGAAGTGCGGGAAATGCAGAGGCCTAGTATAAACTATCCCAGTGCCTCTTCAAAAACAGCTCTTAGCACTGTGGAAATGCTACTGTAAGGAAAGCTATATAAGGCATTTTGAAAGATAACGGGGTTTATTTAGGGGGCTTGGGGGAAGTAATGGTTTTTTCCCCCCATAATTTAATCCTATTTAGAGAGTATATGCAGATAAGTTTTTTACCTAAATTAAAACTTTCCCCAAACCAAAAAAATAATAACAACAACTATGGAATGTAAAAACAGACTACAATACATATTTTCTCAATTAAAAAAAATGTAACTCATTTAATTTGAAGACAAAAATTAGTCGAAATTTGGAGAGGAAAAAATAATAATATTTTGCCTAAGCAATGCAGAGAAATAAATCTTTTTGCTTAGCTCCAATTAAATATGATCAAATGCATCCTATTCGTGAAAAGAAGTCAAAGCAAAAGCAAAACCTCCTTGCTTCTGTCCTTTCTTCATCCCGCCACCAGGGCAACGCTGGACACCATCTGCACAGACTGCTGTCCCTGGGTTGACAGTCCACTGAATGAAACTCTCAGTGGCATATGTGTATGAAAAAAAACTCAAGTTCCATTAAATAGGAATGTCTATTTTTCTCACATTAAAGATTCAGTAATTCAGTAATGCTTTGGGAGAAAATACCGGAAAAAAAAGCAAAACAAAAAAAACCACCCACACACAACACTGTCAGTGTGATTTGAGATGTCAGTTTTTTAAAAAGCTGAACATTAGATCAATCGTCTTACTTTCAGATGAGGAAACTGAGGCTCAGATCAGCTAAGGGACTGTCCCAGTTGGCATCAAGCCCTGATCATGAACAAGTGTTGACTGCAGTGTCCAGTGCTCTTTGGACTTTGTTAAAATAAATGAACAATGAACCATCTCTACCGTAGGTGCAGGGCTGCGAGAACAATTACAAATGAGCGCCCTTCTTTTCTGCAACATGGCAGAAAGGGAGGCATAACTAATTTAAAGGCAATTCTAATTTTAAAACTGTGTTAGCTTCACAATAAGCTAATGCGCAAATATAAAAATAAAAGTCCTGAGGGTAAAAAACCTTGAAGTTATTTCCCCCACTAATGACATTTACAAAGACACTGAAAAAGTTAACTAGAAACAATAAACTTGCAATGTTGACTGTTATTTTGCAACTAAGTGAGGAAGATATTTTCAGCATCAGTCTTTCATGATCTTGCAGAATGTAACACCCCATAAATTAAAGTTTAAAGCTTCTATTCCGAGCAGGCAGATGCTGCCAGTAAGGGCAAAACACATGCCTGCTTTATCCAAAAACGTTGTAAGTGTCTGCCAGGCTCAACGAGAAAAAGTAGCCACAATTATTATTTTTTTTAAGGGAACATATTTTCCCATGAACGAAGAATGATATCTTTAAGCTGATAACAAAATACTGGCACCAGATGTTATATCTAGATCATCTAACTCTTATACTTTTGTATCTCCGATTTCATTAACTCAGTGAAGCTCCCTCCATCATGTAATTTTACATTTTCCTAAGGAGGTGGTCATTAGCATATAAAATGCCATTTAGTTTATGTATGTTCATAAGTATGCATGGATATATATATCATATTCGAGAGAGAAACATCCATAGGTTGCCTCCAAACAGGCCTCGAGTCTGCTACCTCGGTATGTGCCCTGACCGGGAACTGAACCTGCAGCTCTGTGGTGTATGGAGTGACACGCCAACCAGCGGCGCCACCTGGCCAGGGCTGTCTTTTCTAATAGGGGGGAATCCAAATTGGGTCTCTGTGCCCAAACAGTTACTTATTAGAGCCAGCACAATTTCTGAATAACTCCTATTTTTTCTACTGGCTTATAAGGTATATTCTATATTAAATACTTACATGCACAGGTTCTGTTCGTGTACATTCCATTGTTTAATTGATTTTTCATTTTTTCTTGATCTAGTTCCACTTAATTTAATTATCATAGCTTGATATTATGTTCTATGTTAGACCCCTCCTTCCAAGCCATTTACATTAGTTATTCTAATAATGTGTATACATTGTATCATACAGCGGTTTTTGTTTTCTGCACGGACAAAATGAATGTATATGACAGAGCTATCAAACTGCTCTAATTTAGTTTTCCAAGATGTAGCAAGCCAAAGCTGGTGGCACATTATTCATTCAAACTCACTTACAAAAACTTTTATATAGCAAAAGAGATCTCTTGTGTAAAATTACACTCCTGTTATTATTTGTGAAGTTATAATTCATAAGTGATTACAATAATTTTTATTTTAGCACATCAGTGAATCTGGCCTCATGCCAGAAAATTATATTATTTATTAGTTGGAGGATAGACGTACAACTATAGAGAAAAATAAAGTCAGGGGAAAAAAGTGAACTAGCACACTAATTATTTTTCAATAATCACAAGGCCCTGGAAGAGCTTCTTGCAGTAAAATACCAGGAGTGGGTGCCCAGTCAATGGAAGAGATTTAGACCCCGGGAAATGACTCAGCGCAGGAGAACGCACAGCGCCCCCTGGCGGCACTTCAGAGTAGCTTCTTCAGAGGCAAGGCCGCTTTCCCCAACACACAGCTGGTATTGGAGAACCGAGAAGTGCTGGACCAAACAGACTCCCAATGCCTGTCTCCAGAGCCAAGAACAGGCTTTATAATTTTTTTGATTTTCTTTCCATGGGGCTCTTTTTATGGTAGCTAAGTTCCCTTCAGCAATAAAAACTGTAGGACTATGAGGCCTCCTTGACCTGAGATTTCAAGAGCTGGTTACCTAATCTGTGATCACTGTCCTCAAGTGGTATGACGCCTCTTTCTTGCCCTAGCTGCTGGCCTTGCCTTTTCAACCACACCTCCACCTAGAGCCCTCAAAGGAAAAGGGAAAGCTGACATACGCAGCCAATGCTGTTGCTTCTAGCAATCGCAATGAAAAGATTTTACAACGTGAACTTGTTCCTGAGAAGTTGTGTACAAAAATCTGTTCTGTAATTTTAATATTATTTTTTGAAGGCAATGCATTGCATGACCTATATCTATCTATCTATCTATCTATCTATCTATCTATCTATCTATCTATCTATCTATCATCTATCTATCTATATGAATATGGTTATTAATATGGATATAGATTCAAACAGCCCTAGGTTTGAATTCCTGTTGGGCTATTTAACTAGTTACACTGCCTTGGGCAAAGTGCCTTAGTTTCTCTTAAGTAGCTTCCCTTTTTGTCAAAACAGGTTATTACTACTTATTTTGTAGTATTATTTAAGCACATACAGTACTAAGTTCTTGGTCTTGAGCATTGAGTAAAGAGTAGCCATTGTTACTATTATGGTCTCAAGTGTGTAAGATCTTAAATGTTTAAGTGAAGAAGTGATTACTTCTCTAAAAAGCCAAGGAGCGTTCTGTGAAGTAATCACCCTCAACTCTTAATGTTTACATAAATACTTTCTAAATTTCATAACTCTACTTGTCTTCTCCCATGAACTCTACATTTTGAAAGATTCCATCTACTAAACAAATAGTATTTATTAAGGGACACTTAGTTTGATCCTTTCACATTTATTAAAGGCATCTAAATGAGAAAATAAGAGAGCCTGTGTAATCACACCAACTCGACAGACTTATAGCCTGACGCAAATAGTTGTTTTATTTAGCTTGTGCTAATAAGAGTGGGCAAGTATGTAGCCTTTTCTAGGTTTGTTGAAAAAATGAGCATAAATAACTGTTCTCCATTTCTAATTTCTAGGACCCTAAAAAAGTATAAGGACCCCAGATTGGGAACTGTTATTTTTTAATTATGACTGCTAAGCACTGGGGTATTTCTTCTTAATGCATTCTTTAATTATTTCCTTTGGAAGGTCCCGAGTGCTTCAAATGTCAGATGGGTTGTGCCTTTTTGCCAAGGGTTGCTTAGTTAACTGTTTATTTAATGAATGGGATTTCATGTGCTGCTGAATTTCTCATGGTATCCGATAGGAAATTCTTGGCAGCATTTAGATTGGAGAACTGAGAAACATACTGGCTCTACAGAAGCTCAATCAGCTCCCAAGCAGAAGCAGGGCCTTTGCCAAGGAAAATTCACTAAATTAAAAAATACAAAGACCACACTCTCACACAATCCAAGAAAAACTGACTTTGGTGTGCAGGATTAAATGAAAACTGGATCCAGGCATCTCGGGTAGCCCATGGATGGAAGGGGTGGAAATGCTCCACAGTTTCGGGAGAGAAACAGAAATGGGATCTCCTTGCTTTGAAGGAGGACAGTATTTGCTTAAATTTCTGGATTGCTTGGAAAATTCAATTGCCTGGTAAGGTAAAAAAAAATGAAGTCTTTTGTGAATTTCCCATTTTTCTTACTTATGGAGATCAGTCTAAATCACTTTCAGTATGTGATTGAAAGGTATAATATTTATTCCTTTCAGTGGGTGGAGGAGTGGGTGGGGAGAGATTAACCTAAGAACTTATATGCATATATGCATAACCCACGGATACAGATGATAGCGTAGTGAAGGCCTGGGGGGAGGGATGCAGGGGGGAGGGGATCAATGGGGGGAAAAGGGGAACATTTGTAATACTTTCAACAATAAAGATACATTTTTAAAAAAAGAATTAATGAATAACTATTATTTTTAAATAGCAGCCTACAGTTACTGAGCCTCCTAGACTAAATGTATTCAGGTGGCTATATTTATTAAATGATTTGACCAGGTACCTAGACCTTGCCTAAGCACTGGTTACCAGATAGATTTTCTATGAGAACTGAGAACAAGAAAACTCACTGCAATATTATCTGGGCTCTGAAAACTCCCCAATCCACTCAAAGATATACAGGGCGTCCCCCCAAAAATGTATACACACTTTGGATAATTATAAAGGCAATGTTTATTAAAATACATTTCATTTTCAAAATGTAATAGAAATTAGCTGTTAATGTATGTATACATTTTTATACATTTTTGGGGGGAACACCATACATGTATATGTGTATGAATATATATATGTTTTAAAAAAATTAAACACCAGTTTGAGAAAATGATAAGAATGTATATTCAGTAATTCGAGATGAATTGCACCAGTACTTGTCAATCCTGTAGGAATATTCGGCCCTGTGTGGAATAGGGCCTGTTGCAGATATCACTGTCTTCAGCTCCTTCTTTCAAGTCATCACACTCTGCCAGCCCATGTCCCAAACCCTTTCCCTTTCTGTAAGAACAATTTCCTGAGTCAGCCTTGCTCTCTTTTTTCTCCTAAAAGAAGCTTCTTTCTCTACCGCTTTACTGAAAGCTCCCTGCTGGGGCAACCACAGGCCTGGCAGGCACCCGGGTTCCTGTCGGTGCAATTTTCTTGCTTTAGTCAGAAATTAAGAGAGCTGTGCTCATCCCCATATAGATGCTGATCCCAGGTGAGGCTGGCCGCCTCTGAGGTGGCTAAGTAGACACGTAGTCTCTTCAGACCAAATCGCTTGGCTGTCTTCTACCCCAGCTCAGTACTAAACCACCCCTCGGCCTCGCCCCCAGCAGAGTTCACTGTGACTGGCCATTTATAACCACTAGCTCCTAACCGCCTTGGATTAGCTGATATGTTGTTTGACATAATATTAACGTGAATCAAAAGAGCACCAATAACCAATCGTTAAGCACATTCTAGGTGGGTGGGGGTGGGCTGGATGCAGGGTGGAGGGAATCAATGGGGGAAAAAGGGGACATGTGTAATACTTTCAACAATAAAGATAAATTAAAAAAAATAATCTAGTTGACATTAGGAAGCCTCTAAAGGAGATATTAGTTTAAACTACCACAATAGAAAATGTTTCCAATAATGGTGATGCTTAAAAGGATAGAAGCACAACTCTAATTGCTAATTTTTTTTGTTGTTTTTAGAAGGCTAAGTTTGCATAGGGAAGGAAATTCAATCAGTAAATTAGGAATTTGAAGAAAATTGTAAAATTGTATTAAGTCTTCCAGGTCTTGAGAAGGCAAAAAAAAGTGTCTTTTACATTCTCAGATACAATGGAGATAAAATTTGTTAGAAGTTAAGCCCATGTAATTTTATCCTCTGTAATCATAATTGCTAACTGCCACAGGATATGTCTATCAAGAGGGCCATATTTCTTCTCTTGCTGTCTCTTGATTCCCCCCCCACTAATCTGTGGCAGGGCACATTTGAGAAACGTTAGTCCTGCTCAGTTGTGGGTCTGATAAGATTTTTTTAAGTCCGTAGTAAAATTATAAAATGAGCACTTAGTTTTGTTTGTAAAAACCACATTTTTTTTAGAGGAAAAGGAAACATCTAAAAGGATTTGTACACTTTAACATTTCAGTATGGATTGGGAGGTGCCCATGAACCACAGAACTGACCACAGAGCAGCAACTAACTCAGGGGAAGTTCCTGCCACACAGGAAGGAGAAAACCATCCAAAAGTTTGTAGGGAGAGCTCAGAACATGGGGGGAAAAAAAGGGAAAGGAGGCAGAAGTAGTGGCCTCCTCCTTGGCAGAGCTGAACAGGAAGAAGATTAAACTCCAAGATGTGACTGGAGAAATCAGAAAATACTGGTGGGGGTACCACACTCACCTGGGGAACCTGACAGCCTCTCAGAGCAGCTTTAGTCTGGGAAAGATGCTTCATCCATCAAGGCCTGGAGTAGAGGTGGTAACAGCAGAGAGGGATATCCTAGGGAAGCCTCAAAGACTCCAGAAGGCTGCAGAGAAGTTCTTGGGGTCCCCTGGTGGGCCCAGAAACAGTAGGTGGATCAAAGGACCAGAAGAGATCTGAAGCCCAGACAAGGAGCTTTCTGGAATCTTAGACCCAAAGGCAACCACAAAACCCCACCACCTGAAGGGTGCATGCTCACACAGGGCCAAACAACAACTATGTTTCAGTCCACAAAGGCTGGTCAGAGACCAGGCTGGATGAGGGACATCACAGGGAAGCCAGAGATGATCCCACAGGAAGCCTTCAGACCAGAAATCCCTCCCCCAGATCCTGGGGATGGAGAAAAGAGAAATTCCCCCTGAAGCGGAAGAAGAAACTCTGATCAAGAATTTGAAATCTGAGTTGACTGAATATTTACTTGAAATAAATACTTTTTAAACATGAAGAAAATGAATGGTCTAAAATTGGAAAGTTTCTATACCACCCAACCTCAAACCACCATTAATGGGAATGAGAAATTAAGAAAAGGATTAGTTACCAAAAGAAAGAAATGATTTTCAGCATATCTTCTTTAAATTGCATATTTTTATACCCTTCTTACTCCCATCCTACTATGACAAGAAGGCTGTCTATACAACGAAAGCCGTCTGATGCTTAAAATATGTGGTTGACACCAGGCAGGCAATAAATATGCTGCTGGGCCAAATTCTGCTGCCAGAAATTCTTTCTAACGTACTATCAGCAAAAAGTATATAATTATACTATTTTATTAAGTGTAAGGGTCTTTCTTGTCTGGTCTGGCATTTTTGCTTTTGCAAACGTATCTCTTAGTGTGTTCTTTCAAAAAGAATAGACTTATTTAGCCCATCTCTTATGAGGGTGACATCAGTAAGCTCACAGTTAATGATAACAGCTGCCACCGATTAATGTCCAGTGTGTGCCAGTCCACGCGCAGGGCAGGCATTATCATTAATTATTATATCAATTCTCCAAGGTAGGGTTTTTTATGTACTCCCATTTTCAGGTGTGGTAATCAAAGCTCAGATGGCTTAAGTAACTTTCCTAAAGTCACACAGGTAGTAAAAGCTCATTCCATTATATTACACTAAGTCCCAGCAAATAAGTTCTAACAAATGAAGGGCCCCTGACAGCCTCTGGGGAACAGAAGTCCGCGAGAGCTAACTTTCTGTTCTCTATCCAACGTTCATTTTCTCAGTAAATGGAACTTACTGGATATTAGAATAAGCTTCAAAATATTGAGACATTTTGGTTCTAGTTTCAGCTCTGCCATTAATTGTGTGAATCTGGGTTTTCCGTTTTCTCACCCGATCAATGGGAATAAAACCTGTCTTCTTTCCCTTTCAGAATTAAGAGTAGTTCTAGCTTTGCATTGATTGACATAGAATCTAATGATATGCGAAAGTACTTTTATGGTGAATCTAAAATGTAGTTTGATATTCATATCTAAAATTTATGTCAGATAGGAGGGGGGTTGGGAAGAAAATTTCAATTTGTGGACTTTGTGTCAGGGGCTGGGCCAGGGACTGAAGACATCATGATAAGATCTGGTCCCCGGCCTTAAGCACGTAACAAGAGAGAAACAGACAGAAACAAAGAATTGTTACAAATCAAAAGTCAAGCATGTGGATCTCTGCCTCCTGGGCCTCAAAAATGAGCCCTGGATGGGAACTGTCTCACCCACAGCTGTGTTGGTGGTGGCAATTTTTTAAGTAGTTTGTTAGAAATATGAACGTCTTAGAAGGTGTGTTTACATTTAGAGGCTTATAATTAAATATGACAATATCTTAGTCTGTATTACAAGCAAGTAAAGATTAGGAATGAAACACGCTCATTAGAGATGGAACCCCAAAAGGATGTAAAGCTAAGTAGTTTAAAAAATATATGATGAAGAATTTAGGTTTTTCTTCATAACTGAGTGTCTTACCTGCGTAATAGTCACCATTTATTGGGTATGTTCTGTGTACCAGGAATTGCACAAAGAACTCTGTAGGGATATTCTCATTTAATTTTAATTCTGACGGCCCTATGTGGTGACTACTAGCACCATTCCCATTTCACAGATGAAGAAACTGAGCGTGAGAGAACTAAAGTGGCTTAGCCCAACCAAGCCACAGTCACAGAGCTGGCCACTGGGAGACTGGAACCCACACAATGTGGCTCCACAACCCTCACTCCTAATTCCTAACCACTATATACCACACTGTCCCCTGAGCTAGGACAAGGTGTGAAATACACAGGAAGAAATGTGAGTGCACATTGATATAAAAGCTGCTTTTGAAATTGCGGGGGAGAAACAGCAGGTTAATGTTTCCCAACTGCACCACTCTCCAACTCTACACATAAAAGATGGCTGGTCATTAAGTCACAGACCAAGCACAAGGATTAATTTCCCTAATAAACTCTACCAGCATTTCCTGGGGGTAGAAAAATAACATCCCCAGCACTAGTGAACCCAGCAACAAATGGACTTTCACTGACTTACACAGAATATAATATGATCGGCCAGTAGGAAAGATTGTATTCAGGGCACTGCATCTTCAGTGAAGGAATAACTGTCATCAGGGTTTTTATGACAATAAGAAATTGCATAAAAGTTCAGTGATTTCTGTTATAACTTACCCTGAAAATTTTTATATACATATATATAGAGGGGGGGGGAGGCCTCATATTATCATCTAACAAACATATTTCCTTTAGAAATGTTTGTTATTTGTGTTGCTGTGTATGCAAAACCAGCCTCCACCAGTTTTTCCTAGCATGTGTACAAAGCAACGGGTTTTATGCAACTATAATCTACTAATAGAAGATTTGTGTTTACCCTAAAGAATAGTCCACTTTTACTTCTCTCCTTCTAGTATGTCAATAAGCAAACACAAGGCAGAGATTAGAAACCCTCTGTGCGGAAAATGTCCGTAATAGGAAGCGTCCAAAATATCATCTACCCAACAGAAAGAGAATGAACTGATGGACATCCAGACAAGTTCACTCACATTGCCAAGGGACTGTAAGGCAATGTCCCTCAAAACTGTTTGAGAAAGTGGATTTTGTCAAGAAAAGCCATCTGAAGTAAAGTTTGGGTAAGCACCAAAAGCTCCAGTCTTCAAGGACTTTTCAATTTCCTCCAGTAGGCAAGTATGGAAACTGAATGGTTCAGCATATCTCTAATAAAAAATCATCTCCCAGGGCTCCTTTCCTATGCAGGCAAAATCAAATTAACTTCAAACAAAAGAGGTTAGATGCATACATAAAGGAAGTATCTAACTGTAACATCATCGCATTCCCACTCTCTAAGGTCTCCTAATACCTACCCAGGAGAGAAATCCAAATATTAACTTCAGTCCATATTACTCAGCAAAATCTAACGAGAAGCGTGGTTTCCAAAAGGGAATGGCACAGAGAGGACGATCCCACTGCACTGCTGGGATTTCCACCGTCAGGGTTTGATGACACCATCATTCTCTGGACTCTTATTAACATTTGCTGAGGGCCAACAGGATCCCAAACTCCTTTCCCAGCCCACAAATTGTGCAGCACCCTTATTTTGACCACCGGGCAGCCACTGAATCAGAAGCTCCCAGTGCTTCGGCTGGAGGAGCTGAAGTGTTGCTCTGTACCTTCTGGGCCCCAAACTGCTGCACGCCCGCCACGCAGCCTCCCCAAGCAACGACGCGCTGCGCTCACATGCTCTCAGCGCGCACTCGCTGGCGCGGACGAGAAGGGTACATCACCAAAATGCTTTCGCTTACACGACGTGTTGCCATGGGAGGTAGGCCCGCTGGCCAGAGGCACGTTTAAAGACGTAACTTACAGTGTTCTGTATTAAATGCTGTCTGTATCGCATTTGGGGTGGTTTGGAAGATATATTTTGAAGGTCTTTTATGGTGGATCTTTGGGACTCAGTGCTATTCCCCATCAGGAAAAGCATTCTAACTGCACGTCTTTTCTTAACAAGAATGCTCAGTAACTGAGCTTCACCCACGTGGGACACTGAGTGAGAGAAGGCATCTGCGTGAATGGCTGTGTAATCAGCCCTGAATTCCAGTCCCCAGCTTGAGCCCTGGTACTGGGCTGCATCCTCTCCAGGGGGAGCCACAGAGGCTAGTGGTAGGCCCCGGGCAGGACACACGGGGGTCACATGGAGACGCTTCCTACTGCCAACGCCTACCCCGTGTTCCAACCCTGCCCTCTCGCTAATGACAGGCTCTCTGCATGGCCAAAGTTGTGTGTACCAAATAGGTCTGATCTCTCTTTTCACTGTCTAATTGTATTGGATGAAAGGATGGAGTAACTTTTAGAAATCTAGCGATTTACAAATTCTAAAAGTACATGTTAAATTTTCTTCTGTTATTTTTTTGGAGGGAATTATCCAGAATATGTTTCTAGATGCACATTCCAAGAGGGAAAGCCCACATCTATTTTGCTTCCCGTTTTCCCGTCTACCATTCTTGGCCTGTAGAAAGCATTCAGTAAGTATTTATTCAGTGTATCAATAGTCATGCCTCTCTTTAACAGGAAAACGATTTCATCAGCAGATTCTTTCTTTGGATGCAAAGCATGACTTCCTTCAAATGTAATTGCCCTCTCTTATAGATAGAAATTAATAGTGGTAAATAATGGTAGTTCTTTGTAAAGAAAAGGTTCTAAGCTAAAGAGCTTGCTTAAAACCAAGCCAGGCAGATGAACTTTATTTATACGTAAACATATGAAAAATAGAGGGAGGGAATGAGAGAAACAAAGAAAATGGAAGAAACAGAGAGAGAGACAGAGAGAGTGAGAGAAATAATTTGATTATTAATAGAACTTAGTGTTTTTCCATACACGTATTTTCAGAAAACTCTTTATTTTCTAAAGAGATATCCGCCTACATGGAGTTTATACTATGGGGGTGACCATAAAGAGACAAGATAAATTTACATACGTACTACATAATTAGTGTTATTACTTTATAATCACATTTTGTGTATTGTAGCTTTTAATTACTTTAGTGAAAAAATTCTAGTGCATTTCATTCTCAGTCATAGACATTACTGGTTATTTTTGACAATGTTTCATATTCTGGGGTCCAATAAAAAATAAAACACAAAAAACACCTGAAAGTCACTTTTATATTTGTATTTCCAACTAAAATTCACGCATTCCTGATGGAAAATAATTACTTGTAAATTTAAATTCACTAGCTTCACTTTCCCTAATTACCAGACACACAAACACCTTCAAAATACCTCCAAAGTTCCTTGATACATTCCATGTAAATAGAGGGTGTCCTCGAAAAATGTATACACATACATTTGTTAATAGCTCATTTGATGTTCCTTTCTTTTCAGATTTAACCCATTGGAGTTAACAGTTATTGAAAGTGTGTGTGCATTTTGGGGGGACACCCTGCAGTTGCTGGTCCTCCGTGGTAAACACTGAATTTGTTCCCATCTAGCTAGTCCAGGGCATAGAACAACCGCAGCTCTCATCTGGAAGCTTTGCCAACATCTTCTCCTAGATGAAGGCCTTCCCGATGGCCTTCACATCTTCTCTTTCTCCTCCTTCTGACCCCCTCCCCCTTTCCCCCGTCTCCTCTGCGGTTAAGCAGCCCTTCCTTGGAGCCGTAACCTGTAAATACTGTACCTGAGGACAGGATTTATTACACCCTCGCGAACCCTTTCTGGCATTTCAGTAACAAGCTCCTTGTGGTCAGCAGCCTTGTGCTCACCCAGAACTTGGATCTATATTTCCATCATGGCGAGTGATAAAGCACTATCCGTCGGTTGGGAATATTCTGAAACATTATTGCATTTCCTAGTCTCAGCATTTTTTCACTTCCAAATCATTCTCAGTGTGACGCCTCACATACAGAAATCAATGAATAAATAATGCCAGCTGACGGACAGCTCTGAGGATGGTGTGGAGGAATAAGATGTGAAATTCAACCATGTTTCTTTTTCTCCCTGTTACTAGCATAAGTAAAAGATTAGAAATTCAAAAGAGAATCACGTTAATATCTGCGAATATAAAATAAGTCTCTCCAGCATGTTAATTATAAACTGCATACATGCTAGCTGAAGATTTATGTAAAAAGAGATAACTGGTAAAAGTATCTAATTCTAAGTAGACTTTTCAGATTAATTTACCTTAACATCAGTGCCCAACAGCAGTCTATATTTTATTTCCTAAGATCCCCTAGCACATGGAATTCCAGTTTAACTTCATTTTAATTAAATATTTAGCTTAAGAACATTAATCATTTATTTTATAACCTATGGCTAAGTTGCATATTATATAAAATACCAATTAATGAGAATATGCAGATTATTATACCTATACTTGTGATTGAAGACCTAGAACAAATATAAAGACAACTCCGCTACAGTGCACATAGTCATGGTAATAGTACCTGACTGGTTACACACACACACACACACACACGCACACACACACACACGCACACACACGTTTATAACCAATGATATGTCTTTCTGAAGGAAAAAACTAAATTGAAGTCATAGCAATACAGAATATTTATATTTTATTAGGAAGCCTGAGCTTTTAGGAGATATAAGAGATTTTTAACAGAGGTATTAACCAATAAGTTTATCTAAAGTATGCAATACTCTGATCTAGATACCTTTTTATCTGGGCATTTATACACGCATAGGTAATATAAAGTCTGGCCTGAGTTCCCTGAATCATATTTAAATGTAGATTAAAACCAGGAAAGCTGAAATCTAAATTGAGCAAAGAAGGAATTCATTTTTTTATATTTTATAAAACTATTGAGGGCAAAAATTTGGTGCTACTCGTCCCATGACAAATCCATGAACAATATGAGAAGCAACACAAGGGCCCTGAATATCTACAATTCCAATATTGAATTCAATGCCTTAGATTTTCTTGGCCTCTTTCTCTTTTAGAGGACTTGAGCAAAACTAAACAAACTTTCTATTTCTCATAAATCACTCTTTGTTATTTGTTCACACCAGGAGACTATGTCCAGGGCTCAGGACAGGGTCAGCTCTGGAATGTCTACCTAGGAAGGGATGGGGCCCACAATGTTTGAGGGGGGTGCTTAGGAGACGTGTTTCAAAGCTGCATCTGCATAGCAAGTTTATAACTTTTTAAAAATTTTTGTTTGTTAATAATTATACCTTCCTATGTAAGAAAGTACTGAGAGAGTCATGTACCTATTATTCATTTTCTCCTACTGGTAACATCTTGAAAAAAAAAATTGGTATAATTATCACAAGCAGGATATTGACATTGATATAATACACCTACCGATTTTATTCAGATTTGCCCACTTTTGTACTATTTGTGAGTGTATATCTGTGTGTGTGGGGGGGGTGTAGTTAGTTCCATGCGATGTCATCACATGTATAGGTTCATCTATACATTACCACAATCCCATAAATGTTTATTGTTGGTATGTTATAGTATATAAAAATAGCAAAGTATGCTAAAGACTTTATTTGTACTCTAGATATGCCCAAGAAGACGTACATCGCTCATGCAGGAGAATTGTACTATTATGATTTAACTTGAGGTCACTAGAGAGGCAATGATGATGACTTTGAGAGGCCTAAATCCTTCTCTTCCCTGACTCACGCTCAACACTGAGGGCATCTGGGTTTAGCCTGGGATTAGGTATCATGAAACCATCACTTCTTTACTTGGACCACATGTTTCATTTTCGGATTTCTTTTCCCTTAAGCTGCATTTTCTCATTTTCACATACTCCCTACAGAGATCATTCAAGAAATTAATACTTTATTGAAGTCAACTGATCTAACCTTAACAACATAAAACCTATTCACCAAATTGTGGGGAGAGTGAAATGAGATGCTCAGTTTTGTATCAGCTTCTCATATAGACCACCTGCCATTCAATTTATGAAGCTGGGAGGAAAACTGATTCTCAGTTACTGTCTTCAGAGACTACGAGGTGTGGGATGGGATTGATTTCATTTTGTGCTTTCTGCTGCTCGGGGTAGCATGGCTAAATAGAGAGTGCCTATATTAGGCTCCTAAAGAGACCACAAAGTCACAGAGAGCCCTGATTGAATTCAGAGTGTGAGGGTGCAGAAGTGAGCTGGGAGGTAGATGTATGACGAACACAGGATTCACCCAGGCTGCTCTACCACCACCCAGCTCTCCCACAAATGTACATGCAAAAGGAGGGGAACTTAATAGGAAAATAACACAAACAAGGAACTAAATGAAAAGGCGAGAGTCCCAAGAGAACTCTTAGAATATGGCCACGCACATAACTAAATTACCTTAATGGAAGGTTATATAATCTTAAAAATAGAACAATTCCTTCATTTAAAAAAAAGGAGTTTCTTTTTGAAAGAGAATATTCTATGCTAAAAGAAATCAACAGAATTAGGATTTTGGACTTGAGATTTAGCTTTTCCATATATTTTTGACATCTATAAACAAGAAACAAGATAATTTAAGACTAGAAGTTCTATAAGGACAGTGATTTTTGTCTGTTTTGTAAACTGCTATATTTCTTGAACCTCAAACACTGCTGGGCATTCAGAAATATTTGACAGCAGGCACTCAAAAATGTTTGCTGAATGAATTACCAGTTTAAAAGAAAAATGTTTGGCTAATGGAAATATTCTTACTTGGCCTATACTTTTCAGGTTAGGGCGGCAGCATCTTTTATCTACACGTCCCATGGGCTGAGAATGACCAATCCAAATAATAATTAATACTCTTAATACTCCTCCCACTTCAATGGACAGCTTAATCATCTCTCTTCGAATAATTAAAACTGAAATAAAATTAAAATTGGCTATAGTTCACCTTCCCATCAGATATGTAGGTAATATAAAAGATTTGCAGCCCAGAAAGAAAACAAAGGGGTTGAATTTAATTATTGTCTGAAACAGATAGGTATGTACTGAGTCCTGAAACAAGGGTTTTCAGTGACAATCGCTGAAGGTGCAAAAGGAGAAATACATTTAGCAGGAAGCACGAGAATTTGGAGGGATCACATGTGACGATGTCACGATTATGAAGGAAGAGACCAGCAGGAGCCTCTAGAGGTCTCTTGAGAGTGCCCAGGACAGAGTGGGCAGCTGTCTGTCCTGGGCAATGAGACATACAGCTTGGAATGCTGGAGCAAACCGGGTTATATTTAAGAGCTGGGATAGGATACTGGTTTGCCCAAGAACATACCATTATTTAGAGGCAGACGCAAGGCTATGAACCAAGTACTAAACAATAGGTGCGCTTTCAAACAGGGGCTATGCCATGTGGGCAATAACATCTTAAGGGAAAAAAGCTATATACATAGTGAATTTCTCTCTAGTATACAATTGTGGAGATATTATGGGTTTTCTGATAAAAAATTAGCCATAAATGAATAAGATTCTGTTTGAGAGCATTCCAAATCACCTGTCCACAGTAAGTCAATATTGTTAAATATCCAGAAGTTTTGTCTAATCTTCAGTTTTCTTAGTTGCAGAGCTAAAGGATTCCTCAATATAAACTGCAGCTTTGGTTTTTAATATTGGTTTTCTATATGGCCAACAAAATTCTGACCCTAAAAAGAGGCCATAAAAAATTATTTAGCAAATGGAAGAAAAGATAAAATAGGATAAAACAGAGGTAAAAAAACACACACAAAAAACACGGAGACTAATAAAGCTAACACACAAATGTAGTCTAAATAGCTCCTTAGTCCTCTGGTAACTATACTTATGGATCTTCTAAGAACAAAAAAATCAAAGTATCTTCTACCTTTAAGGTCATGTTTATATCTATAATACTTATATAACTCCTATCTCAGGAACATCACTATTAGCTTCCACTTTCCCAACTTGTTTCACACAGATTTAAGTTGCCCATCAACCCTCACAATGGCCATCGTTACAATGCATGTACCTTACTTAACTTCATAGCATGTCACTCACTGTCAAAAACCTTAAGGTACAATCACAAAATTCTTTGGCTATTTTCCCAAGAATGTATGCCTTTTTCTATATTGTCTCCTCCCCTCCATTTCTTTATTCTCTCCTTTCTCTCCGAGCCGTGTTTATTCACTCAATGTTTTTCACCTCCTCTTTCCCCAACTTTTTAACCCAATTCCTCTACTCGCCTTCCAAAATTCACGGCCACGTCAGGGGTGAGAAGCCTTCCCTGACACCCCACTCGGGGTCTTCCGCAACACCAAGGGTGCACCCTTGTCAGAGGATTGACAGTGAGTTACTGCAGTTGCCTCCTTACCCTCCTGCTTCCACGATGACTGCTCGTTTGCCGAGGTTACAGGTTAGGTCATGTTAACTCTTGTATCTTAGTGCCTAGCCCACCACCTGGCATGTAATGGTACTCCCCAAATGTCAAAGCCAAAATTTACTGAGCACCTTCTATATATCAAGTGTTTTTCTAGTGATGTTATGCTCAAGGTTCACAGAGTCTAGAAATCCCTTCTCCACAAGGTATTTAGACTTTAGGAACCAGAACCGATGTCCCAGCCTTCACGATCTTCCAGTTGTCAAGGCTGAGTCAGTCACTCCTCTGCACATGTGAAAATTAAGATAATGATACTCAAAATATCACATTAAAATAATTTTTAGTATCTCTCCCACTCCGTGTGCTTTACATTTCTGATTCCTGCTCCCCATCTTGACACCAGGTAGCTAATGATGAGGTAAACGACTGGCTGGAACACAGTAAGTGTTTGTTGAATGAAAACCATGGGATATTGAAAATTCTAATTCTCCCTTCCCCCTTTTGAAAATGTCAGGTTTCAAGTTTTGGTCACAGAAGCCTTTTGAAGAAGAGAAAGAAGTTATGTGTTGGAGTCAGCACAGAGAATTTCAGTTCAAAAAGTTAATGGCTGCAAAGATCTACTGCCCTAAAAAAATTCTTTTACTTTTATTCAAGGCAAGCCAACAAGTATCCTTTAAACTTGATATGCTAAAAAGGAAAAAAAATACTAAGTTGTTTGGGTGACATATGTTCCCATATTTCTAGGTCAGTCTTGATCAACTAGTCTTTCTCATGCACCCCATAAATACACTTGTACTTGTCAGCCCGTCTGTCCTGGTTTCGTTGGTTTGGAAAATGTAGTCACTCTAAATGTTCTATTTATTTCTGGCCAACCATGCAAAGTTTCTATTTTATGTTTAACTATTTTAAAATTCTCTTAACTCCCTTTCTGAAAAAAGTAAGGAACAAATGGGCAGCTATTGGCAGAGAAGATTAACATGATGACTTATTCTTATTTTGGCATCAAACAACTTAAAAATGTGTCAGTGGTAGAACAAGGAAGAACGCGTTTCCCTCTGTTAGATACAGGGGTTTTTTTGACCTAAGGATGAGGAACCTGGGTTTGCTAAGTACATGGTCAGCATCAGCACCGCCACTATAGTTCGGGGTGCTGGGTGAAATGCTTCTGTCACAGTGCACCCACGTGAATCTCACGGAAACGTGCAGGAGAGCTCTGACCCTCGGCCCCAAGCAGAAGCGAAAAGGTCAGTGTGTCAAACGAAAAACAGGTGAGGCTGTCTGAGATATTGCTCAGTCTGGAGTCTAGAATAAAGGTACAGACTCAGTCCCTTAGTTTGGCCCTGTGTCTCTCAAACGTCAATAGTGTGCAAACTTGTAAAGGAAAAAGAAACTTCAGGGGTCCCCAAGAATAAACCTGTACATCTCACCCCTTCCCACAGACTCTGAGCATTCTGGGTGGAGAAAGAGTGGAGCGGTAGCTAAGTAGATGAACTGCGGGATCAAATCTGGATTCAAGTCCTCAGGGTCACTGAGTAACTAAATAGCTTTAAGCAAGTTAAACTCCCTAACGCCTAGTTTCTTCATGTGTAAAACTAGAATAAAAACAAAACAGAAACAAAACAAAATGGTCCCTAGATGAAATAAGCCAGTCACAAAAAAGATAATGTAGGATTCCCTTTATATGAGGTATCCAAAGTAGTCAAACTCAGAAACAAAAGTAGAGTGGTGGTTACCAGGGGCAGGGAGGGAGAGATTCAGAGTTGCTTAACAGGTAGAGACTTTCAGTTTTGCGAAGTGAAAAAGCTATGGAAATCTGTTGCACAACCATGTGATTATATACTACTGAACTGTACCCTTAAAAATGGTTAAGATGGTAATTTTTTTTAATTTTATAACTGCAATTTATAAAAAAAAACCCCACCTGCCTAATAGAATGATAATGAAGCTCATATATATATATATATATATATATATATATATATATATATATTTACACACACACATATATATATATAGTACCTCCCCTCAAAATTGTAATAATCAGTGTTTTTTACAAATGGGAGCTATTTTTTTTTTTTTTTTGCACTTTTCCAGTAAATGGGAGCTATTCTTGTTTCAGCGATAATCAAAATTATCAAAAGAATCAGGCGCACAGGAAATTCTACTGATTTAGTGAGGGTTTTTCCCTCAGTCACTGTGCTGGCTGGTTGCTGTTGAAGCACCAGCCATGAGAACCCCTGTACTCATGCAGATGATTCATTCATGCTGACTGATGACTGTGACTCAGCTTTCAGTTGGGGGGGTAAGCGGTATCTTGGGGGAAGCGTCGGTCTCTTAGGAGCAGTCATTCAGTTATATTTGGTAGCCTTCCTCCAGGCACTCTGGTAGGCGATAACAACTTCTAAACACCCACTGAGAGCAGAGCCACACAGATTTTCTTTCTGCTGGAGAAAATAGGCTTGTGACATATGTGTTATTTGGGGACATGAAGCCAAAGTGCTTCTCAAACTGGCCCCTACCCTTCCCTCTTGGATCCATCTCCTCCCACGTGCTTTGCTCCAGCCACACTGTCCTTTGTGTTACTTCTGCTCATCCCTCAGAGTCCCTGCCATGTTCCTCTTCTACTCAGAACGCTTTTCCTCAAGGCAGCCACAAGAATCACGCTCTCGGGGTGTCCAGGATTTGCTCCCATGTCATCTCAGGGTAGAACTCTGTGACCATCCTACATGAAACTGCCTCCCTCCTCCTCTCCTGGCCCAGGGATGTGCTGATTTTTCTCAAACACACATATCATCCCAGATGAGTCGTAGATTTAAAAAAAGTGTTTAGTGTCAGTCCCTCCGCTTCACTGTAAGTTTCATAATTGTTCCCTTTTGTTCACTACTGTATTCCAACCTAGAATAGTGTCTGGTAGACAGTATGCACATATTCAATATTTTATGAAGAAAAAATATAAGGTCGAAGCCATATTCAATACAAAGAATCAACAATGGCCTAACTAAAAAAGTTCACCTCGTGAAGAAAATATCAAAGAAATATGACTTAGCCCCCTGCATGCTCCCACCAGAAATCATTTTGCATTCACCTCAAGCGCCTTTCCACTCCAGTGAAAGTGGGAGTCTAATATCTGTTTCGCTGCCATTTCCCTAATGGGAA
This sequence comes from Miniopterus natalensis, assembly GCF_054644295.1. Classification (NCBI taxonomy): domain Eukaryota; kingdom Metazoa; phylum Chordata; class Mammalia; order Chiroptera; family Miniopteridae; genus Miniopterus; species Miniopterus natalensis. Next base: position 26,337,229 of record NC_142093.1, read on the forward strand.
GGTGTGAAAGCACATAGAAGCTAATGTCCCAATAGATGCTGAAGACAATTTGGGAATTTAGAGGTACAGCTACATACTTAATAAAATGTTATTAATAATGTATTTACTTTTTAATATATATAGCTGTAATACATTCCATTATTTCTTTAAAAAAGAAAAAAATAATATAAACTGACTGCTATGGTAATTAGCTTTATGAAATATACATTAGGTTCTTGGATTATGCTGGAAAATTAAAATATTTATAAATATCATTATTTTACCTGCAAGAGGTGCCAATATGTTGCTTTTGTTTTAAAGAGAGAGAACTTCCAAAAAGAGAGTGTGCTAGAAAGAATTTACAACAGTGCAAATAAATATAAGTAAATGTAAAATAAGTATAATAAATGTAAATAAAATAAGTATAAATAAATTTAATTAAATAAATTAACTTTTTAAAAATGCAAAAAAATAATGTAAACGAAAATGTAAATACAATAAATGTAAATAAAATAAAGTATTTTAATGATTATTCTGGCAAGAGGTTTTTTTGAGTGCCTACTATGTTCTTGGCCCTCAATAAAGGCTGGCATTTTACTTGTAAGCAAGACCCCTAAAACCAGACCTGCTGGAAACGAAGGCATTACATAGTGAACTGTTTCCCCACGTCACAATCCAGGCAGTAAGTCCATTCCTGCTGATCCTAGACCATGCTCTAAGAGAGTTAAAACCTCAGACATGGCTTCCAGAATTTAATAACCACTATTTTTCAGAAACCAAAAGGCAAACCCGGTGGGTCAGGAAGCTGCTTTCACACCCTGCTCCCGTCTCAGGATGCACTGTTGTGGAAAGACAGAGTTACAGTCGTATTGATCAATATCAAATAATAAAAATTGCATTATTAAACTCAAATAATAACTGTGACGTTGGGGCTTTCAAAGAAAGGACTAGGAATCTGCACCATGAATCCACACATTTTAACGGGAAGTGTGTAGAATGTACATAGTATGATTAAAAATGTGACAGTGTAGGAGACGTGCAACAGAAACCCGAGAGCATTGCTGTGGGCCTTGCTCCCCTTCACCCGATCCTGCTGGTGTGGAGTGGAAAGAGTGTGCCGCCTTGTAGACGTGACGTCTAGTTCTAGTCTGGTTTCCTCCACTTACTGACTCTGATGAGTTTACTTAGTTACCTATTTTCCCTGACTCTTAATTTTCTCAGATTAATTAAAAAGTAATCATATCTGTCCTAAGAACATGGCTGTTGGTTCTCTAGGCATGTGTCTCACCCTTTAGACTGTAAACCCTGTAAGAAGTCAGAAGCCATTCTACTTTGTTCACAGTCACATACACCGTACGTGGCATATGGCAGATTCCTCAGAGGCATTTGAATGAATGAATCCTAGTAAGTAAATGTATTTGTGGAACACCTGTGACTTACGTGCCAATGACTGTGTCAGGTTCATCCTTGCTCCCAGTATTAAGCACCATAAACTAAATGGAAACGCTTGGTAAACTTTAAAGCCCCTTTAAATGTGGGATGTTACAAAGGCATTTTTACCTAGTTTCTTTAAATCAGTTTCTTACATGCAGTTTTAAATCAGAACTATTAGATAAGTTCTCAACTGGAGATTTTATCAAGATTGCATTTACTGAATCTTATGCTGCTGTGGATATGAAATGTGCTTGTACAAAACACGCCGTTTCACGGAGCTCCATGAAGTACTGGTTCTGTATAATGGTGCCTATAAACTATTTTCTATAATGTCACTGTGTCTGTGAAACGACCCAGAGTATCCTGTTATATGCATAGCTATTCCCATGACCTGAATGCTTTTATTGCTAAGCAGTGAGCGCCTGGGAGATTTCACAGCATCCCCCCAGGGCAACTAGCACTAGCTCAGCACACTAAATACTCACACGACTGGCTCCGTATCTAAATATTCTCCCTCCTGTCCTGAACCGAGAGTGTCCTGTACGAAACACGCTCCCTCCGCTGAGGCCTCTGCTTTGGGTGAACAGTTTTGACATAAAGGCTGACAAGATATGTACAAATGCTAGTGATCAATGCGCTAAAAGAAGCAAAGAAAGTGTCCCCAGCGTTTCATGAGGTTTGCTAACAATCTGGTAGGGAGACAAGCCATAGAGGAGGGCCAGCTCTGTGAGGTCAGGGACTGACGTTTGTTCCACATTTGATCCACAGCTCCGAGCTTGATTCCTTACATGTAGTAAGTGCCTGATAAATGTTTGATGAATGGATAAAAGAAAAAACAATAATACATAAGGCAGGAAGGGCTATTTAGTATAAAGGGCCTGGAGTTGTCTCTTTTTTCATAAATAGGACAGGCAAGGAAGGCTCTACTATATATATATATATATACACATATATAATATATGTGTGTGTATATATATACACACACACACATTTAGTCAGGCCTTTAAGGAAGAACAGAAGACGATGTACAGGAACAGGAAGGAGAAAGTAGGGCAGAGACGGTGGTGATGTAATACATGCAGGTCCAGGGACGTTCTGGGCTATCTAATTTTAATGATCACGATGCCTGTGATTTCCTTGCCCTGATGTTTCACTGACCCCCATTCCAGTCCCCTTTCCTGCTCCTGTGATTCCCTCCCGCGTTCAGGGCCTTCCTAAGGGCTGAGGTCAGCGCGGCCTCCATGCCGTGCTGGAGGAGGGTGGCCTCCTGGGGGGGTGCTCCTTCCTCACCCTCAGCAGATGGGGAGCATGCACCCCCGTCTGCCTGTGAAACACGAGTCAAGAGCCCTCCAGCGGAGCTCCTGCCTTGGCCTCCTTCCCCTGGCTATTAAGCTTCATTCCCACAGAACGACTGCATGTCTGAGGATTCTGAAACCCTGTGAGCGGATCTCAAGCAGTTCTTGTGCTGGATCCAAATTTCGACTTCGGTTAAGCAGGCCCAGGACTCCTTTCCAAGCCTGCCCCTGGCGGTGCAGCTCAAGAACACACAGGAAAGGAGGGGGCAGGAAAAACACCTCCAGGTCAGCGGTCACTGACTCCGTGCCAATCACTGTGCTGAACACTCCGGACTCAGCATCTCACTTAATCGTTACCACCAGCCCCGCCCGCCAGCTACTATCATTACTCTTACTCCCTCTATTTCACAGATAAAGGAAAGAAATTTGTTCATGTCGCACAGCAGTAAGTATCGAAGCCAGATTTGAAAGCCCAGAGTTTGCCAGGGCAAAAGCGAACGACACCAGAAACATATAAACGGCTTCATGAGGATGAAAGCTTTGGATCCAGCACATGGATGACACCTGGTGCAGGCCTCCCGTCCCAGGACGATGAGTGGGGGTCATGCTGCCTCATGCTCTTAGGGGCCAGGAGCATGAGCTGAGAGCCTGTGAGGAGCACCAGAGGCTCCGGAAGAGGAGAGTAGCAGAGATCTCTGGGCGCCTGGAGGGAATGGAGTCGGGAGAGGGAACTTTGGAAACACTCCTGGCTCAGGAAGCCAAGAGCCAGAGGACTGCCAGGACCCCTCCAGTAGCTCACCAGGGTGGGGCGAGCTACAGGCTTCAGAGCAGAGACGCTCTCCACCTTTAAAGGCTGTCATCTGATGTGGTGAGCTTCACGCATGACATTTTTTTTTTAAACAGGAACTTAGTTCAGCGGAAAGGATGCTCGGAGAGACAAGTGTGTGTGGGGTGTGTGTGGTCGCAGAGGGATTAAGAGGGAAAAAGTGGGGGCGATGTCATCCAAGGTCAGAGGACAAAAGCAGCATTAAAGCGCTAGCAGCAGGAAGGCTGTCAGGAGGCGGGGAGCAGAGCGGTTCTCTGGAGCACTGCGCTCAGGGCGGCGTCCTCGCCAGGTGGGTCTAAAGCAATCGATGGCCGGTCGCCGGTCCGAAAGGGCCCTGGCCAGGAGCTCTGCCTCAGTACCTTTGCTACTCTGCACTGACAAGAGGATTGGAAACGAACCCGTGGAGCTATGTTATCTAGTCCCAGCGGAAACTAGTGGGATAAACATAAAGGGCACTGAGTTTTCAAGTACGTACCTTTCTCCCATTCTTTTGAAATAATGCCGCTGTGCAGTATAAAGAATACGGTAAGGCACTGAACTTGTGTCCTTAGTTCTATCAATTTTCAAAACCACGACATAAAATAAGATTTAGATGGGGGAAAGGAAAACATTTTATGAAATAAATAAACTCAATTACCACATGTTTTGAGGGTAGATCTGATATCTACGGTCTATGGTTCTAACAGAGTAGATTTTGAGTATGAATTTTACAATGGAATTTTATTGGTTGCTTCCAAAGGGGAAAGCAACCAAAATTCTCTTGACTTACTCAGTAATGTCTATATGTTCTGGCCATATTTTAGAGATTAACAAAATTTTTTAAATGGCAAATGACAGTTGTTTTATATCCAATACATGTATGCTATTGAAGACATGTATGGACAAAACAGAACATACATTAGAAACATTAAATAAAAGAAAATTAATCATAATCTTGAAAGTGTTTGACAACAAAACACTTGGCAAACCGGCCTATGAAAAAAATTTTTTTTAAACAGTGAAGATTGTGAACAGAAAACATATTAATAAGTAGAGATTCCTTTAAAATTAACAATCTGAAACAATAATGTAATTTACTATGTACCACATCTAAAGATATTTCCAAACTGATTAAATATATTTGCATTTATAAACATTTATTAATGTTTAAATTTTCTTAGTTTTGTATTTCATATTTGATACTAAGGTAAATCAGGACATATGGTCATAAATATGTAATTTGAAATGTTACTCATGTCAATAAATGTCTTTGTCCTAAAACGTTAAAATACACATTAGAACTGCCCGGCCGCCTTCAGCACCTGCAGGCACGTGTGGGAGAACCATGGTGGCCGTTAGCTCCGGATGATTAAGCATGGAGAAGGGCCTCCTGGTAACTTTTTTAAACACGGTAGTGTGTGCTGTGCTAGAAAAGATTCATTAAACCAAAAAGTAAAGTCTTCTAATACAGAGCTGGGCCTGGAGAAAGGGGCTTGGGAATGTCTCTTTCTAAAGACCCACAGAACTAGTATAAGTGGGCTGGGTGCTACTTAATCATTGAGGAAATGATTTACCTTTGTTTTTTCTTTGATTCCACTCAGTCTAGCACCACCTGAACCCTAAACCTGGGGGCTTTCTCCTTTTCACTTCTCTCCATCTTTCACCATAGTGTCCTCTGCCTCCTTCCATCCTGTCTCAGCCTCAGGGAAAATTCTCTTACTGCTTCAGGCTAACCCCTCTGGAATGCTCTAGATCTGATTCGTTGGTTCATTTATTCAGCAGAATTGTGTTTTGTACCTATGTCCAAGCCACTCTCCAAGCACTGGGAACAATTCTATAATGAATAATAGAAGACCTCTGCTCTGAGGAAACCCACAGAAACCCTAATTAAACACCAGAAGGGGGGCCCAGCTTCCTCACCCAGGTCGGAAATTCTGGTCCGCAGGGGAGACAAAGCACTGGGTGGTATTTTTATGAGGTCCTACTGGCTATCTGAAATAAAATATAAAGAGAAGTTTGCAAATGAGGGTGAGACCCTGGTATGCTGAGTATAAGACACTCAACCAAGAAAGAAGAGCTCTTTCCTAGGCTGTGATTTGACTCGAGAAAAAAATTGTTATAAGTTTTGAAAGCAGGAAGGAATTTCATCCCTGATTAATTTATTGGAGATATAAGAGATGCTTTGAGGGTTGCTCAATTGTTCTCTGGACTTTTTTTTTTTTTTTTTTTTTTGCAGGGAGTGGGGCATGTTCTAAATTCCTTGATGTTGATTCATGGGCCAGACTAAGAAAAGAGACCCATCCACCCTACCCCGCCTCAGCCCCTCACCCCATCCCTGCTCTAAGGGAGGCAAGAATGAAATCATAGATGAGAGCCAGAAGAACGTAAACAGTTTATAGCAAGGGTGCCGGAGCGAGCACTTGAGGCTATGAGTGTGACTGGCTCTCCCTAGCAGACAGATGTAAGATTAATGCAAACAGATCAAGGAGAGCACCCGTGGCGGCCCGGGGAAGGCTGGAAAGGCTGCCCCAGCGGAGCGCGGCGCTTGGGCTTCGCGGGAGGGAGGGCTTGGGGAGCTAGGCAGCCCAGCTCATTTTTCAAGTGAGGGCTCAAAGTCAAACATGATTTTAATTTCCACAGCTATTACTATTTGTGCTCCTTACTTGCCCTCCTCCGGCCTGCCTTGGCATGGAGAAATGAGGGCCCAAATGCCAAATCAATGTAAAAATAAACAAAGGCTATAAAATAAGAATAAACGGCGTACTACAGAAGCTATTGTCTTTCCAGTGTTTTCAATGTCTCTTTCTTTCGTTTTTATCCTTACTGGAAGATATGTTTGTTGATTTTTAGAAAGAGAAGAGGAAGGGAGGGAAGGAGGGAGGGGGCGAGAAAGAGAGAGAAGCATAATTAGCTGCCTACTATACGCACCTCGACCTGGGATGGAACCCCAAAACCCAGGTAAGTGCCCTGCCGGGGAATCGGGCCCACCGCCTTTGCTGTACCAGATGACGCCCCAGCCATCCGGGCCACCCGGCCAGGGCCCAGCTTCTCTCTTTTAATGGCTCCCTAAAATTCTTGTAGTGATTTCCTGTAAGAAAACTAATTTTTCGAAAGCGTATTTATTCCCAGCTAGATTAAAACTGCTTTTCCCACTGGTTTTGATTTCACAGTCACGATTAGGAGTTAGAAATCTCCCCTCAGCATTAGATTTCTTCCAGCAGTAGTCGATCTCTCTCCTCTGCTCGCGGCCAACTCTCTTACAAAAAAATAATAAAATAAAACACGGCCTCTGTGTCTTCGCCATTCACTTCTCCCTTAATCTCTTACATCTCGGTTCTCATGACAGTTGCTCTCTCAGAGCTGCCGCCGTCCCCGTTCCTCAGAGCCTTGTTCTGTCTCAGATCTCCCGTCTTTTTCAATAGTCGGTGCTGACATTCATAATATATGTCGCGCTTTAGAAAATGCTGCTGTTTCTTGGAGCATCCTCTATGTGCCCCGATATTGATGCACCCCGTTTTGAAGTGTCAGAGCAACCTTGTCATCCTCTCCATTACACAGAACACTCACGTGCAAAAGGTTGTGCAACTTATCGGCAACGCGGGGCTCGGGACTGGAACACAGACGTGTCTGACTCCAGGTCCTTAGCTCTCCCCTCTCTCCCGCTGGGCCTGGCCTGGGACGCTGGGGAGTTTCAAACAGTTTCACCACAACTGCTACGAGAAAGGGCTCCGTCAGGTCAGGCCTTGGAAGCGACAGCTTTGTGTCCAGGAACAGATGGTGGGCTCCCCTGGCTCTCCCTGGGAGGGGGGCCCATCTGCCCCTCCGGCCCGCCCAACACAGGACGTCGCCGTGGGATTTCCCTCGTCTGCGAGGAAGAGACTCCTGTTGGGCTGTTCCTTGGGTCTCGGGGGGCTGCGGGAAATTTCCCAGGACACGGTTTTTAATGAGCAGAGCCATATGGAGGGGCCTGCCTGGGGAAGGGCCCCCGCTGCCCTGGGCTGGATCTGGGCCGCTGTCCTGGCTCCCTTGGAGAGAACAGCCCTCTAGCCGTGTCTCAGTCCCCTGACCGTCAGGCTGGGGTGTCGGCAGGTGCACGGGCTTTCCGACCCGCTGCAGCGGCCTGGGAATGAGCTTGCAAGGGTTTACCTTCCTGCCCAGCCAGAGGCCCCTCTCCACTGGCCCCCCGAGGCAGTCACATCCCCTGCCTTTACTTCCAACGGGAACCTTCTTAGGGTTCTGGGGGTCCCACTCTCCTCTCCCCCACTCCCTTCCCAGGTGGGCAGGTCGACTCCCGAGTCTTCACTGCCTCCTCCTGTGAATGGCTCCTGCTCTCTCTCTCTCTCTCTCTCTCTCTCTCTCTCTCTCTCTCTCTCTCACACACACACACACACACACACACACACACACACACACACACACACCCCTGTCCTGCATTCCCCTCTGCCCATTTTTCAGGCACAAACACAGGTTTCCTCATCTGCTGCTCGGCCGCCGGGGGGGGGGGGGCACCCTCGGCATACAGCTCAGTTAACAGACGTCAGTGGGAACAAATAAAAGACAGGAGTCCCCTCCTGTTGCTTCTCATTACCTTTGCCATGAGCATGCTAATTCCCAAAGGCCCACTGCGCCCTTCGTGTGAATTCGCGGAACAAGTCAATGAATGAGTCTAGGACGAAGCTCACTTTTCCAGCCCTGATCCAATACTCTCCCTGCCGCCGCCCTGAACCAGGTTTTAGAATCATACTGAATTTGTCTGAATCTTTGTTCAGTCCATTAAACAGGGTAAAACCCCAGGCAAGTCGCTTAACTTTCCTAGCCATCTCCTTAAAAAAAAAAATTACAGAGAGTAATAACCACCCTAAGCCATATACATGCTTGTCAGCTCTGATTCCCCACTCCCCTATTTCCTTTAAAGGTACATTAACTATCTAATTTAATTCTCACAAATCCCTCCTGAGACAGGCACTTGTATATTTCTACTTTACAGATGAGGTGATGAGGAAAGAGAAGAACAGACAATGCAACTTAACTGCCCAAGGTGACACTAAATAAAATCCTAGGCAGTATGACTCCAAAGCCCAGATGATAAACCGCCTCGCAATTAGGCTGCAAGCGCACTAACTGGGATTCAGATCTTACAAAAGTTGATTAACCGCATGGCTCCAAATAAAATGAGCCTTTAGAAGGCGGTCACGAAATACTGAAGGGATAAACGAATCTGTTTACCTTTTGAAATGCCATCTCCCAGTTTGATGGTCATCTAATTCAGGGGAAAGTTTGTGAGTATCTCCCACAGTGCTAAGTGCAATATACTCAAGAAATATTCTTGACTTAAAAATATGACATAGTAAAGAAAACATGCTTGGTAATGCTTTTCCAAAGACTGGGGGGGGGGGGGGGGGGGGTGTTGCATGGAAGAGGAATTTTAAGGTAAGGAGAAATAAAGAGAGTAATCCAGAGCAAACATGTTTCATTGCAAGTTGTATGAGTCAACATCCTAAAAAACAAGTAATAATTTCTTTACCAGAATAGGGAACGCATGATTGGGAAATCCGCCCTGCTAACTGGGGTTGAAGCAGTTGCAGTTGAATGAAAAGGAAATCAACAGAAATGTTTTGATGTTTTCTGTAAGAAGCTAGGGAATGCATTGTAATTCCAGTTGTGAATAGAAATTTAATGCATTTTAAACAGGGTGAAAAGGGCGAATAATTGTTTTGTCAGTTGATGGGGTGGATTTCTGTCATCTCAACAACCATAAACCTAATTGAAGGAAAGCAGAAAAGCATATCAGAAAATGGGGAATACAAAACTGAATGGAGGAAAGCAGGCTGATTGCTTATATAAGAAATGAATATTGCGCCCTGGCCGGCGCAGCTCAGTGGGCTGAGCGTCATTCCATGTGCCTAGAGGTCATGGGTTCGATTCCCAGTCAGGGCGTGCGGCCAGGCTGCAGGCTCCCTCCCCAGCAGGGGGCACATGGGAGGCGGCCGGTCCATGTTTCTCTCATAGGCGTTCCCCTCTTTCCCTCCCTCTCCCTTCCTCTCTAAAAAAAAAAAAAAAAAAAAAAAATCAATAAAAACATATTTATAAAAAAAGAAATTAATATTTCAAATTACCTAGACAGTTTTAGATTAAATGAGAAACAAAAAAAAAGAATTTAAAAGAGATGAACCCAACTTCAAAAGCAGGAAGCACTTCTCAATACAGAGCCTTGCTGAAAGCTTAACAAACAGAACAGAAACCTGAGCTATTGTCTTCGGAAAGCCATAAGCACATGATGTAGTTGCTCACTTGGAGTTCTATGGCTTAATTATAGTTACATCGCTCGAGTGATAGACACAGTACAACCTGCAGGCTTGGCTGGACTGGAGACTGAATATTAAGATCTGCTTTCTGTTCCAAGGAGTAGCACTGACCTGGAAAGACTGTTTCATGGGAAAAACTAAAGTGTGACCTTTCTCCTTCACCACTTGATAAGACAGACAAGAAAGTCAGGGTTAATTTGAGAGATGCTTGCAGAATCTAGTGGTCATTAAAGTTCTGGGAAGAAGAATGATGTAAAAGATTCTGGCATTAAAAACAAACACACACCTGGCAATGGAAAAATACCTTTTCACATTCTAAGTTTATCTGTGATTGAAAAGCTAGGGGAACTATTGGGTAATGTTATGGATGCTTCTACGGACATGATTATCCGTCTGTTAAAACTGAAGATTTCACTGAATGTACCAAGAATACTCAAATTCTTAGCAATACCTTTGCAAAAAAAAAAAAAAAATCACTTAAGGGAAGTCACTTAATCTTGCTGTGACTTAGTTTCCTCACTTCCATAAATATAGGAATTCTTCTCTAATCACTATTCTATGCACTATTATATTTTCTTCTACTGTTAATATTTCATGTTATAGAATCACATGACATCCTAAGCAATATTAGCAGATTACATCAGAGTGCTGCAAAGATCCAATATGCTTAGGGATTTGAAAACTTAACTCTAGATCTGTCCTTCAAATAGTATGACATTAGGTGTGACATGTATGCTAGAAGACAGTTTTTAGGATGCTACTAGAACAAAAATCCTGATGAATGATATCAGATATAGTATGTCAAAGGCTTGAGTAAACTCAAATGATTATGAAATTAACTCTCAGAAATCATGACCTTGACTTCTGCCATGTAATTCTAAGAAAGTGAGATGTTCAAGAAGGTCCAAAATATTCATCTTGGAAAGTGCCTAAAAAATGGAAAGAGTGGTGAGAGCAGTCAGAAATTTGAAATTAATCCCAGGTATTTTAAAAAATTTGCATGATAGTTTTACTGTGCATTACTGCCTGTTTTAACCGGGCTTACGTTGAATTTGTACAGTGCCGACCTCGAGGATTTAAAAACCGCCTGCATTCAGTCAGCGTTTGCCATGACTGCCGTGTACATTACGGATTCGAGTGTATTTAAATATCGTGGAAATGTGCTGCGGCATAAGATAGGTTTAGCTCCTTCTTTGTTCTGAGGCAAATTTATCCCATTTGTTAGTCAAACACAAACCAGGGCTTATCGAACAGAACTATGACATGACATCTCTGACATCTGCATTGTCCGCTGGTTCCATGGAGCGAGGGAAGGAATCAATAACAAATGGAAACTGATGAAGGGAGTTACATTGTAAAAATTCTGGAACAAGAATCCTAAGACCCATTTCTCTACCCAGCCTTACTATGGTCAACCATGAAGCCCAAACACGTCTCTTTGTTTTGAATAGAACTGACTGTTCCCATCTTTTCTTTCTCTTTAAAATCTCATAGTCCTATGGAAAATTCTGGGAATCTGAATGGCAAAGATTTAACAAATGCAATAATATTTCGTACAGATTTTGGAAATTCATCAACTAGGTGGCACTGAATATAGAGACATCCACACATGCACGATATTGGGTATGAGATCTCAGGATCAAAACAAAACAAAAATATATAAAACGTAGGTTTATAGACAAAAAAGAGACAGTGCACATCTTCCAAGGTCTGGCGTCCTGGAACATTCCACCGAAGGCTAGATTCAGTCAGGTCTCCTATTTTATTTTCTTTCAGAAATCCCCTGTGTTCGAGTTTTAATTACATTTACTTTTAAATATCTTTCTACAATTCAATTTTTTTTTCTGAATCATCAGACACCTTCTCGTAGGTGCTCTTATTTTTTAACTGTGTGTGCCTTACTTTCCCCACCAAGAAAGGGAGATCAAAGATACGTTAAGTCTTTCTCACCCTCTCCCTCTGTTCTGTTCTTCCTTCCTCTCTCAATTTCTCTCAATTTCTCTTTCCTTTTTCCCTCCCTCCCTCCCTCCCTCCCTCCCTCCCTCCCTCCCTCCCTCCCTTCCTTATTGAAGGCCCAGGTGCATTTTCTATTTTTAATAGAATAAAAGGAAGTCTGGAACCTGGCACAGAAGGAAACAGACTATAACGACCCGAGTATGCGGAAGCATTTTTGAATCTCATTCATCCCTTTCACTGTTTCCAGCTCCTCTCACACTGAACACACTGCTTGGCATGTGTGACCCTAAGACCAACAGCAGAGACGGCTTCCTGCTCTTTGATTTCTGTTCTTTAAAGGAGTCCAGCCCTAAAGCCAGGAAGAATAGATTGGTATGAGAATCTTTCCTTCTAAAATCAGAAGACATACATGGTCTCATCTCCCTGACCCATGCGGAAAAAAAAAACACAACAACAGTCAAAAACCTCCTAGAAGCCAGTTGCCTAGAAGCTAATGGATTGTTCTTAAAATCTACTCTCTGGAAAAGATCTCTCACTTGCTCACAAGCACCCTCCCCCTCCTAGGACCAGATCATTACTTAAAAATAGATTGCAAGGGAACTCCATGCAGAGCTCATCCATCTATCTTTCTAGAATGCAGAGAGGTCTGGGGCAGTGGAAGCATATCCAGTACTTCAAATTTTTAAAAACACCAGTGTTTTGATCCTATGCCCCATGGCTAGACTATGGGATCAGCTACAGGTTTAAAGCGATGAAGCTTGTTTGATGGAAGCCTGTAAAACTTAATGAGAATGCTGGGCTCCCAGCATCGAAACAGGTGGTTGCCTCAGAAAAGCTTCAAGGTCCTGGGCAGAGAAAAACAAATTTCTGTGCTGCTTCTTGATAATTTGATTCTGAACGCTTTGCCCAACTTTCCTTAGGGGGGGTGGGGAAGAAAATAATTAAAAGAAACTAAGCAGGCAGATGGGAGGCTCTTTCAATCCACATTCTGTCTTAGGTTTCAGGAGGATTGGATTTATTTTGTTTTTGATCAGGAAGGTGATGGTGGCTCTGGAAAATTCTTATCTTTTGAGGAAAATTAAGATCCCTCAGAGTGGTAGGTTAGGACCTCTTTGGCTGGATGACTTTTGAGAAAGATCTTTAGGATAGCTTTATATAAAAACTATTCATCTGTGTTTGCAACCACTACCACAGTAAGGCTATTAACTCAGAATTTAAATCTTATTATAAGAAGGGACCTTCGAGTATACATAGTTAAATCCCTTCACTTGACAGATGAGAAACCTGGAGCTCACAGGGGTTAAGCAAAATGCTTTGGGTCACACTTTCCGTGCATTGGTCAGCGCTTGGAGCCCTGCAGTCCAAAGGGTCAAAGCCGCATTGCAGGGAGCCACCTGTCTTACTTCCTTTGCGCTTCCTGCCACTTTGACTCCCTTTCCTTTTAACTCTAATATCTGGTTGCTTTGTTTGTGTAGAAATATGTAGATTTTTTTCTTGTGTTGATGTTTTTTATTCTCCAAAACTCACCAAATCACCTGGATTCTATCTTCGAAGCATCTCTAGGCTGTTGGTATAACACCTCTCCCTTGATCTGTTTCAGTTTTGTTTTTTACCTGGAGGCTTAGGCCCACCTGATCCTTGGTTCACAGGAAATTCTGGCCCTATCACAGACCTTTCTAGAAGTCCATGGCAGCCTACAACAAACAGCAGCCTTTGTGAAAGTCTTGGCATCATTTGCATCTGTATCTCCTTAAATGTCTGTTAAAATGAGAGGCCCAGCCTTGGGAAGGGGGCTCAGTGGGTTGGAGCATCTTCCCTTACACCAAAGGGCTTTGGGTTTGATTCCCGGTCAGGGCACGTTCCTCGGTTGCAGATTCAGTCCCTGGTTGGGGGACATATGGGAGGCAACCGATCAATGTTTCTCATGTTGATGTTTCTCTCTCTGCCTCCCTTCCTCTCTCTCTCTTCAAAAAAAAAAAAAAAAATCAATAAAGACATATCCTCAGGTAAGGATTTTTAAAAAAAAATGCAGGTCCACTGCTAAATCAGAAACTGTGGGGGCAAGAATCTGCAGATTAATAAACTCTCAGGTAATTCTTACACACAAAACTTCCAAGCATTGCAACAGTCATATCCTGTCATCATTTACCCATATTCAACATCATGTCTCCCAGTTCTTGGTCCAGCATTACTGTTTCCCTCTCCTCCAAGCATCCTTTCCCAGGCACACCGCTGACCCCACACATCCCCCAAACACACTGCGCATTCGTTTAACAGCCAAGCCTTTCCTCCCAGTTCTCCTCTGTCTCAGCTTTGCATCTCACATCCTTGTTTTCTTGGAGACATATTACTTTTCTTTCAAAGCCAAGTTCAAATACACGTGGTTGGGAAAGCTTCGTGGATGCTTTTCACTACCCTGCATACACGGTGTTGCCTTACGCTGCAGCACACATCTGCTACAGAGCTCATCTCCCTTGGGTGCAATTACAAGGAATCTACTCAAGAGCTATGGAGCACCAACGAGGGCCCAGGTTCTAGCGCTAAAGAAATAAAAATCAAATCCCTGCTACCAAGAAAATCATCGCCCAGCCTTTTTTAACCAGCATCCCCATCTGAACCACAGAACACAGAAAATTATTTGAGTAACCATGTTCTCAATTGTCCCAAGGAGGATATGTAACTAGCACTATCACATACAATAGATGTCTTAGGGCGTGACTGCTGAATTTTCCTGAGAAAGCCCCAATCATCAAACACTAGGACACTTTGCCCAGCTGGCGTGGCTCAGCGGTTGAGCACTGACCTAGGATCCAGAAGATCGAGGTTTGATTCCCGGTCAGGGCACATCCCTGGGGTTGCGGGCTCGGTCCCCAGTCGGGGGCGTGCAGGAGGCAGCCGATCAATGACTCTCTCATCATTGGTGTTTCTATCTCTCTCTCCCTCTCCCTTCCTCTCTCTGAAATCAATGAAGATATATTTAAAAACAAAACACAAGTACACTTAAATTATAGAAGCAATAAGTGCTATGATAAAGATAAGTCCAAAGTGAGGTGGAAAAACAGGAGTAGAATAGTAATTGCTTATGTGTTTGTTTCCCCCACACCATGTCTTACTTTTACTGTTCTCTCTTAGGACTTAGCACAGGCCCAATTCATGGTGGCCATGGGATATAATTTGTTGTTGCTGAATTAAGGCATTTGAATTTATTTTTATGGTTTTTTGCCTTCAGAATCTGGCCAAGACAATGCAAATTATCCACATCTGTAAATCCAGCATCTGCTTAGTGCTTGCGACATAGTTGTCACTCAGTGAGGGCTCAGTGAATAAATGAGAGATTTTAGAAATGCTGTTACTCAAGGATCATGAGTGCTACTAATGTGAATGTAAAACTAAGGAAAACTAATGTGAATGTAAAACTAAGGAAAACTAATGTGAATGTAAAACTAAGGAAAACTAATGTGAATGTAAAAACCTTTCCCATAACTTAAACCACATTTCTGGGTACCTCACTTCAAATGTAATTGCTTCATGTGTTCTGTGTACCTCAAAGACGAAAAGAAAGACCTAATTAAGAGTGCCAGTGGACGCCCGCATGGGCGTGGCTCAGCGGTTGAGCTTGACCTGGGATCCAGGCGATCGGGGTTCGATTCCCGGTCAGGGCACAGGCCCGGGTTGCGGCCTGCAGCCGATCAATGACTCTCATCATTGATGTTTCTATATCTCTCTCTCCATCTCATTTCCTTTCTCTGAAATCAATAAAGATATTTTTTTTTTTTTTTAAAAGTGCCAGTGGAGTAGAAGGAATTGAAACAAGGTTGCTTTTCCCTGGGTGGGAGGGTGGAAGTGACTGGTGGTATTTTCAGTGTTCTTCTAATCTAATAAAGACAAATAATTTTAGTTTGAAAATATTTGTTCAAGAATAAATAGCCTCTAATTGCAACTTGAGTTTAAGGGAAGATAGTGGGAAATATGTAAAATGGCATTAAAATCCTGGTGTCTTGGAGAAATGTTGAGGGGTCTGTGACACTGCCTTCTGCTGCTGCAAAGTCTGCAGCCACCTCGCTTCAAACGGGTGTCTTTACAAACATCACATAGTACAAACTTCACACTTTTCCCAGGATTAATGGTTTTCCTATTTTTGTCAGTTACCGGTATCCCTTTGTTTATTTAATCACCAAGAAAATTTCAGCCTGAATGCGCTTCCCTTCAGAGAGGTGCCATACTCCTGAGCTGACTCTAGGGGGCCCTTTATTAAAATTCATGTTGCCGACGCCACATTTCCCTGAACGGCTCCTTAATGCCTCAATTCTCCAACTGTCTAATTTATACCCACGGAAGAGTTTACTTCCCTTAGGGCATAACCTATCATATTACAGAGTTATTAAAATGTAAATAAATACATAGACATCTGTTTAAGTTATCAGTAAAATAATCCTGTCTAAATCATGGCCTAAAAAAATAAAGTCTATATATGGAATTCAGCATAAGAATATTACAGTGAAAAAATGATAATTAAACCAAGTAACTTGCACATAGTGATTTTCAGCATTTTGGCAAGGGAAAGAATTTTGCTATGAAAGCACTAGCCTAGAAATCAAATAAAGGTTAGGAAACCTAGTTTAAAATTGTTATTAAACACACAGGCATTTCACTGTAATGTCCTGGGCTCAGACACAAATACTTCAGAAGCAAAAGCTTAATGTTTGGACAGTATGTACACGTCAACCCAAGATTGTAGCTGCCCTAAATGTGGATTGTTAGGGGACTGGATTTTCCTGCTTCCTGTCCTGGTGGCTAATCCACCCTCAGGGTACTCAGACAAGAAGATCCTCTCGGGGCCTGGAGGGAACTGAGCCTGGGAGAGCTTCTGTGGGTCTTTGGAAATTTAAGGGACTGAGGCTCTGGTTGAAAGCCTCAGAGTCACTACTGAGCCACTAAGCTGTACATTGTTTTATATTTTAATATTTCTAAAGTCCAGATCCAAGTCACAACAGAGGTGCATTCTACTAAGTTAATTGGCAGTGTTTAGTGATTCATAACATAATTGTGCTTCGTATAGTCAATGATGTCAATAAAATATGGTGGTCGAGGTGCTCTAGCTCAGTGATTTTCAAATTTTAATTTGCATATGAAATCACCAGGGCGTCTTATTTAAATGCATATTGTGGTTTAGTAGACCTGGGGAGGGGCTTGAGTTTTTTCATCTAACAAGCACCCAGGTAATGTTGATGCTACTGGTTCCCAGACCACACCTTGATTAGTAAATCCCTGAGTGGGCTACAAGTTGTTGATGGGCTTTCTTTCCTTTTAAACTATCTAAAAACTACAACTTTGAAGTGTATGTCATTGTTTAAAAATTGCTCTAATATAAATTCTAAGTAACTTTTAAATTTGTATCGATTAATGCATAATAAATGAAATAATTATTAAATACTAAGTAACAGTAATGCTAAGAAAGGATTGATTTCAATCACTGGTTACCAAACCTTTGAGCTTAGGGATGTTGGTAAAGAAAATGCTAAGGAATAAAGTAAATTTACTCTTTCTAACAAACATTTAAGTCTCACATATGAGACTCTACTTGGTCTGCAGGTGGCAAACACAGGCAAGGAATGCAGCAATTATTATTGAAATGCAATGTTAAATAAAATCTGATGATAATTTTTTAAAAAGCAAAAGAATTGTTTGTATTTGAACTATGAAAATTGAGCGACTATTTCTAATTTGGTCCCTTAAAAAGACAGCCAAGTTTTTCTAAAAGTTCTAAGTTTCTCAATCATCTTTACAAACTTTTGATACATTGGAAAGTGGATATTATAATTTAGGAGAACAAACAAGGAAAGCACACTGGGCTTGGAGCTTATAAACAGAGGATTTCTTCTGCATCTTTACACATTAGTGACATGGCTTTGATGTTACAAATTTCTGATCTCCAAGTGAATTCACTTTCCTCACAAAGTTCTTAGAGAAGTTAAATAAAATAACTTTTTAAATAATATAATGGGTGCAAAATCTCAACTCCTCTGCGATCAAGACAATCATCCTGCTTTGTAGGGTCCAGGGCAAAATGAAAATGAAGAGTCCTTATTCAAAAGTTATTAAGAATTTCAAGATGCAACAGGAAGATATTAACCCAAAAGCAGGGTCCTTCTGTAGGTGGGACCCTGTGTGACTATGTATAGGCCACATGTCCATGAAGCAGACCCCGTGTGCATTATAACTGCAGCTAATCGTCACCATATTAAAATGTTACAGTATCCCAGGCACTGTAAAGATTACATAGTTTGACTTAATCCTTTAGAGGGAAGAAAATTAAAGCACAGAAATCTTAAATAACTCTCTTCAGGTCACACAATTACCAAGTCTAAAGAGCCAGGGTTTGAATGCTGGTCTATGATTCTAAAGACATTTATTTTATCTAATTTAATATAGTATCAACCTGTAAGTAGTTACAGTCACTACTGTTTCATTTATACTTAGATACTTAGACTCAGAAAAATATATATATTTGGAGGACAATTCAGTTACCAGGACCTTGATTAGATGACCTATGTTAATGTAATTATCTTAGATTCTGGCACTTAGCACAGAGCCTGGTACATAGCACACAGTCATGTAACACATGTGGAACTAAGCTAAACACTCAGCGTCAGCAATTTCTCTGTGCACTGAATATTTACTCAATAATGATAAAAATATAATTTTCCTATTATTTAAATCACATGCTTGGGAATGATAGCAGTATTATTTTCATTTTAAAGTAATTAATCTGTTTTAAATGTGTTTCAATAGTGATGACTCTCCTGAAAAAAGACCAATTATCATGCACAAGAATAATTTTCTCCAAACATAGCACTTAATCCAAAGGACTCAAGACAAGAGTATATCATCTCATAATAAAAATTAAGATGAGATTCAAAATACTTATTTTGTTTTGGATGGGGTTCAGATTTTAAAAATATGGCTCAAACCTGGTTAAGTACAGACTGTATTTATATGGAGCTTTTAATTTCCTTTTTCTTTGTAATGTGCGCTCTAACGCTTCATGCCATTCTCTCTTTCCCGTTCTTTCCCAGTTCTGAGAGTGGCACTAATTCATTCTGCTTTATTCCCGTATAATAGCAGGCCCATTATAGAGCTGAGCAAAGAGAGACAGAGAGGGAAGCTCAGATTATTTGTCACCTTTTCTTTCAAAGTGTTACTGATTTCCTCTGGCAGAATTATTTTATGTCTGCTCTATTTCTAGAGCAATTTTTTACACCTTACTCTAGGAACTTGTCTTGCAATTTTCTGTTTCTTTGTTGAGCTGTCCTTCCAGGTTCCTCTGCGCATTCTGTTCCTTACGTGTGTCCCCAGTGGTCAGTCCAGGGCCCAGCACATCGCAGGTACAGATTAATGTTCGCTTACTGAACGCACACATGCAAGTGTCAACGCACAAGCAAATGGAGCCGTTAAAACAAGACAGTCTAGTGGGTGCTGAAATTAAGGGACGACGTTCAGTCTTGGATGTCGTGCATTACTGCTTTCCGCTGGGTGAGAAAATGTCATATACTATGAAGTGCATCAAGTCCTCAAAGCTAAAATGCCACTGAACCCCCACCAAACCATGCTGTGCTAGCTGGATGTCGGAAAGCACTACAATGCATTATGCCAACTGCTGATATAGTTCCAGGCTATGAGGCATCTGCTGAAAATGATGGGAAATAAAAATCTGTGGGTCCCCCAGAAGGGAGGTTGCTATGTTCAAAGAGCTGAATTCCAGACAAGGACTGGCCAGATGCTTTGTAGACTACACAGAGCTGAGTTTCACATCCTTGGGGACCTGAGCAGATGGGGCTCCCTGAACCCAATCTCAAAGACGAGTATGCATGGCAAAATGCCTAGTTTCTGCCCCAATTGCTTATTTCCCTTGCCCCTAAGGCTACAATTCACAGAAGCATGTTTACTCTTAGCAATGTATGAAGCCAACACTCTATAAAAACGTAGCAGGTACTTCTTCCAAATGTGTTTTGTGTGCAACCCTGTTCACATAGTTGGCTACAGAGTACAGAAATCGATGACAAGCATTATTATCTTATTTACGCCCTTAAAAAAGGAAGGGTGTGCAGGCTGCTAGAGTAGAGAACAGAACTGCAGGGGTAACGTCCCGATACCAGTTAGAACACTGGGAGGAAAAATCCCACTGGAAGCTCATGTATAGCTGGGCACTTAATAGCTTCTGCTCATAGAAATAGCTCCTGCTCCTACCCCTCCCCCGGAGGCCTTCTCTTCTCCAACATTTTAGCAATCTTGGCTGCACTTTTGTTTTTTTCATTCCCCTCAAGGTTCCTATAAAGTTCATTTCATATAATTTTACCTTTATAAAACTACTGAGAACAAAGGGAGAGAAATGAGATGACACTATGAGTAGAAAAATCAAAATAGAGTAGCAATAAAAAAAGGGTTTTTAGTCTTCAGTGATCAGTTAAAGGTCAGGTTATTCAGGTGCAGACCTTGGCTCTGTTTCTTAGTAATTGCTTTCCGTTAGGTCAGTTACCTAGTCAGTCAGTTACCTCCCATCTCCACGCCTTCATTTATTAAATAGGGATAGCGGTAACGTGTAACTGTTGTCACACTTGGAGTGTTACCTTTGAGTATACAAAGCACTGAAAAAGCGATATTGTGCCCTTCTATGTAAAGTATAATGCTACAAGTCCACACACACACACACACACACACACACACACAGAGTTTTCTTCCATGACTCCCTTGCTGCTATGTTTGAAATACCAGATATCAAATTATTTCACACAGTTCCATTAACTTATTTTTTAAAGTAAATAGTTAATTTTGTTGTGTTCTGATGACCTTAGATACATGCTTATTAAGTAACTCACTGGATGTAGATATTACGAGAAATAGGAAATGCTTAGTATATTATTATTATTGTTCCTCTGGAATATACCAACTCCCTTACTCTTTCAGCAATGGCTCTGATTTTTAATATCCCTCTGTGCAGTGCCTGGTGCAGCCAGAGGCACAGTTAGGTACCAGGGAGTTTATGTCACTGGGGTTTATTTGGATGATCTGATTCAGGCAGTGTGCTCAACTAGGAGTGCTCAACCCAGGGATGGAAAACCAACCCAGGCCCACCACTCAGAGAGAAGCATGTGCTCTGCTGAGATGTCAGGGTCCTCGGTTACACATGAGGATGTTATTATTATTACTACTCCTACTACCTCACAGGAGTTCTTGGGGAGACACCCTGAAAATGAAAGGAGGGTGCCTGACTAAAACAGCTGTGGCCTGCTGTCCTGCAAAGGAAAGGAAGGCAAAGGCAAGGGCTCAGCTCGCATTTTGGTGCTGACACTCTGCTACAGTACAAGCCCTGAAACACATTACAGCATTGTCAAGATCTGAAAGAAAGTGGGCAGGACCTATAATTAATAAAGTAGTGGCGCACGGGAATTTGTCAAATGCTTCGACATTGCCACAAACTCCAGTTTGCTTTCTCGTTAGAGTTTTGAAAGCAAACTGCCATCTTCTGTGTTTTAAATCAAATGGAGATTTTTTTTCCTAGAGCTGAACTGCTCAGAACACTGCAGGTCAGTTTCTCCCCCTCCGGCTGGGCTGAGCCAGGCCCCCCTCTGGAAGGCGGCCCACAGCCAACGCACGAGCCCTCCTATGACGGGAATTCCTCTGCGGGGCATTAGCAAAACCTGTCTCAAAACGGTTAGTTCAAGTGAGACATTCTACCAAACATAAGTAGGGTAGTGTTATCCCTAGTTATATAATAGAGTGGTGAGTAAAAATGCATGGATCTGTACGACATGCCCAGGAAGAAGTGAGAGATGGGAATGCGCTGGGCATTTCTCTTCCCCTAAGCGTGAATGAAGCCTGCAGAAGGGTCAACGTAAACAAACTGTAAAGCGCTGCCTATTGATACACAGACAGTCACAGCACAATAAGAGAGGGAAGGTGGAAAGTATCCCTAGGTGTGGCAGGGCAGGAAGCAGCCAGGAAAATCCCTGGGCAAGTGGGATGGGGGAAACTGAGGCAAGAAGATTCAATGAGGCCAAACCGTCTGGGCAGCTTGCAGCCAGCTTGTGAACTGCAAGACCCTCCCTTCCCCAGCCAAGGACACCTGGGAGCAAATGGTTTGTAGCCCCTCCCGAACCAGAGAACGCACAGCTTACATCGCCCTGGGCTGGGAAAATAGAGAACAGCCACCCAATTAATGCCATTTGTGCCGGTGACACCCAAGGACAGATGAAGCTGGGGAACAAATAACAAAAACCCCACTAAAGCCAGACGGACCTAAGATAAAAGTAAAACAGTAAAACAGGCCACAGAATTATCCCAAATACCCCTATACGCTCATTTTCCTGCATCGGCAGATTTAAAATGAACCTGGAAGGCTGATGAATATTCTGCTGAAACCCTCTCCTAAAATTCTTGCCTGCAGGGGAAAAAAAATGGATTAAAAAGCCCTCAGGACAAAGACTGAACAGGGGTTCACTCTAGGGCATGCCCATGCCCCTCCTGGGCACAAACTTTTTATTTCTTCCTAATTTCTAAGGGTCCCCATGACATCTGCAGCCAGGAGATGGTGGGCAGTGGCAGCTCGACCCGGGCTCACCCCCGATCCTGCCTCCAAGACCCCCGTTTTCTCTGATTCCCAGTGCTGGCTGAAGCAGCCCCGCCCAGGCTCACTTCTTTCCTACGACATTTTTAGGGAGCCAAAGCAAAGCACCACCCAGGCTCTCTCCTAATTTCTTCCTTTGCTTCATTGCTACACACTCTCAAACCCATCTGGACTCGTGTTGCAAAATCTTTCTACAGGAAGTCAGGGACCCACACACGACAGGCCGGCCTGGGGCAGACCTGCTTCTGGCAACATCGGTATCAGGAACCCCAACAAGAAAGGGCCTGGAGGAAATGAAAACCTGGGGAGAAATGTACTTAATCTTGACTTGGGAGCCTATACCTAGGGGTTCTTCTAACTCAAGAAGTTCTCCTTCCTCCCATGTTTCATGATTTATAGACATCAGTGAAGATCCCCTTCCCCCCTAAGTTCCTGGAAAAATAACTTAAAATGCAAATTCTGCCATGGATTTTCGTTCTTACGTGTAAATGACAGGGACACTACTCCTGTCTGAGCACTGAGGGAAATAAGAGAACAGGACCCCTGAGGACACACGTTTGATGAGCCAGTTCTACCACAGACGGGGTACATTGAGAAGCCTCCACAATTTCCCAAAGTTCTCTTTTCTCCACAAGAAGAAAGACAGGAATTAAGGGGTCCTTGCACAAAGCAAATATGGCACCTCCTTCCCAGTGCGAATACAGGGCCACTGTGGGAACTACAGTGTTACCCCCGCAGAAGGCAGAGGAGACCGTGCTGAGCATGCAGCAGGCGACTATCTTTCCACAGTGGGGAAAACGCTTTCAGAAGATGTTTTCTGAACCCCATCCGCCTCAGAGCATCTTCCAAATTTTTAGTGCTAAAAGTTTTTCAGTGTAATTAAAGGCTGAGCTGATCTAATTAGATTAATGAAATTTTCAGTAGGGATTTAATTCCCTCTAGCATTTCGCTTGATTTTTTTTGATTTTTTTTAATCTTTCTAGAGTCCTTCCTTAGGCTCGTCCCAAGCAATACTTAGTGGCAGTGTTCTAAATTGCCTCACATAAGCAGCATCTCCGCTCAAGCAAAGAGACCAAGTACATATGGCTAAAAACAAATTCAAATTAAAAATTCTATGTTCTGGAAGCACAGAACAGACTGGGGAATCTCTAAGGGAAGGGGTGAGGGGGGCGGGAAGAGATTCTTCGGTTGAAGACTTTATATGCATAAAGGCATAACCCATGGCCACAGACAATAGTGTCCTGAAGGCCTGGGGTGGGGCAGGAGCCAGGTGGAGGGCGGTAATGAGGGAAAACGGGGGACGTCTGTAATGCTCTCAACAATAAAGATAAATTAAAAAAAGAAAAACCAAAAACAATTCTTTCACACCTCTTCAGTTTCATTTTCTTCCCAACAAACTATGTTAAATAATCTTTACTCTGCGGGAGGGAAATAGGTGTTTCGAAGCATTTCAGAAGCACAAAGAAATGCGTAGAGCACGACAGAGCAGGAGATTCTCAGGCAAGATTATTGGGGAGCAGCCTGTCTCTTCTTCGTAAGTCGTTTAGTAACAGCACCAAGTCCTCATGGCCAAAATATTGAGAAGGAAATACATGGTAGTGAGATTTTCATCTCCCTCTGAGGATTTAAAGATATATATCTGTGATGAGCAACTTGGAAATCAACTCTGATATTTTACACAGAACAATGTTTTCCAAGCCGTCTAAGGCGGATGGGCAGGGCTGTCGATGTCCTCAAGCAGGCCCAGGCATCTCACGGAGATGCCGTTTGTCTCTCTGCTGGGCCGACCGAGTCCCTCTCCGGGTGCAGCAGTCACTCACAACTGCCTCTTGGAAAAAGTAAATTAAATAGAAAATGATGAATAATCCTTAAGCAACATATATTTTAGCTTTTACTCAATGTTATAAAAAATGCAATTAAAATATAAATAGATGTTTCTTGCCAAAGCATTCAGGATTGCTTTTGTAAAAGTCAGGTTGAAATAGCATAGTTTTTAAAGATGTATTATTTTACATAAATTTCATAGATGTGGGCTGTACGTAATGGTAGTTTATTATTTATAACTTTTCCTTTAACTTTTCTCAAATTTATAGCCTTCGAAAGTAATTTTCAGTGAGCACGAACATTTTTCCAAAAGTTTGTACTCTTCTCTGTGCTTTGAGTGCCACTCTTTACGACGAAAGTAAGCCAGTTATTCAGATACTGTGTTTTATGTGACAGGATTCTGTGTTCTAATCTTGTTACGCCTTCATTGCTCTTGGTGGGTCACGTAACTTCTCTAAATCAGTTTCCCCATTTCCAAAATAGGGAGGTTGGACTTGCAGAATGATTTCCAGGATCCTTTCTAGTCTAACACTCCAACATTTCTTCTGTGACCTCAGACAGGTGTTATGAGAATCTCCCCCAGGACTAGTCATCCTAAGAGGGAGTACCTACTACATTGAAAGTAAAAACGTTATGAGCCATAAATGAAACCATAATTAAGGTTTTATACATGCCATGTGCTGCGGGGCAGAAAGCCCAACAGAGTTAAGGAAGCTTACACGGGCTTCGTGTTAAGGGAGATGTGGTGAGAATGAACATGGGCATGTTCCTCTCTTTTTCTACAAAGTAATTCTACAAAACTCAGCTATCTGAAACAAGGTGATTTAACTCAAAATCCATGATACTTTGTCACAATTTCATTTCAGAGTTAGGAAGAGCAGGGCATTCTAAATAGTAATTCAGACACGGATGGAAGCTATGAACCATCTGAAAGCCCTTCAACTGAGGTCTGTTTTGATTTATAGGCTGAGCGTGTCTGCACCCTTCCACCCTCCAGTGTGTCCGGAAGAAATAAAGTGCAGGAGATTACACATCAAAACAACTGCAGTACTTGCTCCAAACACATGCCCCGGGCTCTGGAAGAGAGATGAGGGATGTGCCCAACCAATAAAAAGGAGTGTTATCTATCCAAAATCTATAAAGGCAATGGCACGAGTGAATCCTCATTGCCTGGACTCAGTAGCTACCAAGTAAATGTCACATGGGAGACCACCTGGCTTGTTTTTGCCGTGATGTTTTGTGTGTGTATGTGGTTGAAAGATCAATTGAAAAGAGACAAATTCTGAAGCATATAGACTACTCATTATCAGTTAAACACTGAAGACATGAATCTGAAACTGTAATTTCAAACTAAGTCAATCCACTGTAGCTTCATACACTCAAAAAATTGCCTCGTCCATGCTGAACTGCTGAAGGACAGTGGGGCTCAGTTGAACTGAGGTGTTGACTGCAGAAATCCTCAGGTTCATACAGGATACCTGAAAGGGCTCTTGACCTAAATTCCAGATTCTGCTAGAGATCCATGGATTCCCTTTCCTTTTTCCAGTCCATGGTGGGACTAACTTTCTACAGATAAAGCTGGGCATAGGGGCTGATTGTAGGTTGGCCTGTTGATAGTGAGAGTGAGGAAACGGGATGGGTGGGTAGGGATGTGGTTCTTCCCCTCAACCCCTATTCCCATCACCAGAGGGGGTTTCAAACATCTTGTGAAATCTAGTTAAGGTTTTTCCCATGTTCCTCCCAACTTGAAATACTTTCTCTACTCCCCTCCTATCCAAATCACAACCATCCTTCCAGGTTTTCACACTCTTCTGTTCATCTCCCTTGTCTACCAGGTCTCTCACTCATTTCACCCTGTTTCAAACTCAGCTGGGTGTAACTAGGCCACACAGTTTAATATCCCACTGCCCACAGTCATTGCACATTTCTAAAAATAGTTCTCAGTTTGTAGCAAACTTGAGGGTTTTATACAATTTTCTACCGCAAGGACCCTAACATACGTTTTTGTTGGGACACTGCATATTACAGTGGCTACGAACACATAAGACTCTGACATCAGACTTCCTTGATGAAGCTCTAGGCCTCAATTCTTCTTATGTAAGATCTCGCTCAAGAAACTTACCTGCTCTGAATCTCAGTGTCCTTGTCTGAAAAATGCAGATAATAAAACTACTACCTATATTGTGGAGATACCTGAAAAGCTCTTAGGATAGCATCAGGCACAAAATAAGCTCAAGAATGTCCATAATATTATAATAATAATTATAATTATTATTATTTCATTATGTCCACAGAGATTAACACAGTCTTGAGTCATACTACATATTTTATAAAGATTAAAGTTATTATCTTGGAGGCAATTGATCCCTCCCACCAAAGTATGGTTGGATTCAGCCTGTCAGAACATGTCCTTGTATTTGTTAAAATTATAGCATTTTGAATCCCCTTTAGGATTCTTTTATGTACATCTACATACTGCAATGCCCAGTAAGTTCACATAAATGGAAGACAGGCAAGGGTAATTCCAGCAGCGTGTTTTGTTTTTTTTTCCACTGATGCCTACCCAAATCAAGTGTATATGATGAGAATATGTCCTTTAGAATTAACCAAAGTATGTCACCGCTTACCAACAACACCTACAGCTCATCATTAAGAAATCCAGTTACTGAGCTTTACATTTTCGAAGTCTATACCATTCAATGCAGCTTCACGATACAAGAGGAACCTCGGGCTCCAGCAGCCACAAGAATCGAGTTAAGCCTGAATGAGAACAGGCAGCTCTTATGCGAAAATATTCATACAAGTTGAAATTCAAGAACTTTATGATCTTTCTCTCCTTGTACCCCACCAAGTGTCAATCTTATCAAACGTTACAACAGATAGTGACAGCCGAGGAGGAGAAATCACTGAGATCTTTTAGCCTGATAGTGTGGGCCAGGTGAACATCAAGTAAGCTCGTCAGGTCACAAATGAAACAGCTTTTCTTCCTTCAGAACATATTGGATATGCAGCAACCAAGCTGTTTCATCACACAGACTCATTTTTTTTATATAGTATCTCTCCTGTAGCCTAATTTTTTTTTTTTTCCTGTAATGCTCCAACAAGAAACGACTCTACAGTATACATCACATCTAAGGCATTTATAAGTAAAAACGAGCAAAGCATTTAGCTTAAGTCCAGACACAATATTTCTTTGCGTTTGACTCTCTTTTATATTGTGAATTACAGACTGCTACGGAAGAGGAACTTAATTCCCTCATAATGTCCTATGAGCGGCCGACCTCCCCCGGCCCTATATAAATAAACAACAGCGGAAAAATGAATTTAAGGCTGTGTCATTGGACTCCACATACATCAGGTCTTCGGCAAACGCGCTTTCAGTCCAGCTCTGAAAGAATGAGGTCGTGAATTAGGCATGATTCTGGC